>NW_024884844.1:12469467-12621730 GCF_019232065.1 Centrocercus urophasianus | reverse complement strand
GCTGCGCGCGCAGCCAGAGGCGGTGCTGAGGAGAGCCGAGGAGGAATGGGGCGGGTGGATGCTTCGGTTCTCCGTGCTTCAGTCAGCCCGGGGGCTCCGCTCTTCTGCAGGTGGGCTCTCGGCTCGCCGATCGGCCCGAAGGAGCGGGTAGTGCTGAGACAGCGGGAAGGCGGCCCGCCCAGTCAGTGTCAGTCAGTCAGTCAGTCAGTCAGTCAGTCTGTCTGTCAGTCACCGTGCCCCTCAGCAGCTCCGCTGCACAGTGAAGGACTGCAGGGAGTTTTGCAGGTGCCGCATTTTTACCTTTAAAGGTGTTTTGTTTCGGTTTTAACTTAACAAATGGGAAAACTGGGACGATCAGGTGCTGCCCAGGCTGTGATTTCTTGGGGTCAGACCAGTGAATGACACTAGACAGGATTTGCCTTAGCAAAAGCTGCTGGTAGTGAGCCTGAGCGTGCTCCTTCCTTGTACTTTGGGATTAAAACACATTTCTAAATACAGTTAGGCTGACAAAAGTTAGCAGTGGAGGTTCAGGATGGATATCAGGGACAGGCTGTGGGCAGGGCACAGCTTCCAGGGCAGCCAGAGCTCAGGGAGAGCTGGGACACCAACCTCAGCCATAGGGATTGACTGATGCTCTGTGGGAACGGGGTTGGACTCGCTGGTCCTCGTGGGTCCCTTCCAACTCGGGATGTTCTATGATTAAATTAACCTGCCTGCAGCTCCCCGCCCTCAGAGCTCTCACATGCTGTGCAGAAGAAGGGGTAAAAGCCATACACTCCAATTAATATTACAGACAAACATTTCAGAAACAAACTCGTGCCCGTTCAAAAATATTCCTTCAAGGATTTCATGTTGTACTCTCTACATGATTTAATCTTGAAGAGGTGCGGAAGTTCCACATGCTGCAAATTACAGAGTTTCTTGTTTTGTGTTGTCTGCATGTCCAGAGCAGTGTGTTCGCTCGTGCTTTTCTGCTGTAAAAATGCCTTGCTCCTGTTTGTTTTCTCCCTCTTTCAAAATACACAAACAGGAACAGCTAAACAGGAACAAGGCATCCAAATTTTTGAAGAGTGTCCTCAACACGGAGAGACTAAGCCCAAGTCCCCATACTGACAAAGCCACAGTCCTTCAGTGTCCCAGATCTTCTCACACCTACCCAATATATTGCTTTATCATAGAGTCATAGAATCACAGACTGGCCTGGGTTGCAAAGGAGCACAGTGCTCACCCAGTTCCAACCCCCTGCTGTGTGCAGGTCGCCAACCAGCAGCCCAGGCTGCCCAGAGCCACATCCAGCCTGGCCTTGAATGCCTGCAGGGATGGGGCATCCACAGCCTCCTTGGGCAGCCTGTTCCAGTGCCTCACCACCCTCTGTGTGAAAAAATTTGCAAAGCCCGTCACATTTCCAATACATCATCACTTCCATATTATATTGACATCATAAATATTGATATCTTGAGATCAGATGGGCTGCTTTTTCTATTTTCCACCTTAGAACTCTTGCAGGGGTTGTCACTGCAATATGCTGGCCCTGGAATAAACTGACACTGTTAGGCTGATAAGCTTTGACCATGTCACACTTTGGAGTACAGTGTTGACTGTATCTAAGATTCTATTCCATTTTTCTTTTTTAGAAAAAAACAAAAAACAAACACAAAAGATTGTCCAAACAAGTTTAGTCTCTGAATTGCAGTTGATTTTTGGTTACCTTACGCATTTGTTATCTATGTGGTTTTATATAGAAAGTGTATACTGTTCTTGATAAACGTGATTTACAAAATGAAGAATAATGAATTCTGTCAGCTAGAGAGAGATAAGGAAGATGGAACAAATGCACTAACTCACAAGAAGAGGAAAAAAAAAAAGCAGAAATAACTTTGTGCATATGTCACATAGATCAGAATTATCTTGGGAAAGAAATCTGATAATTATGTTTGATAATCCTATGAAGGCATCAGGTTAATGTTCAGTTATATAGTACAAATATGAACAAATGAAATTTTAAATTGATGAGAAAAGGAACAGAGAACTGTGATAGTGCATCCCAGTCTAGTAAGTCTTACTTATAATTCCCTTGAACATTTTCGTGTTCACAGACAATTCTTGACTTGCATTGGAATTAACACCCTTTTACACAGAAGCACATCGTAAAGCAGTTCAGAACTCAACACCAGTCTTGCTTGTAGTAGCCCAAACTTTGTGTGAGATGCATTCAGCAATCTTCCCCTTTACAGGAATGTTTAACATTTCTGCAGTTTTTAGCTCAGTAGTTATAGGAAGCAGCCAGACTTCGAACACTTGACGTTGGTTTGCTATCACCGAAGTGATTCACAAGTATTTGGTAGAGGCAGATGGTTGCCATTTTCCAAAGAGTAATTGCAGTGCACTTGTACAACAGCTTTAGTTTTTCAGTCTTACTGTGCAGCAACAATCAGGAGGTTGTAAGTGAAATTAATCCTGAGCTGGAAACGGCACTTTTGTGCATCTTCCTTAGAACAATCAGAGCCCAACAGCTGCGTCTGAGAAACTGAAAGCTGTCATAAGGATAGTGATATTAACTGTTTCATCTAAATGAAGGTGGTAGCAAAGAGAGCTCTGTAGCTCTTGGAAGCTCAGAAGCTAGGTTAGCATTTTGATGATGATCTAATTAAAGAATGAAAATACTGTGACTGTGCCCACACCAGGCAACTGTCTGAAGTTGTCTTAATTATCAGCTGCTAAACTGAGTGTTTAAAGCAAAGGATGAACTGCATTCGACCTCACCTGCCAGGACCCAGCTTCACAAGTTAAAACAGGTAGTTAAAATTGCACTCAAATGTGAACTTCCCCTACACAGTTGACAAATTAAAAGGGGGATGAATTCCGCTTTAAGAAAATGAAGTGCATTTTCAGCTCATGGTTCCTGAGTTTTCTGTATTATGTGGGTTCTCTTACAGCCCTGATGTAGAGATAACATGCTTTATAAGGTGAGGTTAGCTTTGTGGAACAGGCAGTTCCTCCTGAAATACTTCTTCAAGAAGTTAAAAGACAAGGACTTTCCTTTTTCTGTGCATTTCTGTTCTTTTCCACCGCTTAAACAACAGCAATAACAAAAGAACAGAAATGCAACGCATTTACCCTTAAGGTGGCTCTTAGTTCTGAACTCATCCCATTATTTTATTTCCACAAACAATGCAATTCTTGAAGAACTTTGCCCTGCAGTGTGCTGGAGTTTTTTCATGTAGCTCAAAAAGCCATTGCATATATCTGAACATGCCCAGAACTAAAGTTTCAACTTACATTAATACTTTGTGTAGCTTAGCTTTAAGCCAGAACCATACATCTTTTCTGTACATCCTTAGATCTCCTCAGGTTTTCTGAATAATTTAAGCAATAAAAAGTATTGTGAGCAGTACCTGACCTCTAGATAATTTGCTTTTGATGGCGAAAAAGAGCCCCAAAGAACAACATTTCAAACTTCAGCAGTTGAATTGTGACAATTAATTACAGACACCTGCATAACCTTTAGCACCAGGGATGCTTGCTCACAGCATAGCTGCCTGAAGAACTGCAATATCTGGCAGCTTATTTGCAAGTGTTTTCTGCTTTTCATTGATGAAATGTACATCTTGGATCATTAGTGGCACATCAAGCAAAAGCCAAAATTTTGATGTCAAGATTGTGGTGACATGAAGAATTGTCAGTGTATGTTATTGAAATGTGAAGTCATGAGCATGTAATGATTATTTGTTTTATACGTTGTTTCCTTGTGAGTACCAGATGTTTTTACAGAAATGTGTGGACTGTATAGAAACACAGACAGTCAGCAGTGGTCAATGGCCTCTGCGAAGGCATGGAGTAGTTCCTTAGAAATGACTGAAGTCTTGAAAGATAATGAGAGTATTAGGATGCTGAAGACTTGACTGTAAATACTCAAAAATAATCCCCAAGATTGGAAACGTACAGAAAATTATCTTTGTGTTCTACAGCATTCCAGATCCTCACAATGAGGATGTGAAGAAATGCCAGTGACAGCGATGCTGATGATCCCATTAACAAATATTTCCAAAGTCACTCATACAGCTATTGTACATTTGGGATTCCTGTCTTGGTAGCAGCAGCAGCAGCCTCATTATAGAGTATTTGGATCTCATGTTTAAGTAAAGCTTCACTGGAAGGGAACCTAAAAGCAGCCAGGAGGCTGGCTTAGTAACTTCAGCACAAGGAAAAGTGCTGAGCTTTCCAGGAGATATATGAATGGACTAGGGGAGTCTTTTTAAAGGTTATGAAGTCCTTCTTTCTCCCTAGGTCTGAGAACTCCTATTGAAATGAAAGAAACCTCTGTCCTATTCATTTCAAAGGGAGTTTTGTCAGGAAAAAGAGCTTGATCAAAGTAGCTACTAAGCATTCTTAGTGGCTAATGTTTGGAGTTCAATGTATCAGCTGTTCCAAACCATTTCTATTTCAAATTATTCAAAGGCTTTAAGGAACTGGCTCCCTGCACGTTTTCCTCTTTAAGATTACCAAAACCTATCAGCCAAAATGTGAAATCTGGTATGGAATAGCTTCTCGGGGCATTTAAAGAGCTGAACAAAAATTAGAAAATTAAGTTAAAATCTTCATCCCAACAACGGGCACCATATAAAACTAAATAAAAGGGAAGCTATGGAAATAGCTGATTCCCAAAACTACAGCAGGAAGGTAAAATGATGAAAGATTCTCGAGCTAGAAAGCAGCAGGAAGCTCCTCATTTACTTTTATACTAAAAATATCTTTGTCAAGAAATAGATGTAAAAGGAAAGTATACTTTCTGTCTGAAGATTAGCAAAGGTATTCAGAGAGGTCACTGATTCATTTAAGAACCCTGGGCAGTTGTTTCTTATTGTAATCCTATTGTGGATTCTTAGTCAAAAGAGAAATATATACTCTACAGAGATTGTTGTCTTTTATGACCCAATTCAGCAAGCAAGTTAACAGCAGTACAATTATGAAATCAAATGTATTTGTCTTAGAATTATCCTCCATAGAAGTACACAGCCAAATGACACACTGCTTTCTTAGATGACATAGCCTTCATAGAAAAACAAGTTTGCCCAACAGCTATCAACCTCTAGGGTTGCGAAAACATTCATTTTAAGAGAGGTCATTCTTAGGTGCTTGTAAAGACATTAACGTTTACTGCATCAGCTGAAATTTGTTCTTCATGCTCACATGCCTGTATCCATCTCTGTCACACAGCAATTGCACAGAGGATATGCAGAGCATCAAGTAAAATCATGAGCCAAAATCATTTAACGTGGCTCAGAAACACAGGAATCTAAGAGCGAATATACAGCAAAACTCCTGCATTTAAATATAGAGAGGTGTTCTAAAATATTATCACCAAAGTGTTTGGAATAAGGATCTTCATGGCTCAAATCGGATAAGTGTATTGAAATTACAGCAATCGCCACTGATTTGAACATATTTGAATCACAGACTCATGGAATGGCCTGGGTTGCAAAGGAGCACAACGCTCGTCCAGTTCCAACCCCCTGCTGTGTGCAGGGTTGCCAACCAGAAGATCAGGCTGCCCAGAGCCACATCCAGCCTGGATGTGACAGAGAGAGAGAGGAGATTCCAGAGCAGCAGCACCAACGTGGCATGGTGGATATTGCAGTGAAGATGTGACGTGTTCCCTTCAGTCTCCTGCCTCAGATGCTCACACCCAGGTGGGCAGGCTGCCTCGTGGCTTGAAGGGAACAGCTTTGTGTCATTAAGCACAAGATATGAAAGTGAGCAGGAGGAGATGTATAGCACAGCATACCAACCCTCTTCTAGTACATGAGGAAATCTCAGCACAGATCCGTATTTCTCTTAGGACACACAACCGCTCTCTCCTGTTGTTTCTCCCTTCCCCTCAACACAACAAAAGCAAAGAAAACAAAAAGCCTTTGGCACTAAGCAGAACCAGATGAGGTACGGGAGCGACCGAGCTGCTCTCTTCCTGGTCACTGAGCAGCGCAGCTTTCACTGCTGCAAGGCACGTGCTGTGTGACTCAGTGCAACTTGTTTTACCACCAGGAACAAGGCAGCCTTGCAGTGCAGCGACTGGTAAAGAGGAAACCAGTGGTTATGCCTGGAACGAGGAAATCGCTGTTGTAATTGGTACATAATGAGTATTGTATCCCTGCTGCTAAGGTTTTGAAAGTAACAGTAGGCCTTACAAAGAGACATTTATTATGTCACCCAGAAAAATCTAGCAGAGAAAAACATGAAAAATCGACTTTACAGATGTCCACAAACTTATCCCAACATCTTGGAGCTTGCGAGGTGAATGCAACATATTATTGGTATCTTTTGTGTCTTGAAGAGCTCCTCAGCATGTGTTAATAAAGTCACAGGTACATCTGTGGCATTGCTAGGCCAAAAAAACAAGAATCACGGAACATTAAAACTGTGGGATTTTAATTCAGAACCCAGAACAGTGAGGGAATTTTCCTAAAGAGGAATCTGTGAAAAACTGCCCCAGCAGCGTGGGGTGCTCCCTTTCCTTTTAAAACCTTCATCGTTCTGCTGAATTTTACCTTAAGGGTAGAAGTGGATCTGCTTTCTAAAAACGCATTTGCATGCACCCGTAAAAGTAAGAAACCAGGAAATATGTGGAACAGAAATGCTCCAAAAGCTGCATGCTCCCCTAAAACATCACAGTAAGCACTGCTTTCTGGAACAGTGGTCCAGATAAAGTCATTTGTCACGCTGATAAAAACAGCAGCATTCTTCCTGCCCACCCAGTTCTGGGGCTGATAGGATTTGGTTCAGCCTGATCTGAAGCAGCAGTGTGGGGAAAGGCATCTTTCATATGTAATGCTCATTAGAGGCAAGTTGCATGTCACTTTTCTGGAAGATGGGACCGAAAACAAGCAGAGGAAAACAAGTGTCTCTCAACACCATTGCTGTGATACTATAGACAGAAATATCAGCTTGGTTCCAAGAAAAGTGAAAAGGAAAATGAAAGTGTCACATTGACAATGGATAGTGCAGAGGCAGTGCTGTTTGTACTGTATTCTCTGTGCATAAATTCACAACAACAGAAGTTTTTAGTCTTCTCTTGTCATTTATGCAGTGAACATACAGATGTAGAAGTGTATCTGAGCTCCAGGTTTCTGTAGTTCCTTGCAAAGGGCTGTTTTAAACATGCAGAAGGCTCTTACTATGCAAACAGTATTTCCTTCTCCTGCTCACTGTTCCCTGCTTGATGAGTGATTCAGAAACACCCCAACACATGTACAGTATGCATATGATAAACACACAACTGCATGCAAAGCCTCACTTCCAGAGAAGCCACACATCTAGTCCAGCTATCGCTTCCTCAGGAGCAATGCTGTGAGCTGTGCTCAGCTCAGGGATTTGCTTGGAATTAAGTGCCATTATTTCCTGGAAAGATGGGAGAAGTTTGCTTTCTTACACATTCAGCTTCTTTACACTTGTTTTTTTTTGGGGGGGGGAATACAGTCAAACCCTTTCTGAAAGAGTGAGGAGCATGTTTCCCATTGAGGTGGGTGGTGTGGTGCACCACAAGGAGACACCTGCCTTGGGAGACACCATTATAAGGATGTGAACTCAAATGGTGGAAAGAGAGGATCAGGTAAAGAGAGGAATTAGTTCCATTAAAAAAGGTATCTCTGGATGTTCAGGACTTGTGTCTCACTGTGTGAGTAATGGCAGTCACACCCCTGGAAGCTTTTGTTTCACGTTGACTTGAGCTTTAGAGGGTATTTTCATACAGCTGAGTCTGATTACGTATTCCTGAAGTTGGATGTGGAGAGTCTTCTCCTCGTGTCCTGAGCTCAGGTTTGGTGTTTGGACATAACAGCACTGTCTGCAAAACTAAGCTTCATTAAGTAAGGTGATGCCTTCGTGTTTGAGTTTCATATGAAAGCTGTGGAAAATTGCAAATGCAATTTATAGATAACTCAAGGCAATGTATGTGCGTCTACCATAAAAACATGTAGTCAAATAGGAATGGAGAATCCTGAGGAAAAATTGTTTAGTCATAAGTGTTTTCAATAAAATATTGATATATTTATCTCTCTGCTGGAGCAGTGCAGTAAGGCCATCTCCCTGACCCCTCACTGGAGGAGATCAGGGTTACCCAGGCAGTCCTTGGGGTCTGCTAAGGCAGCCCATGGGCAGAGCACTTCTCTGTGCCTGCATTCACTCTGATGAGTCTCAGCAGTGGTTACACAGCAGCCACAGCAAGCGTGGACATGTGAAAGGATGTGCGTGCTGCTGTACCTTCATTCCTGTTAGATAACTGCAAGCTGAGATGGTGAAACTTTTGATAGCTCAGTGCTACCTGATTTCAGGTGGATGAGGAAAGTGCTGGCACCTAAACACCCCTTGCACTGCAAGGATCTTGGTTCCACCACAGGTCGTTGGTGAAGAGGGAGGATTGCTGACTATTCTACTTAGGCTTTTAAGTAAGCTTTCCTATTGTCAGCTACTCAGTGTACATAGAAAAATGACTGATAGGAAGAGGTGGTGTTTATTTTCATAAGTAATTTCTTTTGTTTTAAAGGAAATGCTAGTGATGTGTACATGGCAACCAGCAGGTCAGGAGAGCTGCTATAAGGAATGGGAGCAGCTGAAAATAGCTGAAAACAAGAAAAGAACAGAAAAGGTAAGTCATATCATGTGGAACCATATCTGAAGAGACAGGCATTGTTCAACAGTACTAGAAAACGAGTTGCAGGCATTTCTCTTTCTGTGTTACCCAACCATGAGGCACGGTGATGTAATGCAAGAAAGCTTTTGGCAAGGTTTGCTCTGTGCTACTGAGCCTTACTACGAAGGCTCTAGTAATAGTGCAATATGCAACACTTGATTACAGGGATTATAGGGAATTTCTAATCCTGGCATCCTGAATAACGTCTATGAGATTAAATATCAGGACACCAAGAGTTTCTGGCTACACCAAGTGTAGGAAAAATCTTGTAAGACAAAACAGTGTCTGGTTCAGTACTTATGTGAATAGTGTCACTAATCATTCATAGAAACAAAGGAGAAATTCAGAAATGGAGATTACTGCCATTGCATGAAGTAAACGATGCTGGAGTTTTAGCATAGGTCTTTAAGAAGCCCAAGGTAACCTTTCCAGTTTGCCCAAGCATTCAGCATTTGCTCGGGAATTATGAACTTTTCTTGAAGTCACAGGTTTAGATTTGGTATCAAACTTTCTGATACTCCTGGCGCACAAAATCTTCGTTTTCCTCCCCAAAGTGCTGATAATATAAAACTTACCTAAGCCTGAAAAGAATCTTACGAGCTTGAAAAGAATCTTGTAATCTGTTTTTAACAAAACGCTCCCCTAGGCCTCATTAGATTTTTAACAGACAGTAGTTTTAGAAAGGATATGCATGAGAGCAATTTGTGAGACAGAAAATACACAGCAAGAAATGTTAAAAAATAGTAATTTTTCTTATATGACAAATCTGAAGCAAAAAGACAGAAAGATTAATTATTGTTTTGGTTCTGAAGGATTCCAAGCCTTCCTCTACTTTTTATCTAATTCCCTTTCTCACAAGCAATTTCACTTTGTCAGGTGTGGCCCAAATATTTGTGGTTACTAAGGTAGGTGACATTGCCACTCAGTATCCGAGATGCAGATGGACTTGCTGAGCCATCAGAAAATGTTGTATTTAACTCAAAATTATCTGTTGCCTATTAATGGAATCCTACCTATGAGTTGGATCTGAGCGTAGAGCTCAGATCTGCCCATCAGTGAGCAATGTGTGCAACGATGAGGAAACCCTCTATCTGTGAATGCAGGGCTGCTTTGCCTATCCAAAAAGCTCTTCTTATAGATTAGTTGCATTATTATATTGTTATTATACTTATCACTTACTCTGATAAGAGCTGAAACAAAAATAACAACACACCTTCTCCTGGAAGAGTGACCATGAAAGGAGCTCTTACCACTGTTTTAAGATTTTCCTATTTATTTTCTGTCTTACTTTGCTTCAGTGATATCTGTGGTTAACGTGTGATACAAACTCAAGCTGAAGCTGAAATAACCAGCATGCTCAGCTCTCCATGCTCTCGACCACCAGGAGTTTCTATGAACACAATTTTCCCTGCAGAGAATGGGGCTTTCGGTGTCCTGCAGCAATATTTGTATTCCTTAACTTGTTTAACCCTGATTTTTTGGTGTGCTGATGAGTTTCAGATTCATGAGTTTCACTCTAACTTCAGGTATCAAGATGACCAACTCAAAGGGTTATTAATAAAGCAGTGCCCTTGTGTCACTCAGTGCATATTAAAATATTCTGAATTGGCAAGTCATGGTATTGCAGGCAGCTTTCTTTTCCTGCTGGCACCATGGTTTGTTCTTCTCTGATTGCCAATTTGAAAGGGAACAGATGCAATGTATGACAGGACAACCACAAAAAAGAAACTGTAGGTCTTTGCTCATTTTGGGGATTATTAATTTGCTGATGGACAACTCAGGTATTCTTTCCTCTGCAGGGAAAGGCTGCTCCAGGGCTGCTCTGTGTTCCTCCAGCTCACGTAAGAGCTGCTGCTTTCTACAGCATCAGATGCGATGCCACATTTCCCTAAGGGTCACGCTGAGTTTTGAGGCATTGTAATCCATTTGGATTATAACACACCACTCTGAACATCATCTGCCCATCACAGAATCTATTCTTTGTAGCTTCATAATGCTCAGTGAAAACATCAGACCCGTGGTTGTTGTAGCACCTAGCAGTTCCTGCACCATGGTTCCTGCACTTCCTTTCAATGAAATTTCACAGGCACTCTCTTTTAAGATACATGGGGTTGGTTGGTTTGTTTTTTTTTTTGAATGCTTTTCTTCTTTACATCTCCTAGTTTATGTGCCCATTTTTTAAAATTGCAATTTCAGATAAATCCTTGTTATCCTGGGTGCAAGAGCCCTCTTGGTTAAAGAGCCGTTTGGTGACAGGTTGAAGATTCAGTGCAAGTTTGCAATTTTCATAGGAAAAGCAGCAAGCAAAATATCAGAATCTTCAAGAAAGGTCAATTTGATGTCAGCAGCACCAGGGCACAGGATGTGGGGATACTGAGTGCTCTGCTCCCGTAGGTGTGGTTAGTGGCAGGCAGCCAGGCTGGCATCACCACACCCAGTGCAGCTGTTTGTTACCAGACACTTCCACAAAACAATACTTATGATTAATTTAGGAACAGACTTGATGAAACACGTTTAATTTCAGGTATCTCCAGCGGTCCGCTTGGGTATGTTGTTAAAATCTGTTCATAGTTTAATCCACTAAATTACCTCTCTGTTTTGCTCCTGAAGTTTGCTTTTGTTGGGGATGCAAGAAGCTGCCTGAGATTCTCAGCCTCCTCTGCAGTCTCGTGGTTACCCTGATGACTTCACTCTTCTGCCGTGGCTCAGCGTGACAGCCTGTACCTGGTAAATAAAGCATCTGTATGTAGAATAACAGAACCAGCAAAGAATGGTAAGGAGAAGGTTTTGAGAATGCTTTAACAGTACAGAACAGGTCATTTCACCAGCAACTCAGTTTTACAGCAGTTAATTGTATTCTAGAAGGATAGATTAATATTCTTATGCTCAATAGTTGTAACTCCTTTGATTCCTCTCTGATTAACACAAGTTAAAGTGTATTTTGGGGATAACAACTGAGCCTGTATTTTGGGTGGGATTTTCAGTTCTCAGGTTTTGCTTTGAGAAGTATCCAGTATAATCTTCAATACGTAAACTGGCTTAAATCTTCCTACATGCAAATTTTCTAGAATATATTTTAAAAGTAATGATTTTAAGCAAGTGCTTCATCGAAGCATGACACGTGATTTGCCAAACAGACTTATGACTAAGCCAACACATAGTTTGTTCAGTGGGACCAAAATTTGTTCCAGTGTGATTCATCAATGAGTAAGAACGATGCTATCTGGCATTTTAATCTAAGCACAGATTTGAGTAATGACCTGAATTTTTTGAGGAGCAGCTAGCTAAGCAAGAAAAGGAAAAGAAAAAAGAAACAACTATAAAGAATTCTGTAGTTGATATCATTACCTATTTTCAGCTATGTGAGTCAGTGAGCTATCACATGGATTTGCACAGAAATATCAAAGCAAATCCCACTTCAAACCCACACCACTTCCCAATATATACCCTCACTCGTCAATTCCAACAAACCGAGTTAACATATGTTTGTCTGAAATACAGATCAGAACTATGGCAACAATTAACTGTCTTAAAACAAAGACTGATAGCTGAACTGAGAAGAAATATGCAATCAACAAATGACATTTGCTGACATCAACAGGAAGGGTCAGTAACACGTGCAGAGATTGAAGGTGGCAAATTTTTTTGCAAAATTGGAATGAAGATTCTAAAAAGACAGAGATGGTGACTTGTGTGGATATTCTTTAGTAACAACGATTGAATCAGCTGCAGCTGTCATGAGAAGACTGAAATGCAACATATTTCTTCAATATTATAAACTTCCTTTGGTATAAATACGAGGTACCTCTGGATTCGTGAGAGAATCATTATTCGTAGTGGTTTATATTTTGAAACACAAACCAATTAGTGTAGCAGGGGAAAGCACAACTCAAGCTGCTAGAGGATATTTCCACTAAATTGTGTCCTAGCAGAAGATGAAACTTTGACAAAATTTCATTTTTTTTCTCCAGAATGTTTTATAATTTATTGCACAGTGATGCAGAAAAGCAACTACTTGTCCAATACTGGACAGCAAAGCAAGAAGAGGCTGTAATGTGGTAAAGCAAATACTCCCAACAACGTAAGCAATACTGAAAATCAGATCTTCTCGTTGCTTGCCTGTGCTCTTATTTGATCAAGATCACACAACAAGACAAATGAGCAAGAAAATAAGTGATGTTTATTGTGTCTTTTGTTGGGAAATACCTTTACCAACTGCCTTTGGCCTGTAGCTGATCGAGCTGTGGATCAGGACTGCTCAAAAGAGTGGATAGCTGAAGCCCTCCGAAGATGTAACTCCCAGTGAAGGAGGCACACATACCATGTTATTCAGGGACAAGATGGGCTGCACTATGGGGCTTGTTAAGAACCAGCTGGGGCTGTTCTGAAAGTCAACTGAACTTCTCCCAATACTGCAGGCAGTAGGAGCTTTAGAAATAGCACTGCCAGGCATGTTCCTCAGCTAAGAGATCAGGTTTCTGCTTCTGTCCTGGGACTGCGAATACAGAAGTCAGTCACCAGTCCAGTGATCACCTCAATCAGCTGCATACCTCATAACACTATATTTTGTATCAATTTTCTGTATTCAGACTTCACAGCCTGAAACCCAGTGTCAGATTCTAATTCTAGCTGCTAAGAGGGGTGTATATGTCAGTGTATAGGAAGCACGAGCAGTTGATGTGAGGGGCTTGGCTGGGTTGGTTGGGAGCAGGGAGCAGCTCAGCAGACTGTGGCTGTAACATACCTCTTTGGAAGATGCTCTGGGAGAATATACTAAGAAAAGCTTCCCTGAAGTCACTGAAAAACTGAACAGATGCAATTGTCTACAGGTTTTAAGTAAGAGCTGATTCAAATTTCAAACAAAAAAATAATGTGAAACTTCAGTTAAGAGGAGCTATTTCCCAGAATAGCAGAGAACAACTCATGCTGTTGTTTATTTACTTGAAAATAATGGGCTCTGATGCCTTTTTGTAGCAGTAATATCAGAGCTTTAAAAGAAACTTTGTTCTCTAACTTGCATTTTTTCTGAGGAATACAAACTTCTAGAGATTTAACCTATTTGCATGATCCAGAAACAAGCAGAAGAAATGCTATCTTTGGTCAGGAGGTGTGCTTTGCATGGTTTTTGCTTTGCTGAAGAACAAAGCTGAAGTAAACCCTTTTGACTTAGCAAACCAATAGCTCATGGAAATTCTCAAGGAGAAATCTCTTTCTGGTAAGAGGTCACAAAAAAAAAATCAACAAGCAACGATGTCAGCCTCACAGCAAAAGGCCACAGAATCCTAGAATCATCAAGGTTGGAAACAGGAGCTCAGTAACACATTTTTTGGTCGTGTTTCAGGAAGAAGCTGGATATTGTCTGTTCAGATTACCGAAATGATGACCTAGAAGTTGCACTCGTACTGATGGCTAAAGTGTAATGAAAAAATCTTATTTAGCTGTAATTGGGACAGTGCAGGGCTGAAGGCAGGGAGCATGCAAAGCATCTTCCCTTTGTCAGCAATGGTGAAGTAGTCAGACTGCTGGACCACTGCCACGGAGAGAATGAGAGTGGCTTGGAGGTACTGCCTGGATGATGCCACCTACTGTACGGTGTGCTGCCCACACTGCCTGCTCCCCTGCAGTCTGCTTGTTAGGGAGCTAATGGGAACAAATGCCATTCGTTTTCTGTTCTACTGTTCCAGGAGAGCTTCACTCCAAACCCACAAAACCAGAGGCTCACATTTACACGGCTGCAACATTACTGTTTGTTTGGCTGTGACTGCTCCCACCAAACAGGTCCCACAGGTGTCAGCGTTTTAATCATGTGGTTCTGTTTACAGCTCTTTTAATTAATATTCACCAACCCTTTTCAAAAGTTCAGATCTAAATACAGGCACAGAAGGCACCTGCTGGCCCCACAGCTCCCTGTCCCCTGGTCCTGAGATGGGGACAGCCCAGCTTGCTGCCTGCACATGTTGCTGATCCTGAGGAAGGGGTGCATTTGCTCTTCTAAAAGTATTTCTTATTTTGAAGATGTTCATCTCCTAAAACTTTTAGGGTCAAAAACCAGTGGGCTGATTACACTTCCAATTGGGTAAATCAAATTCATTTTGCTGCAGGTTCAATTATCTTTGTGATGCACTTCATTCGCTCTCGCTGCTTAATCCATTATTTTATTAGATACTTAAGACACTCATATAAAACAGCTAGGAAGAAGATCACTGTAAATAATTGGCGGCAACATCTTCATATTAAAGCTAATTAATAGAAATATGACATTCATGTCCTTTGGAATTTGGCTTGCTTTCAACATCTCGCTTACACAGTACGAGCAATCACTAAAATATACACAGAGATGCTTTGAGGTTTGTTAGAAACTCACTTTGCCTATTTTATATTTATGTATTGCTTAACAGGAAATGATCTCCTCTGAAGTAGAAGCACAGAGGACTCTGCTCCTGAGGACTGGTGCATATCCCAGCCCCACACAGCTGAGAGCGGGGACCGGCGCGATAGCATCTCTCTGTACAGATTCCCTAATTAATTTTAATTTCTTTAATTAAGTATTTAGTCTTTGGGGAAGGAGTATGAAAAAGTTGTTTCATAAACTGACAATGGGCAATTGTTCTAAGTTTCTTATCCTGCAGGCACGCAGGATAATGAGAGCTATAGAAATACTTGGGCAGATTGATTGCACGGAGCAGATAGGAATCCCTTGGCACAATCCTCTCATCTGTTTTCAAAGTAACAGGCACCTCCCAGCTCTTCCAGTGAACATCACTGTTCCCCCGTGCTGCAAGAAGTTAAACCAGCTTTGTCTGAGTGCAGCTAGTGGGGGACAAATATGACAACACTGAAATGAAAGAAATACAGAAGGAAATGGACAGATGGGACTGAATTACCACTCTCTATTGTGAGCAGGACCGAAAAGCAGTTCACAATAAAAATCTGAAGACATCGGTGATTTCAGATTCAAGGGGAGAACTTAAGAGATTTGTATCCAAATGTATTTTCCCTGCACACGTGGAAGAAATCTTTACAGACTGACTCAAAAACTATCCTGTATGATATCATGTGCATGTGTCAGATCAGGAGGTGACACTGGGAAAATGGCCACTAGTCACATTTATTGGACTCCTTGCATTCAGTGCATGGAATGCAGGGGCTTCACTTCAACACTACAGTTTCTCCACCAAAACAGATTCTCACCTGAAGCCTTACAGCTTGGGTAGTTAAAGTGGCTGCTGTCTTAACCTCATCCCTTCAACAGACATTACATCAATACACAGCAGAAGTTGGGGAAATAATGTTATCAGGAATCTAATATCAAAACTCCCAATACTTTTCCCAAACGCACATAAAATGATATAAAAGAAAGCCAACAGATGTAGTGTCACATGGATTTGCTTAATGGCAATGCTTAACCTTTCAAAAAAAGGTTTACATCTACATTTACTACTAAAACCTGACATTTGTATTGAATAATTCATAATTTGTTGTTTTCTGTGCTTTGCTGCTTTCCTTATATGCATGAACCGAGTGATGTTATCTCTGCTCTAAGGGAAGGAGATCAATCTGTACATATGCAGATGTTTTGTTGTTGTTCTGTAGGGTGTAAATACATATTTAACTAAACTAATGCTAAAATTTCCTCTTTGCTTATGACAGAAATGCTCTGTACAGATTTAATTTGCAACATGACTGTGCTTCCTACTAATTCTCCCAGGACTCTCCCAAGCATTTGGGCAACAATCACATGTAGTTTGGACATGTGTTTCCATGCCTACCTGTGCCTCACTGTAAGACAAACTCATCCCCCTTCACTCTTAGCACAGGTACAAATGAGATCACTGCCAGGGCTCTTCTACTCTTCCACCTTTTACAGCTTCTCACCTCCCCCTCTGCTCTGACCTCAGCAGAGAAGGGATTTGAAGCATTTGAAGATACCCTTGGATTCAGGATCTACATGGAACCTCAGCAAAGTGAGTGTCTAAGTAGGAGCCAAGGTGCTGTTTTTGTTACTTTACTGTCCTGCTGTTTCTAGCATCAGCCTTGCAGATATTACAGTCGCAAATACCATATTTGTACTTTTATCTCCTGAAGTTTGTACTTTTTAAAAGCTAATTTTAATTCTAAGACATTATTGTCTGTGTCAACTATTCTATCACAGACAACCTATCAACTGTAAAGGTTGAGGGAACACTGCCTTTTTTCTTGATGCTTCATCTGCAACTGAGAGAAGCAAAGGGGTGCTTTGGCAGTCCTGCTGCTGCTCTCCCAGGCCAGTTGTCTTCTTTCCTATTTCTCAAGGAAAAAAACTCTTATTTAACTCACACCAATGGATAAAGTGGAGCAGCATCATTTTTTCTGCTACTGTAGCACATGCTGTAGCATATAAAACTTTCCTGCTTCTCTCTAGATGGGAGTCCCTAGGAGTAAGTTCCTTCCTAAGGCTTGCAGAGCAGCCTGGGGCAGTTCCTGACTGATTTGGACACCTGGACACGGATCCCCATTCTGCATCCTGCCCTGAAGACTTCACCGGATGAACCAATAGCCACAAACTCAAAGCACAGGTATCGAATGGTAAATCTTTCACCATGGTCTCTTTTATATTTTTTTTTAATTTAAGCATATTTTCTATTCTAGTTTATGCTGCTATTAGCTCAATTTCTACTTAAAATACCGCATACATGATCAGACTTCAATTGTGCAAAAGGAGTCCTTACAGCACATGTCAGCACAGCTTCAGCCCTTCAGAGCAGCACAGAGCAATCCCTGTTTCTGGAGTTCAGGGGGGTGTCTGTTAATCTCCCCACTGGTTTATGGGGTTCCTGGTAACCCATATGGGTTTGTGAGCCCACACCTGGCTCATAAGGGCCTATAACATTCATAACTTAAAAAGCAAATGGACAGAAGGCTCTCATGATGAAGAAATCCCAAGTGCTCCATTTTCCTAATTTCACAGAACCATGGAATCATTAAGCCTGGAAAAGCCCTCTGAGATCCCCAAGCCCAACTCCCCTGTGCCCACTGTCCACGTCCCTCACTACCACATCACCATGGCTCTGGGACGCCCCCAAGTACAGTGATCCCCCCACCCTCTGGGCAGATGTGCCAGTATCTGATCTGATTTTATATTAATGCCATTCATTATAGCATAAATTACTGAATATCTGTAAAAGGAACAGCAAGTGTGAGACGAGCGGGTGTTGTCAGCAACTGAAACTAAGAACAGCTGTCCCAGGGTGGGATCTACACTAACAGTGTAAGCAAGACACTGAAAAAGACTTGTTTCTAGATATTTTTAACTGTAGTTCATTATGTTGGTTTTTTTTCACACCAGGTTTCCTGATTGAATCCCCCTCACACACCTCATGCTTGTCACCTGTACTGTAGTTCTGCTCTGTTCTGCAGTAACTGCCTTCCTGTGGGCTGGAACACAAAAGAAGACCTTGTGAAAACAGTCACCATTTCTGGGTACTTGCAGTGCCTTTTTTTTTTTTTTTCCACGTGGGTTAATATAGCTTCATGGTTATTTCTGGGAAGCAGCTACTGATAGCCGGATGGTCTTTGTCATATGCTGAGAATTATCTGCCTGCTTGGGCAAGATTTGTTCTGTCACTTCAGCCATCGTGCCTCCCTCTGACGGGACGAGGATTTCATTCCAGCCTCTCTTGGGCTGTTTCTCCCTGTTTCTTCCACCTGTTCTTCCCTGTTTCTCCCCACCTTCCCCCCAGCCCCAAGACAGCAACCACATATCAATAATTAAGTGGGCAGCTGAGTGCTGGGGTACCTGTTTGTGAACACAGTGAGGACACTCCTGTGCCCAAGCAATTAATTTCACATTATGGGGATGTTTTTTTTTCAGGTGTCTTTTTGTAGCAACATTGGTCCAAAGAACTACAACTTCTGTTGGCCTGAAACTCCATGGATGTGTTAAGCATGGAAACACAAATTGTCCTTTTAGCCACAATTAAACAAAGTAATACTAGGATAATCTTTTATTTTTCAGGGGTAAATGTTCACTTCTTTTCCCTCAGAAGCAGAGAGGAACTTCCAGAACTGATCACAGGTAATGGCAGACTCCAATACTTCTTGTTATTTTTATGATGTTTTCTCATCCCAGGAAAAAATCAGAAGCAACAAATTCTTTTCCTGGAACTGAAATATATATATATATATATATATATTCATATTTATATATTTTTTTAAACCAGAAAATTGCCTTTCTTTCCAAACAAACAAACAAACAAACAAAAAAAAGCCTTAAAGATCTGTCATCGGAGGAGCTGAGAACTCCTGAAGTAAGATTACTGGAGATGCCCCTCCTCTAGACCTCTTCCCTTGGCTGTAACATCTGAGAAGGCTTCAGTTGCTTGGATGGCTCTCAGTTGTGCCAGGTTCTGCTGCTTCTTTCTGTACCTGATTACACACCTGCATGAGAGTTCACTTACTGTTAAGTAAACGTCAAGTGGAATCACATGTGTAGAAGTTATATATATATATATATATATATATATATATATATTTTTTTTTAACAAGGAGCATTTATTCTTCCATGTTCCTAGGATGCACGGCTGCTTGCTGTAGCTCCTGCCAACCTGCACTACTGCTTCCCTGGGGTTTGTCTGCAGGAAGGAGAATCAGAATCACAGAATGGTTGGGTTGGAAGGGACCTCAAGGATCACGAAGCTCCAACCCCCTGCTACAGGCAGGGCCACCAACCTCCACATTTCACAGCAGCCCAGGGCCCCATCCAACCTGGTCTTGAACACCTCCAGGGATGGACGGGGCATCACAGCCTCTCTGGGCAGCTGTTCCAGCACCTCACCACTCTCATAATAAAGAACTTCCCCTCATGTCCAAGCCAAATCTTCCCTCCTTCAACTTCAAACCATTTCCCCTTGTCCTGCAGTTATCAATCCTTTCAAAGAGTTGATTCCCCTCCTGTTTATAGGCTCCCTTTAGCTATTTAAAGGAGTGGGGGGTCCCACTCTGCAGTGCCACTGCGCTGGGCTGTGCACACAGTATGGAAAGGGAAACCCTTCCTGTTCTCCACGGGGATGGAAATGGATGATCTTTAAGGTCTCTTCCAACCTATGCCATTCTCTGATTCTGTACCTTTTCTGGAATAGAAATTTTCAGAAAGATCAGTTCTATTTTTTTTTTTTTTTTTTTTTTTTTACTTTTGTATTTCATTTTATTTCTGTTCTTGGCCCCTATCTCCTGTTGCAATAGCATTCAATTACAGCCAAATTCTTATCTCACAGCAGGTAAAAATGTGAGAGAAGAAATCTCTCCAGCCCGTGTTTTGTGGGGGCTGCCTGCAGTCAAATGGAATCTCTGATTTTTTTTAAAGCAACAACAAAAACTTCTTTCATAAAGAGATAAATATGAATAATAAGTAAATAAAGAGCAAAACCCAGGATTGAGAGAAGGGAACTGGAGGCCTGACTTACCCCTGCTCAGCTCTCAACTGCACATTAAATAGCAAGTGCTGCCACTTCAGCTCACTGCGGTTCATTCATTTGCAGCTCACGTTCGAGCCTGCAGCAGAGGTTGGTGGGACTTTTCCAGCACATGGGCAGCACGTGGCAGCAGCACTGACAGCACCGCACCGTGTGGCAGCAAACAGCTCCAGCTCTGACCTCTGCTTCTGAGCCTAGAGCAGGTACATGATGCCTCTGCTTTCCCCACCAGCCCCAGCCCCCAGAGCACACTGCTGCCAGCTGCCACATCGCGGCTGCCGCTCCGTTGGCTTTTTGGAAGCCTTGAGCCTTCTTCCAGAGCTTTCTGGACGTTGGTTTAAACTGAGCTTGCAGTGAATTTGGAGCTAAGTTACCTGTTTATGTGTTTTGGGGTTTTGTAAATCAGCACTGAATCGAAGGCACTCCATTACTGGGTTCTCAGGGCATCCTGTGACTGAGGGCTCGCTGCTGGTGCTGCTGGTGGTGCTGCCACAAACCACAGTGAGGGGCCTGGACGCCGTGTCCTGGTGTGGCTCCGTGCCCGGGTTCCACCAGCTAAAGCCCGGCTGCCAGCAGCTCCCAACTTACCTGCAGATGCTACCAGCGTTCGTGGGGACCAACTAAGGGCAGGACCCAGGCTCGTGGGCTGAGCTGCAAACTCACTTGGCTTTGGTGCCTTTAATTCAACGTTATGGCAGTTGGTTGCTATTAAATTTGAGAGCCGTGCCCACGGCCCGATTTAAGCCTGGGCGTCCCAGCGTGCTTGGCGTTTTGCAATGAGAGGAGACAGTCCCTGCCCCGAAGAGAACATCACAGGAACTTTTTTTTCTGGTGATTTAATCATAATATTGACAGCTTTATCAAAAATTACAAAACTGATATTAAAAAAATTTCTAATTCTTAGTAAGACTAGAATGGGTTTCTTTTTTAAAAATAGAAAAGCACTTTTATGCTACTGCTCTTCTGGAATTCTCACATTACAACCCTACATAGCAAAATACAAATGTAGCTAAGAAAGGTAGCAGGCCTAAGGTACTTCAGTCCACCACGAGCCCTCTAACAACTTCTATACCATCAAACTCAGGGACTCCAAAAGGGTATCACAGTACTTAGAAACCTTCTGCAAAACTCAGTTAGGAAATACCTGGTAATGTTACGTTCCTTCTAACCCCGAAATCCTTAGACTGTGAGTATGAGAACCTGGGACAGCAGAGGTGGGAATTAGTATTTTTTTCCTTCAGTGAATATTACTTTTGCAGCTGATTCCAGCAAAACATTCTCTGCAAGAAGTGAAAATACGAAGAAAATCCATCAAAACAAATGAATCTTTTTTTTTTTTTTTATGGTGCTCACAAAATGCACCATAACAGAAAGAGGAATAATTTCCTTTCATCTGAACACCCCAACCGCGCCGGCACCGCGGAGGAGCAATAAATAAATAAATAGTGGGAGCCACGGCTCCGCGGGGCGGTTCTGTGTCACTGTGCCACGGACGGACAAAAGCCTCCTTCCACTTTCCACAATGGAGTTTTTCTTTTTCTTTTTTTTTTTTTTTGTTTTTTTTTTTTTTTTTTTTCTTTTTCACCTTTTAAATATAGGAATTCTCTCTTAAATTAGAAAGTAGGCAAAAAGTATTATTCTTAATTTTTTTTTTTTTTTTCTTTTTTAAAGTTTCATTTTAAGTCTTCCATTAGAAAAAATAGAGATTTATTAAACAAAAAATAATAAGGTAGAAAGAAGGGTTGGGCCTCCATCAAAAAAGTATATTAGGCTTTAATGCAAAGAGAAAGAAATGGCTCTATGGGCAAAATTCAAGTATGAGTGACCAGTTTTTTAATCGTAAAGTAGGTGCAACATTTTTTAAAATGTTACAACACCGCATGACCTGTAATGCTCACAATATTTACATTAACTGCTTACATGAAACCATAAAAACTCTAAAAGAGAAAAAAAAAAATGGTATGGACTGAAACAAGCTACTCCTAGCACCCACATCAATGCCATTATTAACCAATGAAATCAAGTGCACAAAAATACTTTACATGGTCTACTGATGTAAAGTATACAGTGGTGAGGAAGTACAAACCTAAGGAGTTAGATGCCAAAAGAAGGTTGCTCGATACAAACTCCGCTCTAGGACAGAAAGCAAAGGCAGAAGCCAACCGAACGGAGGCAGGCACGCACGCAGGCAGGCGCACACCGCGGCGTGGCCGTCCGGCACAGGCGGGACGCACGGCAGCAAAGCGGGCTGCGATGGGAACGGACAGCGTCAATCTTGGAACGGAACGAACACGGCGACTCGCAACAGAAAAATGCCAACTAAGCTATGCAAAAAGAAAAAAAAACAATCACTCCACATGAGTTTGCATGTAGGACCGTGGCGTTACACACATGACAAATGAACCTACCCCGCGGAAGGAAGGGCTCCTGCTCCAGGCCCCTGTAGCCAGTGTAGCTATTGCGATCCCTCGGGCTGGGGAAGGAGGAGAAAGAGCTGTTTGGTGAGACACGAGGAAGCGGTGAGCCCGGAGGGACTGCTCTGTGCTGGAGCCCTGGGGGCCGGGTCCTCGGGGTCAGCTGGCCTCTGCCACTGGCTGCGTGCAGGGCCGCTGCTCCCGGAGCCAACGGGATGCTGACTGCTGCCAGTGCTGGGCCGGGGGAGGACATAGGGGAGCTCTGGCTGTGCCCGGGGGCCAGCGGTGACCTGGGAGCAATTTCAGGAAGCCCTGAGGACAGAGGGTGTCACTGCTTCCATCGCTATCACCACCACCCACGTGAAAAATGTATGAGCTAGAATGGAAATAACGTTGTGCTACACTTCTGTTCGTTAATTTATAATGGCTCATAGCTTTAGACTTTTAAATCTGTAGTGTATTAATTTTTTCTACATTTGTTTCACATTTCTCACTTAATATAACATAAATAATTTGGTTAATAGATTTAACCTGCACATTTCAGCCACATTAATATATATAAGAAATCTGTTAATGGTATAAATAATTCTTTTTAAATAAAATAAATCTGATATGTTACATAATACTGATAAAAATTACTGCTGCTAATAGTTCTGTAAGCCACCCCTGATTTTCTGTTTCAGGACTGTGAGATGGGTCTGGGATTACCTCTCTGAGGGCTGGGAGCATGCCGTGCGTTCTGCAAAACCAATCTGCAGCCAGCACCAGTCACGGGTTGGAGCCCCATGAACAGCCAACGCGATGCTTCACAATGTCAGGTAATTTCAGCTAATCAACCTAGGTGCATGGGGTCAGGGTTACTGGGGATAGAAACTCTTTACTTTAGCAGGTGGCTATGAAACCTTAACTACAGAAATAGCTGACTAAAATAGCCCATCTACTTTTTTTTTTTTTTTTTTAATAAAATCTACACCATTCTACTTTAAAAGTTAAGTAAATAAAAATGCAACCAACAGTTGCAGCCTTTGAATCATTACTTAGAGCTGTGATCCCACATCCCGTTAGGAATCTGCAAGGTTGCACTCTCCTACAGAGACCTGAAATGGAGTACAGTACTTCCAGGCAAGGTTCATTCCAAACAGACAGGATAAATGGACACTCAGTGGCGTGAAGTGTATGTCATAATTAAGGTATTACATAATCATGCCTTCTCTCTGCTGTTAAATACAAAAACAGCATCTTTTACATTATCATATAAAAGCATTTAGGCTGTATTTTTATTTATCACTTTACACTGGTAGTCTCTTGTATGTGTACTCAATAGAAACCAAAGAATTTTGTACACTATTTTTTTGTACAATAAAAGATAAAGTGTGCATTAGGTACGCTTGTACATGACAATATTGTACAATATTTACATTTCAGATATCACCATGAAATTCTGTATTATCTATATACACAATGAAAATTTCTCAGAAACATTTGGACTATTCCTTATAATCACAATTTTAGTATTATAGAAAAAAAAACAAAAAAACAAACAAAAAAAAACCCCTCAGTAATCATCTGACATGGTTACTGTAACCTTCCCAGATTTCTGATTGGCTTTTCCAGCAACCTCTCTCCCTCCTGCTCATCCACACACTGTACCACACTCCACGTAGCACCCCGCGGCGGCGGCCGTCTTCATATAAATATTGATATAACCACGTCTATATCAATACCTACATACAGACTTATGTGCACGTTCGTTTTGATAAGTACTGGACCAGTAACAAAGACATTCAATGTTATCTAGAGATCTTCCTCCTCTTGGGTTTTGGAGGCTTCACTTGTCTGTCTCCCTGTGGGATTTGGTGGACCTAGAAATAAGTACAGTCACAGGTTAGTGAAGAAGACTGGTCAGAGTAACCAGCCAAAAGCAAACGAGCCGTGGACTGCTGAGATGCTGCTCAGCTGCCCTCATGGAATCATTAAGGCTGGAAAAGCCCTCTCAGATCCCCATGCCCACCCCCACCTACCCCCTCATGCCCACTGCCCACATCCCTCAGTGCCACATCCCCACAGCTCTGGGACACCCCCAGGGATGGTGACCCCCCCACTGCCTGTGCAGCTGTGCCACTGCCTGACTGCTCTTTGGAGAAGGAATTGTTCCTCATAGCCAACCTGACCCTCCCTGGAACAATTTGAGGTTGGTTCCACAACCTCACAGCCCCGGGGAGAAGAAGGCAGCTCCTGGCTGCCGCAGTCTGTGTGCTCCAAAGCTCTGGGACCTCAGGGAAAGTGCCAACTGAACTGAGACTGCAGTTGCACCACATTCTGTGACACAAATCTTTATCAATCATTCTGACAGTAGCAATTAATTAAAAATTATATGTTGAGAAAATACTGGCAACGTGAAAAAAAACTACCAAACTCAGGATGGCAGTAGCATTACTAAGGAAGAAGCTCTGATCACCAAGCTGTTTCCCACTCATCGCTACGTGCAATACTCCAGTTTGAGCTCGGTGCTGGATGAAGCACTGCTGAGTGCTCAGCACAAGCACAGCGCTGCCAGAAGGGCCATGGAGTGCCACCACCATCTGCTGGCAGCTGCAGCTCCTGGCCACAGCTGGGCAGAGGCTGCACAGCCCCAAGCAGTGCTGTCAGTCACTTCCTGGCTCCTTCCTGAATGCCTTCAGACCATGACCATTTGCTGCTCATTTACTGGCTCTTCCCAGCAGAAATGATGATTTAAGCTCATTATCTTGTTTGCACACTTAAAGTGTAACCGATGACTGAACTGCAGGAGCTGAAAAAAATGCAAGTCACCAGAAAGGGAATCATTGATTCCCTATGATTGTTTCTAAGGATCATCGTTTTCGTGGAAATAAACCCTGATTACAAATTCTGGGACCAGATAATTAAAATATAAATCAAGACCAAGCAGTGACACGCAGGCTGGTGGAGCAGCTTGTCTGCGTGACGGAAGCATCCATCAGCATGTCCTGCTGCAGTGCCTTCACCTGAGCCAATCTGCACCACAATCAACTGTGCATTCCTTATAATTTTATAGCATTGCTGCATTTAGATACGAAGGCAAGGTAACTGTCACCAGCAGGATGGTGCTGCCATAACTGACATCAGGGATGCACGTGCTGTATGCAGCCCCAACTATTTGCACCAGACCTGCAGTCAGATCCAGCTTTCACATCAGAACTCAAGCTCGCTTCATAAAATTCCCAAGTTTCACCAAAAGCTTTGGATTTGTTATTACTTATGGCAACCACTAAGAGCTGCTGAATAATTTATTTAATATTTCGTGGTGGTTCTGAAGTCAGCTCCACGTCTGCAGTTCAGAACAGATTTCCTTTTATGTCCTCCAGCAGCTCCCGTGAAGCCTTACTCATTCTCCCAAGTATGCATGTGTACACGCGTCCCCAGCAATGAGCGCTGGCTATCGGGAGAAAGAAATCATTCTGCATTCAAACAATGTATAAATTAATAACTATAAGAATTGCTGATGCTAAGATCGGGGAGGCTGTACTGCAAGACACTTCTTTGCATTTCTGTGTGTATCTTAAAGGCAATGCAGGCATGTTTCAAATACGAAGATGAGCACACTGTGCTGGATGTGGCTCTGGGCAGCCTGGTCTGGTGGCTGGCGACCCTGCACACAGCAGGGGGTTGAAACTGGATGAGCACTGTGGTAATTACAACCCAGGCCGTTCTATGATTCTATGATTGTGATTAGATACACAATTCTGTGATTACGTGAGCCAAATTTTATCCTATTTCTTGATCTTATACAATAACAGCGTGAATGTTTTTATAAGGGTTCTGCTGGCCGTGATGTCAGGAAGACTCTACCTTACCTGTCAGGACAGCTTCCGTGTCAACATATGGAAAATGCCTGATATGCAAAAGAACCATGTTTTTAAGTGTGGTTTCAATGCATGAGGCTGACTTGTCAGCAGCCAGAGACAGCCCCACAGCGTGCGTGGCACCCAGAAGCTGCCAGCTGCACGTGGAACTACATGCAGGCATCCAGCTCTTAAAAAGCACTGCAACTGCAAGACCACTGAAATGATGCACCTTTTCCTCATTTTTCAGAAGGACCAGACATTTGCAAATAGTTTGAAAGGCAAGAAAAATATTGACAGCAGCTCCACATCATTTTACAAACTGAAAAGAATCTCTCTCTTAGAAAGGAACCCCAACCAGCAATCCCAGCCCTCAGCAGAGACACACACACAAACAAACAGAGAAAAGGGACACGATTATTGCCAACGTGAAAAGAAACTTACATTCCCAGACATTTTGTCTAGTTCACTCATGGCCTCATGTATAGCAGCTTCTAAATGGTTATTTAGCTTTCCACTTCTAGGAAGAAAAGATTAATGGCATCAGTAATTCTTAGTAGCAGAAAAACACTTAAAATTAATAATAAAGACATTAACTCATCAGACACAGTCTGGCATCCGCAGAGCCTCCCAGGTTGGTGCAGCACAAACAGCACAATCGGATCTATAAATAACATGATGCTGGCTAAAGGCTTGTGTTAGAATTACAGAGGAAAAATAAAAGACAGCGCTTCGGCGACATGTACTGTTAGTTACAGCATCCACAAGACAAATGGCATCGTGGAGAACAAGAGCACTTGGCAGTAACCCAGCATTCCCTGCGATCTGCTGTTGGGTCTTTCCTACAGAACATCAGCATCCCTCAGACCACAGAAATTGTAAGATGAACTGAAACGGACTCATACAAAGCCACACATATCCAGGTGGGTTTCTGACTCCCTGCAGCTGGACTCCAAAAACAAGTGTAGGTTTGGCAGCGTGGACAAGTGATGGCAACTTTGGATGCGATAAATGACAGCACAATATTGTTTGGTAACTTCCTGGACAGGTAATGCAACAATTCCATCTATAAAACAGCCTCATTAATATCTGATAGCAATGCTGAGTTTAATGTCATTTAGCAGCAGCTTTCAGATCTCAGATTCTTTATGTAACAGGAAGTTATTTAATCACCACTAAGCTCTGTCAGCAACCCTACATACGTTTTTTCCACATTTTTTCCCTTACTGTTTCAGAATCTCCTTCTTTTTTTTTTTTTGTCAGATAACTAAAAACCAAACAGTGTTTGGAAACCCAAACCAAAATACTTTTTCATAATATTTCCCCAAAATTGAGTTAATAGAAGTCAATTTCAAGCAGCACTGATGAGCTCCGTTCTACAAAATGTCCCCAGTGAATGGTGTTAGGTAAGGACAGATGTGCCTGCACAAACAACCTGCACTGCTCAGAGCTTCCAATGAGAGCTAGAAGGAACTGCAACACTTCATTGTACAGGTATGCACACTGCTACAGCTTTTGCAGCAGCAAAAATCCTGCACTGACACTGTAAGTTTGAATTTGTGCTTCAACACAATTGCATTGGAGGTGATTCAGCAAGAAACCGCTGGGATATTCAGTGTCCAGCAGCATTTTGGTAGTAACCAGTTCTAACATGATGCCGGCAAACACTGGAATGGCACAGAACACTTCCACTCTTTCCCAATTAAAAGGATCACGGTGTAGTTTTTCACTGGGGATGTGGCTTTTTCTTTTTTTTCCCCCATAAACACAATAAGAAGTATGGCAAAGCCAAAAATGACTGATGTGACTTCATCTAGGCTGATGTTCACTGTCACTAGCACTAGCAATTAAAATAACCAAAGCAACATTACATAGGAGGTTGATTTCTTCATGTGTTGCCTTTGGGTAGAAGCTTGGCTAGACGACTGCTTGAGGTCTTTTCCACCCCCACTAGATGCTCATGTAATTACTGCCAGTAGTGCCAACAGCCCTTTGAAAGTATTTGATATACAAACGATGACATGCAGTCTTCAGACGCTGCTGCTACGTATTTTTAATAGCAACACTTCACTATGAAGATAATGAACTGCCCTCAAGCAAACCAATGTTTCAGAAAGGCCCATCACTGAGATATCATTTACAGCAGGCAACGCCCTGACAACCAGAAAACCTGACATCAGTTGAACATATGCAACAGGTTGCTGGTGATCAGAAACAACCTGCAAGTACCACAGCGTTTGAGGCGGAGAGCTTAAAGTCTTGATAGAATCATTAAGGATGGAAATGACCTCTAGGATCCCCAAGCCCAGCCCAGCGCCCTCTGCCCACGTCCCTCAGTGCCACCTCCCCACAGCTCTGGGACAGCCCCAGGGTCAATGAGCCCCCATTCCCTGGGCAACTGTGCCACTGCCTGACTGCTCTGTCATAGAAGAAAGTGTTCCTACTAAGTAGGATTTTTTTCCTAATGGTAGGAACACAAAGCATGAAACATCATTTTGAGGATCTGGATGTTGACCTTGCTCTGCTAAAGACACTGAACTGATGTGCTGCTAGTCCATATTCTCTTGGACTTCTTTGCCTGTCTTCTTTATTATAGAAGTGTCCAATTTGATGCTCCAAAATTGTGATCTTGTGTGGAACAAGAGGCACACGCACCACAGCAGACCATAAAGAGGTCAAAAGCTGTTTCAGATACATTCAGCACAGAGCACAGGTCAAAGAGAAGGAGCTACTTTCTGGTCCACAAAGAGCGAGCAAAACATTTGAAACATAAAATATATGGAAGTAGAAATATGGAGAAAAACCAGTATGGGCTGTGAAGTAACCCTATGAAAAGGAGCACCTGAGGCCCCAAGCTGCTGGGGTACCTGACAGCTGCTGTTTCCTAAAGTGCAAGCAATGATGCAGAACCAGTAATGCCACAAAAAGGCGACTGGGCTCACTGCAATTCTGGTCAACCCTTGCAATCTGCTAAATAAACAACTGCAAACCAGAAGACGGGAGCTCTTCTTAAATTGCACTGCTTGTTCCAGCTCCAGCTCCTCTTTCCACATGCTGCTGCTGCCACCTTCCTCAAGTTGTGTATTTTGCTTCAGGGAGCAGCAATAGCTGGGGGTGCCAGCAGCCCTCCTGGCTGCTCAGTGCTCGCCCTCAGACTGCACTCAGATGTTCAGAGGATGGCGTTGAAAGAAACCCAACGTTGTCTCGCTGGCATTAAAAATATTTCTCCTAAGCACCGCATGACATATAAATAGAGGAAAAGCTTACACCTTAAAAGGAGCTGAGGGCAAATAATTATTTAATTTCTGAAAGTCTGTGTTTATTGTTCTGAAGGCAGCACTGCAAACTGACTGAATTCTCACAGAGCGATGCGTTTTCACCACAACAGCAAATAAACACCACCATCCCAGAATAACCGCCATCTCTACCCTTGTCCTTTGACAGCCATCAAGGTTTTGTTCTCCGAAAGCCAATTTCATTTTCCTCTTTCTGTGTAAGCTTATGCTTCACCTCTTCATGTTTCCCAGTCTTTCTATCCTTGCACGTTTGTGAACGAAGGCCAAAAGGTGAGAGGAAACCAAGCAGGTCAGAGATGTGTGACTGCATGGGAGCTGCTGCCCGGCTAACTGCAGCCAGCCCTCAGCCACTGCCAGAAGCTCCTCTGCAATGTGAAACAACAGAACTCATCCAAATACAGGCGGGCTCTGCCTGCTGCAGCAGCCAACAGAGGGAGAGGGAAGAGATAAGAAGGGCAGATCTTGTGAAAAATTGGATTCGGTCAGAGCAGTTTGGATGTAATAACTTTTTTTTTTTTTTTGCTGTAAATTAGAATCCCACACATGAAAGCTCAAACAAGCAGGCTGACATTTCACAAAGGCTACAGTAAATATCAGAAGATGCAATAAAAATGCAGATATCAAAGATCTCGGATGATTATCACAACCAGCACAAGGAATTCGGAAAATTAACTTCTCATTTTGGCAGATCTGCAAGGGTCCCCAAAAGGAGTCCCTGGAAGCAAAAGAATGTGATTGTTCATCCCATTGGTAAACAAATGAGCACACACTTACTTTCTGTTCCTTTTCCTGGCTCGGTTGTAAGCTTCTAGACCTTCTGTTAGTGTCTTCAACTTCTCTGGCTCCACCTGAGTGAAGGTATGAACACCAAACCACATTACCCAGACCTGCAATTATCAAACACTGCTTTTACTTTACTGCTAGACATGCATTACTGCGGAGCCTAAAGTTCACCGCATCCGTAAGACACAACGTCCCAGCAAAGAAGAAATCAATGTACAACTACGTGTGCACCCCCTCAGACGTGCATGTATGCATCAGAATTTCTCTCCGTGTCCACACTGCCAATACAAGTGTAAGAACAAAAACACAGCATGTAAGAAAACAAAACTAAGAAGGAAAAGTAATACTTCAGAACGTAGTTTGTCTTTACAGCATTAATACAAACATTGCTGTTGAAGCCTCACGTTGTGTACTCACTCCACAGCCACACCTGGTATCCCTGGAGCTCCTCGGATGTGTTACAATAGCACTGTGCCTAATGCACATGGTACAGTTCTTACAGACACCACGACACGAAGGTTTGACATGCCCTCACATTTCAGGTCCCAGCCCAGCAGCGCTGCTGGCACACCCATGCTCCAGCTAAAGGGTTCTGGCCTTGAGGAGACTGGTGTGCAATGAGAGCTGGTTGTGCATGCTGAGTGAATGACTTCCAACCAGTGCCCGACTAATTCAACCAGCTTGGGGAAGATCTTTCCAATTTTTTGGCCTTAAGCACATGCTTTTAGTGCTCTGCTGAGTCAGTAACAAAGCTGGCTGTGCTGCACAGGGCTGCTGAGCTGGTGTCGAAGGCACTGTAACTGCAAACTTCATTTCTCCCCAGATCAACCAGAATTGTTATCTTCTGAGCAATAAACCACAGCATCTGACCAGTGGTACCAGGCAGTGCTGCTGCAAACAATGCAGACATGAAAGAAAACCAATGGCATCGTCTGCAGGACCTTATCATCAAAACATTAATTCCACTCAACTCTTGGTATTGCTTAAATTTGATTCGCAGCCATTTCTGCTTTTAAGAACAACAAAACAGAAGATGTTTAAAACACATCACTTAAAAGAAAATGAACTGATAAACTCCTCCTTTGGCACAGCATAATATTTTGCTGACTTATTTGCATAACATCACAAGAACCTTACGGAGCATTCGTTTCATTAAAAAGTACACCCTGTCTTTTGACACAAAGCAAATTAACTCCGTAAATACCAATTTATTAAGCATGTCTATATACAACCCTGAACGTTAATTTAAACACAACTTGACTTGAAACTCAACCTTTCAATTTCTAAATAACTTATCTATTCACAATGGCACTTATTTTAGATGTGACAATCTGATGTTAATGAGTGAGCAAGTTGTCAAAACGTCTGGAAATAATGGCAAATCAAATACGTGTTTAGAGCAGTTCTCCTCTTTGGAACTCACACATCTGATAACGAAGTTGGGAAACAGAGCAGCCACAGCAACCTTAAAGACCAGCAGTTCCTGGTGAGGGTGGCACACAGGGAGGCAAGGCTTCTGCTCTCATGAGACAGGGCTCACTAAGCACAGACTGTGGCACTTCTCCCTTAAAGCTATGGTTACTTTTAATGTGAGGCTGAGTCCTAACGTGGCTCTGTGAAAGCACAACTGCATGCACAGCCTGCTGCAAAGCTGCTGAGCTTTTATGGATAAACAGGAGAGCAGAAAGCACACGTGATGAGAGCAGGCTGGGTGCAGCTGTGATCTGCTGTGGGCCCAGCACTGCCACGCAGCTGGCAGAGGCAGCGCTCCTGTCTGAGCTCAGGTTCAGTCCTTCATCTCACAGCACATTTGCAAGAAAAAGCGCTGTGGAAAAAACACATTTTTCAAACTGAGCAGAATTAAATGGTGGTAATGGGATCATCCTGATGCTTTACACCTGGAACTGCACCATGAGGCAACGCTGTCATGGTTACTCAAGCTGTATGGCATTCTCAGCCATACAATTTAGATATCTATATGGGTATGTAGAGACAGAGGGACAAACTTTGCAGAGTGCTGGACATGTCTGCCATTAGGTACAGGACAAAGTTCAAATGTAGACATTTGCATGAAGAATTAGCACTGTGTTTGATTAAAAAAGGACTCGTGTTACATTACAAAGAAAAGAATATCCTCCTCATTGGAATTTCATGACAGCACGACAGTAAAACAGAAACAAACCCACCGCCACCCTCCAGCACTTTTCTGTAGCAGCAGCACATGGCTAATGGAACACACTATTATCAGCAACTGTAACAGATACATTAGGATTAATCACATCACATGCCTTCATTTACAATAACCCATTACAACAGTAAATAATACATACAGATTGGATTTCCAGGACACAGATAAATCACACCTATCTCTAGCACTAGAAAAGCTCAGCTGCCTTGGGGAAATATCTCTGATAAAAGCCCAACGTTGCATGCCAGTCTATAAAGAACGTTCAGAAGCCGAGTTGTCATGAAGCACCAAAACTTGCTTTTTCCTATTGTGAACTCTTTAGCATCAGGTACTAATTAGCTGTAAAATCTGAGAGAAATTAAGTTGTGCTTTCAAAGAGAGGAGGCTGACTGTCAGCGTAGTTCCTGGGCACAAAATAGTGGATAATTATTGCAACTATAAACCCCTCTGTTGAAATGCTGCTTTTAGGCCATTTTACATACATCCACTGCAGCAAAAAGCAAAAATCCCCAGAAGGAAAGCAGCAGCACCTTCCCAGACAGCTCTGCTCAGGAACACAGAGCAGAACTAACGGGAGGCCCCGTGGGGTCACACCTGTGACATGCATTAATGCACCACTCCAGCTGCTCTGCACATAGAAGTACCATTACATTTACTGCCCACGTTTCTGTAAATGGAAATAAAAATCAAATTAAAGTATGATTTCAAGAACAGAGAATGCAACAACTTACAGTGGTACCCTGTAATACAACTACAGCAATGGTACAGTAGAATAGAATATCCCAGGTTGGAAGGGACCATCGAGTCCAACTCCTGGTTCCACGCAGGGCAGGAAGGGAACTTAACATTTGATTACACAAATATTTACAAGGCTATTTAACGCAGCTCCTCTGAAAATATAGTTTCCAGAACTGCTGCTAACAGCAATTCCCACCATGAATGACAACATTTCAGGATTTTCTGGAGTGCAGACTTTTAGAGGACTATTTTTTTTCAGGGCAGGTTGCCCAAACACCCAAAGGACGGGGCTGAACACATTGCTACAGGAGCATGTGGACACTTGCATAGATAGCCACTGTGCATGAGAGTTCAGCTGGAAACACAACTATTGCACAGCACATGCATGTTTTCATACTCTTCTCTTTCATAGCTCCCTGTATCCCACACTTCAACTGAAATCCTGACCTCTGAATGGTCATTCACTCTGCACTTCTTGTTGGAGAGAAGGAGACATAGACACGTTTAGTTATTAGTAAATGAGAGGCCTTCTGATGTGAGAGGTGATCCGTGGGCCTTCCTGGAGAAAAACTGAGTCAGTCCCTCTGCTGCATCCCCACGTGTTTGATGGCAAAGTGCATTTCCGTGGCGTAGAAGGGATCTATACATTGCTTTCCTGTTGTTTGTGCTTCTGTATACAATTACATCTATACCACTAAATGTTGTGTTACACAGCATGGTCACATAATGCACATAAGAGACAAAATTAAAGGAAGTGTGTTTGCACAAAGAGCAGTCATACATTCTGGTAACCACAAATTGAGAGAAAAGTTAAAAATGGCTAAGGAATGCAAATGAAAAAAAATGAAAAACAGTTCTTTATAAAGGTTATAAAAAATAAGCTTTTAAAATGTACCAAAACAATCTTATAAATACGGATATGTGAAGCTAACAGAAGCTAACAGAAATGCATACTTTGAGCACACATGCAATGCAAGGATCATAGAATCATAGAATGGCCTGGGTTGCAAAGGCCCGCAGTGCTCACCCAGTCCCAACCCTCTGCTGTGTGCAGGTCACCAACCAGCAGCCCAGGCTCCCCAGAGCCACATCCAGCCTGGCCCTGAATGCCTGCAGGGATGGGGCATCCACAGCCTCCTTGGGCAACCTGTAACAGTGCCTCACCACCTTTTGTGTGAAAAACTTCCTCCTAATATCCAGCCTGAACCTCTCCTGTCTCCGTTTTAAACCATTCCCCCTTGTCCTATCACTGTCCACCCTCACAAACAGCCGTTCCCCTTCCTGTTTATGTGCTCCCTTCAAGTACTGGAAGGCCGTATTCATCATTTCTATGGGACAGCGTCACTGCTCACCTCCTCCTTCTTCCAGTTTCAGTCTGTCACACTTTGTGACCTATCTCATTTGCTAATACTTTTAATAAGAGCGATCTTCAACTTGGTGATCCGATCTTTATAAGGAACGAGCTGTTCAGCACACCAGTCCTGTTAGTAAGCATGCTGAGTGCTCTGAAGTGAATGAATGTTTTTGTTTCATGTACTCAAACGGGAGCTCTGAAACCGCTCTGCCTAAGGAGAACAAGGAAGAAGCCAAGTTCTGTTGAACTAAGCTTGAAGCCATCCTGGCCAGGCAATGCTCCAATTACTTATACTACCAATTCCTCTAGAATTGGGATTGTTGGAGGAAATTATGTTTGTGCATCAGCCTCAGAAAACTCTGTGGGCAGTGCAGGGAGAACTGCTACGGTTACAACAGACAGCAGATGGGGCTCAGAAGTTCCTGAGCTGCACTCTGGTGGGATGCAGAGGCTGATGGTGGAGAGCTCCTCACCCTGTCCTTGTAGTCCCTGCTGGACAGCTGCTGCTGGACACTTCTAGGGTAAGGGAGTACTTTGGTCCAACCTATTGTGGCCTTTCTTACGTTTTTATGACTGCTGTCATACAATCCAACAGGCACAAGTATATGAAAATACTAAATTTTCAAGTGGTTTGCTTTCTTTGTGCCCGAGGTAAAATGTTTTGTAAGGTCTTTCTTTTCTACTTACTAATTTCTTAAATTTGCTTTTTTTTCTTTTTAAATTGGCACTTAGAAAACATTTATATAAGGAAGATATGAAACAGATTTGGAAAGCCACAAAAACATGATTTTATGCACCTAGTGTAGACTAGAATTTGAAATATTATCATGCTTCTCTGACAAGCACACAATTGGTGTTCAAAACTCTGGATTTTACGACAAAAGAGCAAATTAAAAGGCTTTCCCTGCTGTAAGATATTGCAGACCTCCTTTCAGGACGAAGGTACCCATGCATTTCATCACAGAGCTATGTATCACTCAGCACAGCTTTTCTTATTACAGACTCCTCAATCCCATTAGATCACACTTATCCTTTTTGCAGTTCCAACCACTTTTAGATGGCACACTCCTTACGCATTCAATCTGTTCTTTTGGACACAGCTATAGTTCAGCTATAGACACACGTGTTAGGCTAACAATTTTTTCTTGAAGATCTCTTTTGTGTAGCAAGCCTTTGGTGCATAAACCAGTTAGGGAAGCATCATCAAGCCAAAATACGGCCTGTTTCACAGCACTGCCAGAAATTTCACAATAGGTAACTAGGTACAAACTCAGTTCTGCAAGATAGAGCACTAAGAAAAAATTTATACTATTAAAATAAGACAAAGAAAAAAATAAAGGACTGAGATAAAGGTTGGATACACATCTGTGTAAGCATTAGGACACACGTGCATGTAAACAGACAGATAGATAGATATGTGCATATATATATAAATATACCTTCCCCTCCTCAGCGTTTTGTTGACATGAATTGTGAACGTCTTCTTCTCTTACTAGCTTTCCAGGCCATGAAGTCAGTCCTTTGATTTGGCCCCAGACCAAGTCGCCAACATTAAACGTCCTCGGCCTGTAATGTATCAGCTCATTGGAAGAAGGGGAATCTGGATTCCTTAGGTCATCTTCACTACTGATGCTTTTAGCATCTGAAGGGCTAGGCACACACCCATTAATGCTTTTGGCATTAAAATCTCCATTGTAATGGATGTAGTCTTTAACTAACGAACTTTCCAAACTATTTGAGGAACTCGGAGATTGCTCTTCCAGAATCAGGTCTTGTTTAGAAGTGTTCAGCAACTCCCCGTATCCTCTGTTCTGCTGAGGCCTATTTCCATTTATGTGTGCACATCGTTCCACAGTGTTCTCCAGTCTTTCCTTAAAACTCATCATAGTTCTTTTGTAATTGTTATACCTGAAATTCTCCTCCAACATTTTATCACTTTGACAGTTTCGCTGTGATAACAGTATCTGATGCTGCTCGCCTTGCAATAATGGCAGTGTGGAGATGTTATTGGGCCTTTCGTGACAAGGACTACTATGGATATGGGTGGAGTGCTCTAGAAACTCCTCACATTTCCACCTATTTATCTCACTGACAGGACTTTGCTCCCCTTCCCACTGTTTTTTGGGTGTGTTACAACTTGTTGATTTGTAATATTCATACCCATCCCCTTCAGTTGAATTTTTACCATGCTCTGAATTCTTCAGTACTCGCGTTCCTCTAGTGTTCCTTATCCTACCTTCGTGATCAGAAACAGCAATGTTTCTTCCATGGATTACTGCACTGACAGCACTAGAGAGATTTAGCGGGTCACCAATTGAGGCTGTGAAGGCACTCATGGCACTCAAAGCTGGAATGGGACTCATTTGTGTGGTACTGCTAACAGCAGTGGTGATCACTACTTGCATTCCCTTGCTTGCAGCATCTACGACTGCTTTGTAGATCGCATCCACTGATGTATCACCCTGAGCAGCGACATTGAGGTTATCCTTTGCCTGTTGACCAAGAGCTGGTTCAGTTCTTTGCTGCAAATCACAAGATGTTTCTTGGAAAGGAGGAAGCATAGCGTTGGAGCTCTCAGGAACCGGTGCCATTCCCATCTGAGTGATCATTCTTTTGTTTAGGGCAGCAGCATCTTCCTGCATTCTCACCTGAAAAAAAGTAGAGAGAAAGATGGAAATTGCTACTGTGCATAAAATTCCACTTCAACAGAAAACTGTCTCATTTTAATTAGGAAAAAAATGGAAATGACACAACCTACCACTGAGCCTATGTTCTCAACTCCTTTTTCAGAGCCTTTTTAGAGGCTCCCACCTTTTCTCTCCCAAATCTTTAACAATACCACAAAGTACTTCAATATTTCTGTTCTCATCTGTTCTGTTTGGCTCCTCTTCAGACCCCCGAATTTTCTTCGGCCCTCCCTACCAGCGGTTCCCTCTGGGCTCCCTCCACATCCCTCCTTCAGTTTCTGGAATGTAGGCCATCACTGTTCTTTTTTTGACTGGCTAGCATTTCTGTTCTCTGCCTTTCAGTCATGTGCTTCTCTCACGGGATGTCTTTCCTTCAGACCTGTGTAAACCATTCCCGCACCCCTCACAGTATTGCATCTGTAATGTCAGGCATGGCCACAGCAAACTGTGACCTTCAGATGGAAGTAACTGGTGTTTTGTATTTCTTGTCACACATGTAGGCAGTGAGGACGCTGCCACTAATACTGCTGCAACCAAAAAAAATGCTTCAAACAAGGGCAAAATATTTCCAAAAGCTCCCTTAAGTACTCACCACTACTATTTATATAACTGAAGCAACAAAAATACTGAGATGAAGCTATGAGAATTCATTCACAAACCAAGGGAGGTAACAGGCGGTTAGAGGACTGATTTTGCAGTAGCAGTGAGTTGTCTACACTGAGAGAATGACACATCTTCTTTTTCCTTCTTAAGGGAAAAAAACACTTTTTGGCAGCATGCACGCATCCATCTTCACGTCTCAAGTTCTGCAGCAACCGCAGCCATACTGAGTACTAACAAACACAGACTGTAACTCTGCTTTTATTAACTATTTCAGTTGCTATGCTTCTGTTAGTTTGTTAGTTGAACAGTTTGCATGGGATGACGAAGAACTATTCAGTAGGACAGCAGGGAGGTATCACTGCTTTTGCACAATTTGCCACTGCACGTTCATGCTCATCCCTGGTTTTGTCAGTCTATAAAGTCTACATCCAAGCCAGCTCTTCCCTTCAATCTTAGTGGGAATGTACGAGAAGGCTGGTACGTAGTCACCTATAATCATTTAAGTTTCTAATTACTGCAGAGTGCTATCAACATTTCCTTCTCACCCCTGAATTGCAGAGTGGTCTAAAAGGGAATTTATGATCCTTTTTTTTCAGAATGGAAAACAATTTTGCTGAAAATGCACAGTAATTGTCAGAACATGCACAGCCTATTATTTTTCCAATACATTGAGCAGAACCATTTCCAAAGGAACTACAGCCAGTTGCTAAGACAGAAAATACCAAGTTTCAGTACAAATGTTACCGACTTGCAAAACTCAAAAACTACTGAAAGAGGTGAGCAGCTGTACTGGTCACGTTGTCTTAAACATTCAGCAAAACAAAACAAAACAAAAAAGGGGAAAAAAAAAATCCAACTACAGAGGATACGATTTTACCTACTGAGACTTGCACATAAGTTCGAATATGGATTTCATTTTGCTTTCTACCTGGAAATTTTGGAACAGACATGCCATGGGGTTGGGGTTGTTGGCCGGGCCAGGAATTGGGGGCTGGCCTTGAAAGCCCTGCATGTTCTGATACCCCTGGAGAAGGTGCTGTTGCTGCTGATTTGAAGGAAACATCTGATTGTTGTTTAATAGTGACTGGAGATGACTCAGTTGATGGTTATTCAAAGTAGTGTTTATAGATGACATGTCACCTGTAATTCAAACACAGGGAAACGTAAGTCAGTACACTCTTCAACAAGCAGGAGGAATTTCCTCAGCTCAAATTTCAACTGAGTGCTAAGCAAATGCCTGTGTAAAACCACACTTTTCCCCTTCAATCTTCTATGGAACGGTCCTCAAGGCATGCGTCTCCTACTCCTTATTCCTTTATTTCTTCAGTTTTGCTCCTTTTGCATGTCACATCTATCTGGACTCTAACAGTTTCTGACACGACTATCTTTGCTTTTGGAACAGTACAGAGCCAAGTATGGCACAATGAGCTTCTACGATACTCGGTGTCTTGGGATCTTACTCCTAGTTTCCAAAGAGTGACTGCTTCAAACAGTACTGAGGTGGTGAAGGGGGGAGAGGAGGAGGAGAGAGAGAGAAAAAAAGAGAAAATAATTTAAAACCCCAACAAAACTATTTGTTGCATTAGCTACGACAAAATAACGCGATCTAGTTGCAAGTGAGCAAAGGCTTTTTGGATCACAGACACGTCACACCATACCCTAGACAATTTTTTTAAACACTCTAGAGAAATCACTGCATTAACATTTCGTACGATATGAAAATCTCTCTGTACACAACAATTCTGGTTTTACTGAAGTATACATGGCTAGGAAGTAACAAAGCTTTAGAATGTATCAATTTACAGGCTTTTTTTCATATAAATTTAATGTTTTCCTTAAGATTGGCATCATCTCTGGCTCGCTGTATTTTACATGACATAGGTCAAGGAGGGTTTGACTTCCTGGTAGCCATTTAGCAAGTAGGCATGAGGTTTCCACACTTATCAGCTCTGCCAGTACTTTTTCCTCCTCCTGCTGCAGTCCCAACAGCAGAGGAGTACTGCCTACACTATGTATTCTAGGAAAAAATCATCAAAAGTCATGGGTGAAAACCTCATATTTGAGGACTTTAGCACTTGGTTTGGGCTGTCGGTTCTTGTCAGTGAAACACCCTGGCTGCCTAAGCTCCAAGATAAAGTTAAAAAAACAAACACCAGAGAAATGAGAAAACATAAATGCACAACAAAGGGCTCAGAAGGGCAGCCTTCCTCTTTGAACTTGCAAAGCTTCGAGTGCTCGATGTATCTGCTTTACAGGCAGTGTGCTTTCTGATGGCTTTGGCACTTCTGATTCACTTGGAAAGCGGCGCTTGGCCGTTTCTCACCTACTGCACAGCTACTCGTACTAACCCTGTGATGCCACACGCACTTGAAATGAAGCACTGCATCCCAGAGATGCACCTATGCTTGAAGACTTGAAAAACGAACCAAGTCCACTTGATTAGAGAACTGCAAGGTGTATGCAGCCGGTCTAGGTGGCATCAGAATTAAGAATAGAATATAAAATAATTTCCAAAACCAGTATTAAATCTTATGGAATAGAATTAGAATATAGTTCAAATGCCGTGCAGGAGCAATTATAAACAAGCTGTAACATACAAAAGCCTTACAAAAAAGTATGATAAAGTGTCATCTTCAGAAACTAGAATCAGAAATTCCCCCACCCCACCCCTCCTTACTTTTCCTTTTATATCTGTGAAGAAATTGAACTTACCAAGCAGACCTGTCCCCAGTAGAGGGTTAAGTAGCTGTGGCACCACAGAGTTACTGTTGAGTTTAGCTGGACCAGATGTATTCCCAGCATTATTAGATATGTTCAGCAATGTTTCTGCCATTGACACCACTGCTGTCCCACCACCCAGGGTAGAGACAGACAGTGCTGCCACTGCTGATGATGTAGTGGTTGTGGTAGTGGTTGCTTGGGAGGAGGTGGCTATGGAAACCTCTGGATGATTAGCAGTGTTGCCCGATGCGGAGTTCAGGACACCTCCCACCAACTGGGGATTCAAGGCCATTAATGCTGAGGCCCCAGAGACAGCTGGGAGGAGCAGGGGGTTAGAAGTAGTGTCAGTGCCTGAAAAGCTTGGTAAAGGGTTCCCCAAGGGGTTGCTTAAAAGGGTCTCAACCCTGTTGCTTTCTGACTGATTGCTTGGCAAATGGTCAGGTGGGGCTGTCATCTGTGTTACTGAGGGCAAAGGGTTATTTTGCTGTTGCAACAAATCTGAGATGGTCAGATTGAAAGATGGTAGGGGAAGCATGGCAGCTGCTTGGGCTTGGTTCTGGAGGAGGGTTGCTAGAAGCTGAAAATGAACAGGCTGTAATACCTGCCCATCCACGTCACTGGAGAGAAAAGCTAAAGCAGCATTTACATTCGGGTTGAGAAAACCTAAAGGGTTGAGGTTGACCTCAGACTTGCCTTCTCCTGCTGAAGGCTGCAGTATATTTAATAGATTCTGGCTTAGGAGATGTTGCTGATTCACTGGCAAAGAGATAGGTAGAGAACTGAGGAGGTTTTGATTCAAAGAAGGTGGAAGATTGTTGTTTGAAGAGCTGTTCTGCGGGAAATGAAGCGAGTGTTCGTGGCCAGCGAAAGGGAAATCACCCCCAATGGGCAGCTGGCTCTGAAGTGGGTTTCCAGCTGCAGTAGTGACTATAACACCATCTTGAAGAACAGATGTTGTCTTGGTGATGGCAGGTTGGCTGGTGCCAGCTATGGCTATTGATGATGATGGTCCCGAACCCCCTGCAATGCAGAAGAACAAGAATATTAAGAGTATGCTGCCTGCTGGGAGACAGTCATCCAAGTCATAAAGTAACTGGGCCAATCCAAAACAGATTGGATACCCATGCACAGGAAAAAAAAACGTTTTGAGCATCAAAACTTAAAATACAAAGGAATCTGCATCAGCTACTTCATTACTACTGGCTGTGCACATCTCACCAGCAATTCTTTAACACGCCTGTACTTCTCTCACATGTCTCTGAATGAGGATTTAAGAGGATCTCAGTCATACAAGTGTTGGCCAGTGTAAAACTAAAAGCAATCATAGCTCCATTTACATCATGATGGACCAATACTGAATTAACTGCTAGGATGAAATATCAAGGTGAGACATGAATGATGTTCGGTGAAAAGTAAATGACCCAAGTGCAGCTGTGAAACTTATGCTCTTCTGAGAGAATTAAAGTGAAATACTTTGAACCACACCCTTCTTCTTTATTCACATTGCAATGCATTGGAGAGCAAACAGTAAGAACATGTATGGAAAGTACATTAGAAAAACGTAAAACTAAAGAAGGATTAAACTGGGGCTTTGATGCAATGAAACTATTTTCTATTCTCAATTGCCCTGAAAACACAGCTGACACAAAACCACCTTGATTATCTGAAAGTGTCAGTTATCATTTTTCTAAACAAATGCTATCTGGAAAGGGACGTGCAGCCATGCCTTCAATTGACATGAGCAGAATCCAATCTTCATGTCACTCCTAGCTCAAAATGCCATTTTTTTCAAGTACTGTAACGTACTGACTACTCAAAAAGGTGCAAAACTAACACAGTTCATGAGGCACTGCACTGATCGCATGAGAAGAAAGTCCATATGCTCTCTTGCAGGTATCACTATGACACTTCTATAAAGAAATCAGATAATAAATTAACAAAAGACGAAGTAAGTGCAGACTAATTAAAAAAGCACAAGGTATCCTATTCTGCTGTGAGGAGAAACATGTTAACAGGGCAATGAAACCAGTTTTGTGACAAGCACATTTCTCTGGGCAGCTGCTTGGAACTCGGAAAGGAGAAGCACCTGAGGATAACAAAACAAACCATGCACTGAAAACATACATCCCACTGCAGTCCCACTTATGGCTTTGCATTTAGAATTGCACATGATGCAGGAATGGAGAAACTGCATTGAGCCAAGATTTGGTAAAGGCCAGATCTTTGCAATTGCACTTGCATTTATTTCTAACGCAGCCATACACTCTGGTTACTCCAATTCAATGAGGCAAATCCCAAAGAATCCAAACTGCCTGTTCCCTTTTGCACTCATCTCCAAAGCACTGCACAATGCATTTTTGGAGAAGTTATATAAACATCTTTAAGACCTCTGTGGCTAAAAGCAAATTCCTCTTGTTTCATTGGTGAAAAGACCCTTACAAGACTCCCAAACACTGCGGGCAGGTTTGTGGCAGACCAGTACAGCCCAGGGATGATGGCAGTGCACATTAACTGACGGATGGAGGATGAGGCTCTGGGACAAAACCTTCTTGCTTACAAAACAAAGGGTGGGTTTGTTTGCTTGTTTGTTTGCTTTTGTGGTTTTTTTTTTGTTTATTTTCCAATCGGGTACTTTCTCCAGCTGTGATCTACCTTACAATGGACCGACACCACACAAATATCTTCACACGGCCTTCCCCATAAGAACTCATGTCATGCAGCACAGGCTATCTCCAGTTCAGCCTCAGGGACAGGAACAGTCAGATATACTTGGCTTCCTAATGCACAGTACTGTTCCAGGCTGCATTTGTGTGTGGAACCCTTTCCCTGGCAGCAGGAACAGAGACACACACCCAAGGTTTTTGCTCAGCAGATGAGGAAGGCTTCCCTCACCACTAACAACCACACCACGTGCTAAGCAGCACATGGAGAGATTTTTTAATTCAGGCATGCCGAAACTCTTCTATACACAGTGTACAATCATGAGTATCAAACCTAATTTTGGTACTTTCAAATGGACCTAATCCTTATTTCTAATTATTTTCTATTTATGATCTTATTTTTCATCCCACTGAGGTAAACGATCACACAATCACCTGCAAGAAAGCAAAGCCCAGACTCAGAAAACTGTTGCTTTAGGATGCTGTCGTGCACTGTCTGCTTTCTATCCCACATAAAGCTTCTGGAGACCTAATCTGAGAGGTGCAGAGCAACGCTTGTCCTCTCTCCAGATTAATTAGGCAATTGATTGCTACTGAAAAAAAGTCTTGATGGATTCTGAGCAGAAGAGAGGGATGTGCACAAACTGCAGCCAGGACCTGAGAAGCTGGAGAGCCACAGAGGGGATGAGCAGAGAAAAGAGGAGAGCATCACTGCCTGCTGCAGTTGCTGTGAACCTGCCCGGGGCACACAGACACCCCAACAGACAGGAAGGCTTCCGGTTGGTACTGAGGAGTTCTGCACTGGGCAGCTGCTAAAGCGATGTTTGGAACACCTGGGGCAGGTCTATCCACACACATGGACTGAAGCACCAGAAAAGAGTTTCTGGATCTCTTCCAAAACACCACCTCCTCCGAGCCAACATTTCAATGAAGGATACGCGCACACCCATCCTCGCTGAAGCCCAGCGTGGCTGGAAAGCTCCTCAATGCTTGGCCCCAAACCAAAAGACAACATCTGAATTATTTTTTTCCCTTCCAAAAGACGGATAGCTTCTGTAATTGCGATTCACAGCACTGCAGCAAGAAGGAGCACCTTCCTTGGAAGGACCAAGGTGAGGGGTAGTCCAGACCTGTCCCTCCCCAGTCACACACCAGACTCTCCAAGGCCCAGGACGAACATGAGTCTGCCTGACAAAGAGAAAAAAGCGATGGCCCACACCGCAAGTGAAGGTGTGAACAGGTCAGCAAAGCAGCAAGGAAAAAAGCCACGTACCTCATCAAAGTGCCTGTGGAAAGGACTGCCAGCATGACAGAAGCAAAGTCCTAATAAGTCTGCCCTTTCGACTGGGCAGTAGCAACTGCAATATAGAACTGACTCAGCTGTCCTTTGAGGTCTGACTCTCATCCACAGTGATACGCAGGCTATACAGATGCAGTATTTGCTGGGAGTTTCAAAGAGGGAAGGCTGACAGTGAAGACCAAACATAGATGTCAGCTAAAAAAAGCCCCTTTGCATACAAGCTGCCTTGCTCAGCAATGCTGCTGGGAAACCGAGGCTGTAATAATCCTGACTGCTTCCATTCACAGAGAGAACAGAACCCAGAGCTCCAACATGAAATGCTGCCTTCGTGCCATACCCATATCCCAGTGACAGTTAAAATGTTCTGATGAGAAATGTGAGTGAGAGTCCAGAGCTGAAGGGAAGTGACAGGTTTCCTAAAAACATGGTATTCTGAATCCTGGATATCCAGGGCATCGTTAGCCCAGAAACAGGAGTCCTTGCTATTCAGAAGCTTTTAAGAGTAAATACAGAGTGAAACAAAGAATGAAGACTTGCACTAAAAGTTGTAGAAGCCCAGGACGACTGCAGGCTTTCAACTCTTGCAGACAGAGATGTCTGCAGAACTTCTGCCTGTGGTTGAGAGGAAGGGACTGTCTTTGTAATGCACCGAGAACAAATATCCAGAGAGCAAGAGCTAGAACAGATCTATATCCATTCTTCTAGAAGTTCAAATAAATGCTTTGGGAATAAATTAACTTGAAATTGAATAAGGCATACATTTTTAAAATTATTCTTTTGTGGCTACACTAGTTTGTTCACGTACATTTCTGTTTTATTTTCTTTTGAAAGCAAGTTGATTTTCCTATGTGGATTTCATCTCTGCTCCTTAATTTTTTTTTCCCAACTCTTGTTTGAGAGGTATTCTCAAGCAGATGCAGCACGTAATGAAATCAATTAGCACTGAGAAGACTCACTCCCTGCCCAGTTAAAAACATTAGAAGATATTTATCATTTACTTGTTCCACCATGAAAACACTGGCACACATCTGTGCATGTGCTGCTGTAGGGATGGAACAATGCAGTCAGAGGTCTGCAGTCTTGCCGTGAATCCTGCTTTTTAAACAGTGCTAAGATCTAAGATGTGAATAATACTAAGCACGACAAATTTCAGAGGTGTCCTTAGGGCCACCCAGCCACGTGCCAGGCCTCCAGAAGTTACATCAATAGGCAGTGAGGACTACTGTCAGCCTAGAGACACAGCACACAGCTGGCATACGTGGCAATATCTTTAAACAGGCAGTTTCAGGAGGTTTACCTTTCACAGAACGACCATCGCTAATGGAAGCAATGTGATCTCACATCCCTTTAAAACTGGGGACGTCTGCCTGCTTTAACTCCATATTCCATCACTTACCTATGCACTCAGAACCAACAGCTGTACATTCCTGTAATTATATTCTCTGTATTTCTTTAGAATGGAAAACATTTAAGATATTTATCTGCTATCACATCCATCCTAGTGCTTTCAATTCCAAAGAAGCCACAGTTCAGCAGTTAACCACAAACCACCGATGGCTGGGTTCCTTATCAAGATCCTCTGCTCCCTTGAGACAACAGAAACAACGAACCCAGGGCCAATAAATGGAGTGCTCCTCCCAGGCCAGCAGGATCAGGCAGAGCCCAGCCTCCTCTCGTGTACAAGGACAAGACTGTGCTCTTCTGCTCTCCTGTTCATTTAAGGATGAAAATCACTCAGGACTACAGCATGAGGTCTCTGCATCCTCTGAACACAGACTGAACCAAGACCAAGACCATTAAAATTTTGTACAAGGGCAGAACGCCCAAAGCAGTTTCTAGGACAACATAAATGCTTGAAATTAGGTACCTTAAGTGCCTGAATCAATTTCAATCTTGGTTCTTTTTACTGCCCTTGTGTGTTCTGACTTCTCCTCCTCTACATTTTATCATCAGTGCTGCTTTTAAAATAACAGAATCACAGAACCACTCAGGTTTGAAAAGACCTTAAAGATCATCGAGGCCAACCATGTCCTAAATATCCTACCCTAACCAACAACCTTCTGCTAAATCACGACCCTGAGCACCACATCCAAATGGTTTTTAAACACATCCAGAGATGGTGACTCAACCACCTCCCTGGGGAGCCCATTCCAGTGCTCAACAATCCTTCCTGTAAAGAAATTTTTCCTGATATCCAACCTGAACCTCCTCTGGTGCAACTTAAAGCCATTTTCTCTCATCCTGTCACCTGTCACCAGTGAGAAGACATCAACCTGACTTGGGGAAAACTATTCCTACGTGAAAAGAGGAAGATGAGGGAGGTAGTGGTAATGTGAAGGTGCTCATCTTAGGTATAGGAAGAGGGTAAGTGATCCCTCTGAAAGCCTGGAGAAGCCAGCACTTCTGGTGTTCCAAACAAAACCGGCCCAACACAACCCGTACACATACAAACATAATACTGAATTTCCTTTTTCCATTACTGCTAAATTGCAGGTTTACTCAATCGCAGCTCCCTTTACTAAAGAAATGAGTTAATTAAACAAAGCTTGAACTGAGTTTTTGCTAAGTTTTTCCCATTTGCTCATAGCTGCTGCTGACAAACATCCAAAAATCTGAAAGGCAATGTCTATTCCTCTTCCACACTCTTTCTCCACTGTGAATCTCCAGGTAGAGTGTATGTTCATGTCAGTGCTGTAAAAATCCCTTGTTAACAGTTTACCTAACACCATCACAATGCCTATTAAGCCAGCAACTCTTTTGGGTTCAGAGAATGAGAGTGGTTTTGAGTGTAAGACCTCTCTCCAGAGTCAAAAAAGCAAATAAATTTCAATGGGAAGCAAATAGGAAGCAGATTTGATGTACCGTACATTTTCATTCGTGGAAACCTTATTCCTCATATAATAGATTTTCTTTATGGTTCTTATTTCAAGAGGAAAATAATCACTTCCCCCTTTCCCCCCAAGATAACAACGCGAGAACATAGGACAGAATGTTGAAAAGCCATGCCAGATTTCAAACAACAGCAATTCCTTGTAATGATACTTTCCTGCCTCACCCCTGCCCCCAAGGAAAGTCTCTCTACATGCTTATATAAACACCGAAACCCAAAATCAATAGAACAACTCAATTGGCTTTATAATTAGAAGAGTAGCTGTCTGGCATCCTGTCGAGGGGTTATTTCAGCTTAAAAAGAAACTTTTCTCAGACATAACAAGTCCCACAAAGGATGCCAGCCAGCCACTCTTCTAAATCTGAAGTTGAAAAGTTCTGTTTTTATATTTCAGCGATCCATAAAAGCAAGGGGGGCAAATCCAGAGGCTCTCATATTGGGTTACTTTAGAATGTAACACCTTAAAGATATACAAAATGGCATTTTCTATGTGTGTGCCCTGTAGTGTTTTACAACAACTGGTATTTTTCACGACAAATGGACAAATCCTGTGGTTGGACTGATGCAATTCATTACTCAGGAGGTTCAGCTTTGCAGCACAGGCAAAAAAGCAAGTGGGCACATTACAAATGGTACAGAAGTGGGATGTGTCCTGAAGATCATAACTCACGCCAATGAAGAAGAAATAAATGAACACTGGTTTGATGTGAAGGCAATTTTTCTTTGAATGGTGATCTGATGACCAACAAGATAATTTCTGATTTTGCCAAGATGATCTCTGATGGCTTCTCTCTGAACAGCTCTAGCCAACCGCTAGCATGGCAGAAAAGAGTCCTTCATAAGTCCTGGTTCTATCAGGATGAAATCCCAACGGATGAAGGTAGATGAGAACTACTGTAACAGTTAACACAGACAAATATTCTGGGCCATCAGCATGAAAGCAGCACACTTCTCTGAGATTTCCTATGTTCACAAGGGAGGGCAGTAAGAGGGGAGATGTGAGCTGAACAGATACAAAGCTCTGACATAACTACCATTACTGTTGAGAAAGAACCTGGATTGTGAAATTTCACTTAGGTCAAGCTGAACTCTGCAAGCTCGTTCAGTGTTTAGTAGCCTCAAAAAAACGAAGCCATCTATTTCTTCCATGCTGAATTTACCAGCACTGTGCCAGTGGATGTTGTCATTGAACACCTGTCAACAAAGTGAAAACCAGAGAGCCACAGAATCATCCAGCCTGGAAGAGCCCATCAACATCATCGAGTCCAACCATCAACCTGACCCAAACTCAGCTCTCCACCTTTTCAGGTGCTACTGAGGTATGAATACCCACAGCAAGTGATACAATTCCTTGGCTATGCCCATAGTTTTTGAAAGAGCAGATGGCAGGGCATTCCCAACAGCTGGAAAACCGCCCGGCTTGACTCCCTGACCTGCTGACCAGCTCTCGGCGTGGGCTCAGCCTGGCTCCATGACCTTCTGTCAGGTACAGCAGAAATGGCTCCACCAGGCTCACAGCCTGAGGTCTGACCCACCACCACCACAGCTTTGTGGTTCTTTGAAATCCAGTGCTTGTGGGCCTTTCATGAGAAGTGACAGCTAACCAGAATGCCACAGCCAAGCTCTGGTTTTCTCAAGCTATGCACAGACCCAGGAGCACCCCAAGTTCCATGGGCATTTCTCTTTTATGCATCCAAGGACCTACCCAGCTTCTCTTTTCTTCCTTCTGTTTTGCAACATCACTGATCTGACAGTTTGCATTAAGTCTATTAAATCTCTGAGTCACTGTTTTCCAAGGCAATGTTCCATTCCCCATTATATTACACCAGACTTGACTGCATTAAAATAAATTCTGTTTGAGTGGGATAGAAGCTCCTCACTGATTGGCATCGGTCTTGTGTGCTCCTCTTCAATTAATTATATCTGTCTGTTCTCTGTTCTGCAAATTTCACCGATACAATTTTACTATTCTGCATCTAGGATATAGTCTCAGTATTTTTTGCCAAACCTGTCCTTTAATTGTCACTGGTGAATGTTTAGAAGTTCCTCATGTTTGTGATATTTCAGATACTTTATTATCTTTATTCCCATTAGCTACAGTTCGCCCCCTTCTCAGCCACACGTAGCTTTTACTCCCAAATATCTTTTCACTTGTTTTCCTGCATCCTTTTATACAAGTGGCATTCTTAGCAGGATTTGCATTGCTAAACATTCAATGCTTTGCACAGAGGTTTCCTACCCACTGAACTCCTGGACTAACAGCAAGAAAACAATAGATGAACTCTACACTAAGATCTATGACACAGTGAAGCAGCAAACAAAAAACAAACAGACAAACAGACAAATACAAAGACTGCTTCTGGGAGGCAAAGTGGCTTAACGAATAAATCCATAAAGCTGCCGAATTAGCAAATTGGATGCTACCTTCAGCTTGCATCTGAGGGCTTGATTTTTAACTAGAAATTCAGTGTCAAAGGCTAACACAAGTACTAACAGCACTCATCACAGAAAGTGAGTCCAGAACCACATCTGTTGGCAAAAAAAGGTGACTTCTTCCAGAATGAATAGCTGTAAGCAGTCCATGTGGATTTGATGTTAGCTCCTCATGTAAGACCACTGTTTTCAAATAAATTGTTTGCAACCTAAGTACTATAGAAACAATACAGAAGTTGTCAATAAAAACAAGTGCAGCAGGTTTCTAAGGGTTCAAAATTGGAAAAGTAAAAAATCGTTCCACTCTGTAAATAAAAACGCTCACTTTTGTACCTATTCAGTTTTAATTCAATCACACTCATACTGAAACCTGGAAACTCCGGGTATTACCTCTGCAAGAAGCTGACAAAAGGCAGAATAATAAAATTTGGTCCATGTGATTAAAGCCTAACTAAAAGCTTGGGCAATAATCAGCGATTTAATTGTGGTGATTCTCGGTATTTTCTCTCAGGAACCATTAACTGATTAGTAGCTATTCCCAATACTGGCACAGAAACAGAAAACAGACTCAGCAATTAAAATATGTAGAAACAAGGGGAAAAAAAAGCCACAAGCTCAAAATGAATGTATGAATTTCCTGAAGACATCGTACACAGCTCAACTCAGCTTGCACACACGGCTCCTTCTGCATGCTTGACACTGTTCAACTCCATACACCACAATTATCAGCTTCATACAGAATAATTCATAATACACCTCTTGCCATTTTAGTCACATTCTGTGTAACTGAATGCAGCCTGGAAACAAACTTTTATTTTTAAAGGTTACCATTAACGCAAGATTCTCAACGTTTCATGCTCATTTCGAGGCAGGAACACTTCCATTCCTCTGCAAATACAGCAAAATGCCCTTATCTGGATTTTCACTGGCTATGGATTGGATTCAGACCTAACGTCTGAGCCACGCGCTTCTGCGATGACTCAGGCAGGAGGCTGCATGAAGGACTGTGCAGTTTTCAGGGCGCTGCCACAGGGAATAATGCAAAAGCACCAGCTCCTGAAATTCCATCTTTAGAAAGTAAAAGGCTCTCCAGGTTTCTAGCCATCACAGGTATCAATAACAATACCTAAACAGTTGCAGGTTGCACGTATTTCCCCAGCACCAAAAATAAGAAAACAAAAGCAGTCAGCAGTGAGGAGCAGAAGTGCAGTCTTTGCCTAAGCAAGATTGCCATTTACCATATGGATAAGAAAAAAAGCATCAATTTAAGCCCTTATAACTAGAAATCTAACAGTTATCCCAACAGTATGAGAAATACCATCCTTTTCTGATTGAAGTTTGGTTGTTTGAAAGGTTTCAGGTAAATCTGAAGTTCACACGTGGAGTTATCTATTTATTACTGATCATCATCCCTGCAGGTGCTCAAAGAAATGTGTAGATGTGGTACTAAGGAACGTGGGTTAGCAGGCAATATTGGTGGTAGGCAGATGGTTGGACTAGGTGGTCCTAGAGGTCTTCTCCAGCCTTAGTGATCCTACAATTCTATATATTATGGATGAGGACTGTATTAGCTGCTTAAGTTGAAGCCTCTTTCTCCATGGGGGTTTGCCCCCAGCTCTCTCAAGGCAGCGTGCAGCTCAGTGCACTTATACAGATTTGTTCTGTTGCTGTTGTCCCACAGAAGTTTGAGAGCAGACATTATTACTGTTTTTCCCTAATACAATAGCATGAGTCTTCTTGGGAGGAATTCTGCTTGCCTGAGGACCAAGACTGGCAAGACAAAGAAAGGCTCTGATGAGCTGCTGCTGTGTGTCACCAGCCCGAAGACAGCTATCATGAGTGGTGCCTGCACTACCATTCCTAGTGGGGCAAGGCTCTGGCACAGGGCTGGGGTCACAGCGGTGGAGCAGGAACAAGATCCCACATAGGGATGAATTCAGATGCTCGGAAGCCTACCTTAATAGCTTTGTGCAATGTTTTATTGGTAACTTCTATACAGTGCAAAACTTCTCTTGATCAGTTCCTGTCTGGATTAACTTCAGGAACCCTGAATTACTTCAATCCTTTCCCAGAAGACAAATTATCACTGCTCAGTTTCTTGATGGTAACTGCTGGCACACAGACTCTTATCTCACATAACGGTGTCTTCAGTTCTCTGTAAGGCAATGCAGTCCAATGTTGCAACAACTTCATAGCTTTCTTCAGCAGCATGGAACTGACAACGCATACTGCTGATTCCCACTGACCATCAAAGAGGTGGAAACCCAAAGAGTTCTTGGAAAAGGGAGTTTCTGGTATGCTGAGTGGGACACAGAACAAAGCTCCATAGGGCAAAATGAGACCTCTGTTCTGTTGGCAAGAGTACAAGGACTCGGAACAGAAAACATACAAGGAAATATTCTTTGTCAGCGTGACAAGGCAAAACAGCCATGCAAGGATTAATGGCTACTTGCTTGCAACACAAACCACTGATACAGCTATGGAAAAAAAAGCCTTATTGCCCCAGGAATGGAGAGGAACCCTCCAAAGTCATTAGAAACTGTAATTAGCATGGCTTTTAAAAGTAATGTTTACCTATTTAATTCCATTCTGCACTTTAAAGAACAAGCGGCTCTCCTAGAGGAAGACCAAGAACACACATCAGGTTTTCTTGGGTTAACAAGCTTGTATGCTTACCTCACTTTCATTTGACCTGATGTATTTAGCTGTGATTACATCAAACCCACACTCTGACAGTTAACCACGCTGAAATACTGAAGTATCAAATAGTTTGTCTTTCCTGCCTAAGAAATTAACGTAGAACCATCCTTCAAAAATTCATGCTTTGCTCAGTCAATAGTAGTTAAACAAAATCAACATTTCTGAGCTGTCTCCCTTTCACCAATAAGGAGGATGAAGTTAGTAACAGTGGCAGACTTGCTTCCTCTCAAAGTCTTCACTGATGAATAAATCAGGAAATCTCACTACGCTCTGCCAACTGCACGTACAATTTATTCAACCATTTAATTACCGGCAGAGCAAAATTACCATGACAAAGGCAAACACGGACCTGGCAGCCTCCTTTCTGCCTCCAAAAAAGGTTATTTTGAAAACTCTTACATTTCTAGTATCTGCTGCAATCTCTGACAACTCTCAACTATTTAATGCAAGCAGTGAGGAACACACGTAGAGCCTTGACACCAACTACCAGGCTAGCTATAGCCTTCCAGGGTTGAAGTAGCTCAGCATGATGAAGAAAAATTTATTTGGGCAAGAGATGAAAACTGAGGTCTAGGTGTGTACAAATGTGCATGGATTTTATCTGTGAAGTGTGTGGAATTTGGGAAGAGTTGTGACAGGAAGGAGGTCAAGATGATTCTGTTTAGAAAAAGGGAGATACTTTTCTTATTTATTTTTGAGTATCTGGATATGAGCATGAAATAGGCATACTTTTCAGACTGGTAAACTCAAATTTAGAAAGTAGATAAGTAAAAGGAACCCATTTAAAAGCAGTCACCATATATTTCCAAACAGTCAAACATAAGGGTATCCTTTTAAAAGGAAACATACCTGCTTCAGGACTTGTTTGATTACAGCTGCTAGCAATGCTGTTTGGTATCACTGGAGTGGAGGATGCCTGGATTCTTGGCTGAGGTGGGTTCGGATGTAATGAATTTCCTAAAGCCATTCCTGACTGACTGAGCATCCCACAGTTCCCGCTAGCCTGCATCTGATTTATTAAACCTGCGAGATGGTTGGTGGTGGCAGGGCCAGTGCCGTGGACAAAGTTAGTGTTTGTGTTCTGGCAGTGCATACCTTCCCCTCGTAATGGTAAACTCTGTGCCAGTGAGTTCTGAAGAGTGCCAGGGTTCATACTGGTGTCTGCAAAATGCATCTGGTTACCAGAGCAAGGTAAAACAGTACTTGAGCTCCCACAGCTGGTAGTACTATTGCTGCTCATGTGAGAGCTTTGACAACTCATGGACTGAAGTAACTGGGACATAGAGCTGATGGGAAAAGAGCTTTGACTTTGCTTTCTTACTAAATCAGATCCAGCTTTGGAAACTCCAGAACTCTCCAACTGAGACTGTCTCAGCAAACTCAACACTGTGGTGGTTGGCTGCTTTCGTTTTCTCAGAGGATCTTTTTGCTGAGACATCAATTTATCTCTCAGTGCTGCTCGACCACTTTGCCCTTCAGTCGTTGGTAGAAGCACATTGGCAGCAGGAGGGAACATGGTATTTAAAGTGCTATGTCCTTCGTTGTTGCCACCGCTGGCAACAGGTCCAGAATTGCTACTGCTGTTATTGTTGTTACCAGCAAGTTTATTTTGATTTGCTAGCTGTGCTTTGGCTGCTGCTGAGAGTAAACTACTTGCTGGAAAAGAGGCAGCATTGTGCTGGTTCAAGATCTGATTTAAAGGCATTCCCAGCAAACCAGGCTGACTCTTCAAAGAACCACTTCCAGCCGATGCAGTGGAAAAAACTGCATTGTTTGGAGGATTTAATACATTACTCATTCCAGCAATTAATGGGTTAGGGATGTCCTTGTATTGATTAAGTCCATCATGCTTGGTGGAGGGGCTAGATGGCATAGATGGTCTTGGCGACCCTATTGTTGACCGTGGGGACCTGGGAGGAACTTTAATACCAGTACAGGATGGCTGCGGTCCTACTGGAGGCAGCAGGAAATTTCCATGGTCTGATGATGTGGAAGAAGAACGTGATCTTTGGGGAGAAGCCTCTATCCTTCCAATCCCGGATCCCATCATGTGAACTGGGGATGTCACTGGTGAAGGAGATAGGGAAGTAGAAGCTGAATGCTGAACTCTTTGAACATGACTTCCATGGTTCATGTGACCAGGTTTTACAGTTGGCAAAGGAAGATTACTTGGCAAAGGGACGACAGCAGGAGGCATGCTTACATTCATCACGGGTACCTGAGAGTGGACATTTGAATGGAAAGTAGTTGGGTTAATGATAACAGGATTCTGATTGACTGGTTTGCTAGGAATAGGGTCAAGTATGCCAAGTGGATCCTTTTCTGATGTTAATGGCTTTTTCTGAAGAGCACAAGAAGGCGGTGGAGGAGGAGGAGGTGGACCTTGGGGTGGTTTATGGTGAAACATTGCTCGTGGTATTTCCATACCAGTTGAAAAATTACACATGGGTTTTTTCATTACAGGGCTTTTTGTGGTCAAGGTTGGGGAAAGAGGTATATTAGTCCTTCCAGCCATTGCACAGGATGACTGTATGGGAGAACCATGTAGCATTACTGATGGCGGAGACAGAGGTGTCCTGTTCATATGAATAGGACTTGAGTTGGGTGCTCCATGAAAACTGGGATTGTTCCTTGTGAAAACATCAGGGCTTCCAAGTGGGTCAGTCCTAGGAGAGATTGAGCCGTCTCCATATATCTGTGATCCTGATGAAGCTGGACTGGGCATCCCACCATGACTGCCACGATATGGAGACTTCTGTCCAAGTTCATTACTACCCAATCTCTGCCTAGGATAGACAGAATGAAGTTCTTGTTGCTGGCTTCCAGCCATTTCTTGCACATAAAGCCTACCCATGGCATTAGATGCCCCTATCATCAACTTGAAAGGAGTCTTACATTCTGGCATCACAGAATTTGTAATTCCTTCATGTGATTTATTCCTCATTGATCTTGGAGTTGCTGCTCGAGTAGGAACTACCGGAGTTGCACCTGATATTAAAAACACAACAGTTACTATTTTGAAATCTGGAATCACACATTTCAGTACACAAATAATGTGTGTGAAATCAGTCATTACAGCCTTTTGGCTAAACTTTTACTTAAACAGCAGTAATACCTAAATCACCAAACTGTTGCTGGAATGGTGCAGACTACCCTACTACAGAGCACAGTTGAACAGATCACAACTCCATTTCCCAAATAAAACTTGCATATACATAGACAACTTTAGATCTTGTGTTTCTCAGGTTTTAAGCACATTTGCTGCCCACTTAAAATGTATTTCAGCGCTGTTCTTTCAAAACTTCAATATATATGCTTTTATTTTTTCCCCTTTCTCTAAACATCATCTCCAGTTTTCCTCTCCTGAATCTCCAGCATCATCACTTCAGCTACAGCACCAGCTGGAAGAGCTGGCAGGAGGAGCAGTCTATCACTATCACAGGGAAAAGGAACCTCTGGCACCATCTATTGAGTACAGGAGGAACAAGGCCCAAGAAGGGTTTAGGTTAATCTCTCCTTGCTCTACAGGAAAAAAAAGCCCTGCCCCACAAGTTGTGCCTGATAAAGATGATTGGGGAAATGCACTGTGCTACTTTGATACTGACTTCTATTCAGCAAAACACTTCATTGCGTGGATCTGAGAGGATGTGGCTGATCAAGGCAGGGTGCAGCATACTTGCTGCTCGGTGTCACTCCCTGGCACTGCGGGCACCAAGTTTCAGTCCTCTGAGTAAATCTGTTCTTAGCTTTGCTAAAAAGGTTATATTACACAGTGGCTCGCAGTATTTTACTGAATTAAGGCTTTTCTAGTAGCTTTTGCAACAGATTACCTTGGTATCAACATGCTAAACTTAACAATGGGCTCTACCTCATACATTTGCCTTCAGGATAAAGAGTTTGGGGATATGCACACATTTGAACCCCTACAATAAGGAAAAAAATTACTGTAAACTTCAGTGTTGAGACTTGATCTTCCAACACACAAAAGACCGCTTCCCTTTTCTGCCCATCAACATCAGTTTTGTTTAATAAATAAATACTCCTTCAGCACCTTACTTTAAGAATACCCTCACAGGCAGCTCCAAGCCTGTGGACTTTCTGCCAGTTTTACTGCTCTGGGGATTTGTAATTCAGTTTGCAGCAGGAACTCAGCAAAAGAAAATGATTGCGTTCTTGGCATGCAGCCCCTAAATATGCAAACTTAAGCTTGAGCACTGAGCTGAAGATTTCATGTTCAAACAAATTCAGAGGTACCTTTAAATTCTCCTACACACAAGAACTCAATTCCCTTCTTTCCTTCTCTCCGGCCACAGGAGACAGATGGCACTGAAAATCCTGCCTTCATCCTATTTGCTGAACCAGCTACATCACGACAGACACAAACACGTTACCCTTCTCAAAATACAAACCAAGTCCCATTCTGGGGACAAATCTCAAGACTGAACTGCAACATGAAATATAAGAACCCTCGTGTGTAGTGCTGAACCCAAACAAATGGGCAAATGCATGTGTAAATCATGATAAAAAGTGTTTTGTTTACCAAGGCAAGTTAGTGGGAAATTTTCTTCTTCCTTTAGAGACAAAATTCTGATCAATAGAGAAGGTAAAAATAAAATTTGTGTCTTAAATATTTATCTGTTCTCCTCTCCTTCATTTGGCTATTTTACTTTTTAGCTGTAACTGTATTTTAAGTAACATTAATAGACAGTAATAACAAAAAAACAGTAAGGAAAATGCATAGCAACTTGGGAAATTGTACTGTTAGGTCTAAAAACAAGCCTCTGCTGCAAAAAAGCATAATTTAAAGAAAGATTTAAATCCATAAATAATCTGACAGTGCAACAGCACTTGACTATTATGAACCTCACTGATGTCTTCAAATTGTCTTGCAATTTATTATTATATATCCATTACATTTTTCACTTTAATTCAGGCTGCATATGGTAATTATCAAGGGTTGTTTCCCTGAAGTTCTAAGCATCACAGCACGTAAGCATAATCTTTCAGAGCTCTGTATTAAAAGTAAGTTTACTCCTTTGTCCTAACTACTTGCAGTAACACTGCTTCAGACCTTTTCTTGTCCTTGCAACCCTTAGAAAATACCAAATTTTCAATTTGGGTTTCCATGCACTCTGTTTTTGTAGTTATTTCTATCAGTGCTAACTTTGTATCTTAGCTGAAGTAGCTTTGTTTCCTGGTAGTCATTCTCCTGATGCCCTCATTGACAGCAACTCCATCCCCTTTCAGCCACAATTCTGGGAGGCTAAGCAACATAAACACTTTCAGATGACTTCTGTAGAGCAGATTCTGCACTGCCCTAACAGAAGAGCCTCTGCTCTATTTAAACTTGAGTGCCGCTAGCAAGAACAGTAGCACAGGAAGGCAGCAAGCACAAAAAGACACTGGTACCTCTCTGTCTCAGAATCACACTGATCTGCACCATACTGCCATCTGGTACTGCTCACAGGCATCTCTGATCAGCTACTATATCTAGGTGTTCTTTCTCAATAATTTAGGGCTAATAGCTTTTCTCCTCTAGTCCCCAGGTGCATAACCTCACAATTAACAGGATTTGTTACTGCAACTTTTCTTTCACTCCAGGTGTCAACGATCCTCCAATTTTCCAAAATGTTTTGATCTTCTTTTGTTTCAAATAATACTCATAGCTTCATCCATCAACAAAATTACTTGACTTTTGTTGATCTGGATAATTAAAATGCTAATCCAGGTTGCTCTCCCAAAATAATCCTTGAGAAATTACAGTGGAGATTTTTAGTTGTATATTCTGCCTTGCAATACAATTTCCCATTTAGCCAAGTCCTTAGCCACATTCTAATCCCTTTATAATCACTTTATTCAGCTTCCCTAATTTCCCATGTGACAGAATATCAGACATATTACTACGGTTCCAAAAGATGAGAGCTAATGTATTTTCTTTGTGTAGAACAATCTGATATCTTTTCCAAGAAAATCATGCTCTTAGTCTGGGATGACCTGCTTTTTAAATTCATTTTCTATCTACCTACATCTCTCTAATTACTACTTCCATTTTTAACTTGAATCTGTTTACTACTGCAATCACAGACATATAAGGCTTTTGGGGGTGTACATTAATTATATATAAAAAATTAGTTAGCTAAATGACTTTGCATGCTATTACTCACTTGTTCCACCACCAGGACTAGTTAGAACTAGTGAAGGATGTGGTGCTTCCATGCTTTTATGAAGTGTAGCCACAGCAATAATTTTTCTTTTATGTATGCATAGTTTGGTGACATCCTCATCTGCTTTAACATCTTCAGCAGTTCTCTGCTTCACAGCAGCTCCAGGATCAAAATTAAAGACCTGAGTGTAGAAATTCCAACATTTAAAATCATTACTGTTTTACCATTACTATATTAAAGGCTTTCCATTTTCTGGAATTATCAAGGAAACTACATTTCATTAATACCCACCATACCTACACGCTTGCTCTAAAATACACCCTGTGAACCAAACCCCAGCAGCTGGTTAGGGAAACCAACTCCTGCTGAAGCTCCCATGTCTGAACTCCACACATGAACACGTTGCTGTTGATGGTAAGCTGCCAGTTTAATAGGAGAACTTTCAATCACCATGAGAATTGAGCCTCCGTGCAGGAAGAAGGCAGAGAGGAGATCCACTTATTTGTGTGCATTCTACATATGATCAGAACAGAATTTAAGCACGGCACAGTACATCAGCTGACACAGTTAGCTGATAAGGATTACATTGCAGAAACCAGAAATTATTATTTCTTTACCTTGGGAAGAACAAGAGGACATTCTAGGCCACATTTGCAGGTTCCATCAGTCAGCAAGTAAGTCTTCACCTGCTCCAAGCAGGATAATAAAGACCCACTGGGACTGTAAAGAAACAGAAATGATAAATTCAAGCTATTTGACAGGTCATGACCTCTATCCACTATTCTAACAGCTCACACAGACAGAATTGGATACCAAGCTAAGATTTCATATTTAGTTTCATAGTACTTCTTGCTTTTAGTCAAGAATGGAGAAGAAACCAAAAACAGTGAAAAAAAGCAGCAACATTTTAAAGAAAGATTTTACCCCAGAAAAACGAACAAGTGCAAAGAAAGCAATTGAGATGATTGATATTTACTATTCAAAATACAATTGTACTTGAAAGCTTTAACTATTGCCTTACAACACTAAGATGAATTTCTCAATCTTCTCTCCTATAACATGCGACACACAAGCAGAGGGCAATCCCCACAAACCTCCCCCCCAGATCCCATCCCTGCAGTTCCACTGAGGCATGACAGTCACTTCTACTTTCTAGGACTGGAATCTAATTTATAAAGAAAACATCACAAATGTATTTCAAGTATGAGAAAACTCAGAAAGAAAAGGGAGAATAGCAGCACAAGTATTGGGGCTGGGTCTGTTGGCTGCACACAGTGCAGTTTATTCAGCTGTAACTTCAACCTTCCCACTGAAAGTGTGAAATACTGCACCACGAAGCCAGCCCAGGGAGTTTCTGATAAACTGCACTTGGATTTTTCTTGCTCCCACCAGAAAATCATTATCTCCACCTCCAAAAATGGGACACTGGAAATTCTGTTATGGTAAAATCACTAAGTCATAAGATGAAAGAAGTTCTCATGTCAGAAACCTCTAACCTTCACACTGCTCTCTATTACTTAGCCATCCAAACTGTTCATCAGGAAAAGAACACAACAGTTTGAGAGGACTGGCTGAAACACTGGTCCTTAAAAGCCCTTATTTTAACAAAAACAAAGAAAGTGGAAGAGTCTGGATGATGAAAACAGCCAAGAGTCAAAATTCCAAACTATGATGAACTTTCATACTTAAAACCTGATGTATAAACAACTAACGCACAACAAGAACTTACTCATCTATAAAGCAACATCTGCAAATGTCATTTAAAGTCACATTAACAGTTTCAGTAATTTATTTACCAGATCTGCCCTAAAATGGTTATTTTAGAGAGAACCACTTAGGTCGAATATGTGCAACACTGACATTTGAGGATAACAAAGTAAAAGCAATCTAAAAATAATGGTAGAAGCATGAAGAAAAATGACTTATAGGCCAGAAAGCCAAATCTTCATCCAGAAAGCCTAATCTGAGCAAGCACACCGGAGCTGCCATGCTGCATAGGTGAGGTCCTCACCTGGGGTGTCACAGCTTCCCACAGGAGAACTGCAGACTGCCATTTGCTCTGTACAAGCCCATCCACACACCAGTAGTTTTCAGTAAGCTTTACCAGTGCACAGCTTGCCTGCAAAACGCAGCTACAGGTGCAAGGAGAAAGTGGAGACTAGAAACAACTGACCCATAGGGCATCTGCACACACCAAGGAGGGTGTAAAGCGAGCTCTGCATAACCCACGCTTACCAGGAGCACACAGAGCAGCCCACTGAAGCTGTGGCACTACAGGATTCACCATACCTGCTGCATGTATGCACAGTTATCTGCCCACTGAAATACCAAAACTAAGAAAAGGCCCATTTTTTTTTCTGTTTCTGCTGGGTTCTTGCACAGTACAAATGGGTGCATGCAATGAAACCTGGATATAGAGAACAGCCCAACTGTTCTCTAGATTCATGCCAGGAATCATGTCTGCTGCACACCAGTTATGGACTGCATGGACCTACGTAATGGCAAGGCATCTTCTGCGTGAACAAATTTCCTCATGCTTTTGTACTGCAAAGGGTTTTTTGTCACTCTGGATATCCAGGGGTTTTAAGACTCCAAAGAAATATGGGAGAGCAAATTACATATTTGCATCAGTTACTGACAGCTATGGAATGTCCACCTGCTATTAAAAACCTTTTCTCTGTTTATTCCACTGTAACTATTTGCTTGCAGTAACCTGAGGAAGAGATTATCTCCAAGCAGCACTGTTAGTTACTAAGAAAGCAGTGCTTCAACCTGATAATAAAAACTAATTAATAGATTTAACTCAAAGCAACTGTTGACAGCTGATAAAAAGGATGTAAGCTTTATAAAGAAGCACAAATACACCGAGTCCTTATTCAGCTGAGATCATCTACTCTTAATACATACAGTTATTGTCCTCTGGTTAGCTTTTGAGTCAGTACAGTTTGGCCTTCCTTTCCTTCGATAAATGCAGTGAGTATTTTCAGGGTGGCTGTTCCTTTAGAAGGGCTCAACAGCAGTTTCCCTAGAGAGCTTAGGGAGAGTTCATCCTTGAAGATGCAGCTAACAATGCCAGCAAGTGACCTGATGGAGTGCTGCTCACATCCCACGCTGGATTAGATGACATTCATCCCTTCCAACCATTACTTTCCACCCCATGCCTTTCACCAAATAAGAATGTGGATGAGCATCTAGACAACATCTAGACTTCCCTGAAGCAGAATGGCTTACAGAGGAACACCAGCAAACTCACTACTGGATTAAAGAAAGTACATGGACAAAAGTTGGAAAGAGGGCTGAAATAATACCAGCTTCCCTAAAACGAAAAAGACAACTGGTAAACTTGATTAACAGGGTCAACTGGAATAAAAGCAGTGTTTCTCATAAGGCAATTGAGAAAAGAAATATTAAGAAACAACAACAAAAAACATATTAAAAAAAGACAGAAGAGCAAATAACTGTCAGAATTATAAACAAATGTACTTGTTTCTAAGCATGTAAGACTTCTTTAAGAGCTTTATGATCTGTTTCTTACAGCTGTAGAAAAGAAAATTCAAAAACAGGTGGGCTCATTAGGCATATAAAAATAGCAAAGAATTTTAAGTCCTGATGTCTGGATGCAACGATGAAAGGAAAAAAAATACCCAACAAAAAGCACCACAAACCAAACAACTCTTTCTTTTTCATTGATTTTTAACTGAGGCAGAGGCCCCGTAAATTACAGCAATAATGAGAAATACAAGGGGAAGGCTATTCATCTCTGACATGCATATCACTGACGTGGATTTTGTTTGATTCTGCCAACTGAGAATATAAACAAGAAATCCTGGAATGTATTTGATCTTTTATGGTGGTTTAGTGTAAAATTGGAGTATGCTGAGACTCATTAAAGAATTTGATATTGTTAATACATAAAACGTTGTGTACTAGAGGCTATTTTAATCAGAAAAGAGTGGAATAAGACAATAATGAATGGATAATCATTTAGATTAATGTGATGTAAACCTGATGTACCTACATTTTGTTAAAGCTAACTTTGATCTTTTTCCGATAAGCTTTAGCTTGCAGTACGTTTGTCTGAGCACACTCACTTAATGGTAATCTCAATACATTTCTTTGAGACTGCTCCAAGATGAAGGAAAAAATTCTATAAGCTAGGAAAAGAAATAAATAAAATAAATAAAATATCTGAAACTTTAGCAAGCTTTAGGCTTGCTTTCCTGTATATACTTTTTTCTACGTTAGAAATGGGAGCAAGCTGTAGAAGTCGGTCCCGCCGAGGCATGACAGTGATTTTGTACAAAGAACCTTCATGGGCTTTAAAACGTTTTCTATGGCTACTGAGTATAGTTACACCATCTAATTTCCTTTCAAAAGACAGTAAATAAACCACAAAAGTACAGTGGAGATCCGGAACGTAAACCCAAAAGAGACAGCAAAGAAGAGCTACTGAATGCCAGGATAAAGTTGCGTGGCACCACACAAACCGAGCTGAAGTCAGAAAAAAGTCCTGTTCTATCTTATATGCCATGAATTGTTTGAATGCCTGATTGTTCCTTTGAACACGACCAGCAAATGGTCTTGTAGAAAGCGGGTGCTGAGCACGGAAAAGGCAATGAGAGAAATTTCTCATCAATCTCAGATGTGACCTAAGAAATCCTCTGGCTAGTTTCATTGTAAAAGGCTTCAATAATGGAGGCATTAAGTCAGGTTAAATCTGCTACTGCTCAGCTTTAAAATCCACGTGACGATAATAAGTAATAAAGAACTATTCGTGCCTAAAGCAAAATGTATAGTAAGGATATCAAATTTTCAAGACCAAGTAATATTAGATTTGTAATGACAGAGTATGTGCTGCAGGCGTGCAAATGGCATAACTCAAGTGGACTCCATTAATATCAGCAGGATGAACGATCTAGCACTTCCAAAAGAATACGCCCTCGAACTCCTTGAGTGTAAGAACTAGCCAGGTCACTAATCTACCACATGTTCTGGCAAAACTACAGTGCAAACAACAACAGCAACCACTTGAGGTAACCATACCTGATATAGAGCACTCCACTTTGGTCCACCCGTCGCTGCCAACCAACGGGAACTTGCACTGCTGGTGGCCCTCCATCCGTGTCCCCTCCGTCACACTCCTTTCCACCATTCATTTTTCTGTTTCTGTTTATGAGTCTTCAAAGATATCAACAGTAAGATGATATCCTTTTACTACATGTCATCATGGCCTCCCAAAGAAGGCCATTCAGTACATCTTTCCCCAAATTGTACAAAGTGCATTGGGAGGCTCCGGCTCAGTTTGAAACCAAGTCCTTAAAAGTGGCCATTTTTGTTAATGAGTCAGTTTCCCATTATAATCCACATTAAATATGCAATGTTTAACTCCTTATATATTCATAAGGACGAACTATATAGATAAAAATTAGTGCTTCCAACTTGGGAAAATCATAATTCACCAATCCTTTGTTACCTGTCAGAAAGGAGAATGGGGAAAAGGAGAATTTCTAGTTCAACAGCATGGTTCCAAGCTTGATGACTAAGATAACTTGTATTTTGTGAAAGCTCGTCTCATTTTTATAAATATGAGTCAGATCTAATACCTCCAGGTATTATACCCTTTATATGCCACATTCTTTTTGTTTTCTTTTTATCTTCTGTTCATTATCCAAGTTCTCTTCTTGACTTTCTTTCATGACTTCCTGGCTCCAACAAAACAGCCTGAAAAACACAGATACAGAAAATACATCAGCCCTTTTTTGAAGTCTATCAGTCCAGCCCAGTAATTCATGAAGATGTACACAGCTGCATCCATTTAAAGAGCTTAGAATCAAAATTTCAAATGTCAATGAAACCATCATAATATGGGTTATGATAAAAATACAATCTGGCTAATATATTTTATGATTATATGTGGATGCAACCAAACTACATCTTAAAAGCCAAGACAATGCAACTTCTATTAAATAGTTAAAGAACAGTTTGGGTGAACTAAGAGATGTATCATTAAACCAAGGAGTTCCACATATGCTGCTATTCAAAATTATCAACAGATGACTAGCTCTATTAATGCCCTTTAAAAATTGTTTGTAAAATGGAACAAATTTAATGTGAAGGAATCTGCTTCTGGGGTTGATAATATCAATAAAATGTTACATTTAGATTAGATTGAAATAACTTCATAAAAAAAAAACCAACAAACACTTATATAACAAACAGGAAAATGACAGCAATTATGATCCTCCTAATCAAATCTAGTTTTGGAATCATGTTTTTCTGTACTGATCTCAGTATTCCCATGAAACAATCTGATATCGTAAACGGTCACTTCCCCCCATGTTATACTATGAATAGATTTTCGTTGCTGTATTTCAGGATTAAACAAAGTGTGCTGTTCTTCAAAGAAGTTTTCCAAGTAGATGTGACTTCATTTTTAAGACCAGAAGTTTTATTAAGGTGAGACAAACATGGAATATTTCATGTAAACAGTACATACGAGAAATCTATAGAACATAAAAGAAAAATGGCACTGATGACTATTGTAATAATGACATTAATGGGCTTTATTTGGAATTGTAAGCCAGTTCTGCCTTACTCCTAACACTAGCGTTACGCTAACATTAAAAAACTTAGTATATGTTACTATAGATCTGAAAGATTTTAGTAAGGAGAGGCTTTTTGAGCTAGAACATTAAGTCCAAGGATCCTATGTTTCTGCAGCAGCAGTACAAACAACACATTACATCTACATTTACCAGTAAGAGCAGTCTTCCCTCCAGACCACTAGAAGAAGGCTACAGAGACAGACAGTCCTCAAAAATACTCTAAGTACACTTACACAGGACATTCTCTTTACATGTGCTATTTACAAATGTAAATTTCAAAATGCTAAATAAAAAAGAATGTTTTCAAAACTAGTATGGACTGGGAAGGAGCCAGCTGCACATATCCCTGGGCTAAGGGCTGAAATCTAAAGATGAAAGATTAAGAAGGTAACAGATGACATTTCATCAAAAGCAAGGCAGAATTTATGTTTAACTTTCAGCGTTACCATTGAATGGTGTATTGGCAGATCTATTACAGGTCTCATGTAAGGCTAAAATAGGTAAATAATGTTTTTTACTGAGAATTAACTTTCTCTAATACAGTAAAATCTGACTCAGAAAATACATCTATAAAATACTGGAAGCACATATCGCAGAGAGCATTGCTAATCTCTTTGCACAGCCTTACTGTGGCTCATGTTGCTATTTAGGGCAATTACACTGCATCCATTACAAGAAAAAAGCCATCACTTTCTTTTTTGCTCAAACAGCAAGAGACACTTTGAAGTAACCCTATATTCCTACTGGTTCTGCAGTACCCTGCATTAGCTAACATCCCATTCCATCACCACCGCAATACTTATCAGATAAACCACTTTTCTGTACTGCACATAGCTTGAAACAGTACCAAAAGAAGCAAAAGAATTCATGTAGCTGTCTCTTCTGTGGAGAATATTCAAACGTTTTTACTCAGTACAACGGACTGGAATACAATGGCTGCTTCTATCATATACCTTCCATCCAAGTTTATTATTGGCATGACTTTTTCCTGAGAAATACTAGAGGCTAAAAAATGTAAACTAACACAAACACCCGAGCGACGTGGAACGTGAAACTGAATCAGAACATATGTGCATTATCCATTCTTCCCCAGGTACAAAAATACTTCAAACAACACACTTAGCAGAAAACAGAACACTGCTATTCACATTACAGGGTTTGACCTAACTTGCAATTTACCATGTGCAAGTGGGGCTCTGTGAGGATACACTGATGTTTCTGCATGCAATGAATTGTAGAACAGAGTGACTAGAATGGTTTTATGCATTTATATGAAAATATAAATATATTTATAAATATATATAAAGTGAGATTGCTTCCCAGTTCTGAACGAATTGGCACAAACTGCAGGCAATAAAGTAGCAAACGTGCTTTGAAAGTAATGCCTCCTAATTATTTCCATGGAAATGACAATGGATAAAAGGAGCACAGTAACACTGTTTGATAGAGAAAATTCTCAGCTGCAAAATGCCATTTCTCAACATAGCCACCACCACCAGCTCTGCATTTTTACCAGCAATGAACAGGATGTGCAAGTTGCGCTTGTGAAAATCTGCAGCAGTAGAGGCGATCCATAGTTTCACAGCTGCTAGGATGGTGTTATTGCTAGGAAAATGTTGCTCATGCTGTCCATCTTTCATTGTCCCAAACAGATGAAGTCAGAAGGTGCCAAATTTGGACTACATAATGGGGAGTTCAGTCTAGTAGGGCAGTCCAGCCAAGACTCACAATGTCCTCCATGGTCCTCAAACTGGTGTGGGGCCTGGTGTTCCTGTGTTGCAAGAGATTCTTTTCTACTCTGGCTTGATTTCTGGAGGTTTGAACCTTCAGCTTAGTCAGTGTCATCATGTAGTGAACAGAGTGGATGGTTTGTCCTTGTTCCAGGAAATCCAGGAAATCACCCATTTCCCATCACAAAAGGCAGTGTGTATCAATTTACCCACAGAAGGCTGCATCTTCAACTTTTTCTCTGATAGGGAATTCACATGTTGCCACTCCATGGACTGCCAGTTTGGACTCTGGATCCTAGTGGTGACACCACACCCTGTCACTGGTAATGATGCAATCCAGGAAACTTCAGCCTTGTTTCATAGGTCCTGACAAGCTTGCATACAGTATTCTTTCTGTGCCTGCGTGAGCATGTGTGGGACTCACCTGGCAGAATCTCTGCAATATTCCAACACTGTCACCATCATTTCCAATACACGGAGGCCAATGTTCACCTCCATACACAGTCCCCTGGTTGTAATCCACCGATCCACGCAGACAATTTAGTGCTTGTGGTGGCAATGGTGATGAGGAGATGGCTGGACTGGATGATCTTATAGGTTGTTTCCAACCTTGTGATCCTAAGATTCTTTGATTCTATGATAAGCTGATCAACTGTCCCTGGAGATGTTCAAGAAACATTTAGATGTCGTACTGAGGCTTACTGGGAAATATGACAGATGGATGGTTGGACTGAATGATCTTAGAGCTCGTTTCCAACTTTGGTGATTCTTTGATCCCATGATTCATTTCGTGGAGTGACAAGCATACACTGACATCTGAAACGCGGTTTATCTTTCATCTTGCTGTTGCCATTGTTGAAAGGCACCACCCGCTGCCTCACTGCACCACCATCCACTGTTTGGTCTCCATATGCACTCTGCAAGCATCAATGAACGCCTATGGGAACAATTTTTTCTGCATATAAGAATTCAGTGACACACCTTTGCTTCATACGCACTTCCATGGCAGGCGCCATTTTGTCTGACTGCCCTGCCCCTCTGCTGCCACTTGTCACACAGCAATAAAACGTAACAAAATACTGGAGGGAAGGTTTAACCTCTACTGCCATACCACCAACATCTTATTCTGATGTGGGCCAACACAGTACCACAGGAGGCATTAGTTCCGGAGCAGTCTCCTATAACGTAAGCGCTGCCTATTTCTATTACGTATGAATTGCAAAAATATTAGATTGCCATCAATGTTCTGGTAGAGAAATTCTTCACTAGCCCTCATATGCTGAGTTGCTTTATTTAACAGCATAATGCCATTGAAAAGTTAAGCACACTGCAGACTTCTCCCACACGGGTTCATCCTCTCCACATCTGATTTAACAAAAGGCACCCACTGCATTTTCCCCATACCTGGTTATCAGTCAAACAAAGAAAACGGAGCTAAGGAAGACAGCAGTGAAAAAGAGGTTAAGACTCGCTTAATACAGTCTGAGTCTGGCTCTTTTTCCCCTTAACACTGACACGGGCTGGATTTATAAAACATTTTATATGCTAAGACAGCCTAGACAAGAAGCTGAAGCATAAGAGGACAACCAGAGGGAAGTGGAACTGCTCTATGGGATTTGCAAAGTCCTGTCACTGAAAAGAGACATGATAATCCCAGCAGGGATCAGCGTGGCCAGCAACGCTCTGCCAAACAGAGCATCCCTTTGGCAACCCAACCCTTTACGCTTCTGACCAGACCAGAGTCTTCCAACTGCTGAAAAACGGTCTCCTTTGATGCACTGTTTTGCTTTTCAGTATCTGAGTACTCTAACCAAAGTACTTCAGATTGGTTTAGAAAGCATTTGGATTTTGGAGCAGATTCAAAACGCTCTGGACACTGGATTCTACCCAAAGGGCTGATTTTCATCAACCCATGTAATAAATACCTCTTTTCTGTAATCTCGTAATAACTCCAGACAACTCATGTTATCTTACCACGAGGAACACAACTTTCCACATCTAAATCAATTAATCCTTTTTTCTGTGCGCCAAGACATGCCTTTCAGATTTGTTTTGCAGTCCACTTTCATTATAATATGCTTAAAAATATTTCACTGAAGAACTATGTAAAATGACACCAAATTGTTTCCTCAATCCAATCCCTCAAATATCTCCCCCCCATGAAAAATTCCCCCTTAACTTTCACATACTCAAAGTATGTTTTCCATTTTTAATGCATCTGTCTCACTTTTTTGGATGCTGCATTTTGGAAGCCTCATTGCACACTCAGCTGAAAATGTTTAACAGTTTTTGAGGCAATACAGAAAACTTGGTACAAGGTTAAAGAAAATTAAATTAGATACTAATAGACTGGATTCAGATCCATCACATATGATATGAATACCAATACAGCCTTTCCTTTATTAATAAGTGGATATAAAACCAGTAAATCAAATTTTGACAGTCTAATACTGCAAAGATGCTCTATAAGTTTTTTCTTAAATGACCCTTTAAATATGCTAAGCAATTCCAGGTATTACAGGGAAAGGCTACTTACAGATCCCTGTGAAATGACTGCCTCTGGATGCTTGCTTATGGGACGGTGACAGATTTTGGGTATAATGTTTTGCAAACCCTTAGAATATCCACAAAACAAAATGAGTATAAATACAAACACCAATCTCACTTCCCAGCCTTTCCTTCTATCACAGAAAAACCTGCAAGACATTTGGAAATGGAAATGCACTCAGATCCCCTGGACTGATTTTAAGAACTAAAAGGAATGTTCAGCTTCTTTCAAAGCATTGTTTTCAAACTACAGGGAGTTAAAATAAGGTTTTATTTAGTTATTATTTGCTAATTATTAGTTTGTCTATCACAGGAGTTGGCTGGGATTCTCCCATGTCACCTAATTAGAAATGTTGCACTGCTTTTTGGGAATGTTTTTACATTTTGAAAAGAAGCTTTCTCTTACTAATTAGAATTGAATGCCTTATGAAACTCGACTTTTTACGTGAGTGACTCAACAATCTACTACAGCCTACCAATGTATAAGGGAAATCTTTTTCCTTCAAACTTATCTGTCTGTACTGGTATCTTGCAGTACAACACTACTGTATATATGATACATTCCGGCTTCTGGCTTGAGAAAGACATCTTCATCCTACTTGTAAATAAAGAGATCCATTTCAACAACCTGAAAAAATGTTCTGAACAGAATGATCTTACTAAAATTATGTAATTTAAATCGTCCTGGTACCAAATCAGTTTATGCCATCCAAGTACCTTTGGTGCAACAGTATTTTGAACTTTATGAAAGGTAGTTTTATTATGTAGAAGGCTTATGTAATCCTAATTTATACTGGCTTTGATGCAGCAGTTTTTCTAAGATTGGAAGACCCCAACAATTTAACCACCCTAGAGGAGGACAGCTATTTGGGAGAATTTGCTATTAATTAGCAAACAACTCCCAGAGCCCAGGCCATGCACTTGTCACTGCATCCTCAGTTAACGAGCTGGCCTTGCCCCAGCTAGGGCACTTGCATTCTGCATGCAGGACACAACCCTGTTGCATGTGATTGCCTTTACTGCCAGGCTGGATGATCAAAGCAGTCCTTTCAGGCCTGCTATCTAGGAATCTACAGTAATAAAACAATCTTTAGCTGTATCATGGCTAGATGGGGAAAAGAGCCTGACTCACATTCATGGATTCTAGTTATCATTAAGAGCATATGATACAAACCTCTTACTTTTGCACCAGCATGCTGTTAACTGATCACAAGCTGTAATCCTTGCATCAGATACACTTCCTGCCTGTGCCTATACGACAGGTAAAATGCAGCTGATTGAGCTGTGACACATCCTCCATTGCTGAGGTTTAACTGTGTTATCATAGCAATTGAGGTTTTCACTTCCAGTGAAAGCAGAGAGAAAGCACATCCTTTTCAAGAACAGATGACTACCTTTGGAAGCACACGTGTGCATGGACACATACAGACAGCAGCTCTGAAAGCACTTTGGTAAAAAACAAAACTGAGCGACACGACAATCAAAAAAGATGCTGGGAATAATTATTTTTCTTTTTAAATCTCAACTCTGTCTGCTCAGTAACAGCGATCACTTGGTAGAGACCAAAGACCCAGCACTCAGCATGCTTTCAGGCCTTCCACCACATTAATTTCTTTCTTTGCAAGCAAAATAGGTCAAAACTGTGTGTATGTGATAGGCCTTCTTATGAGCCAAAATAATGTAAACATTCAAAGTTTTCTATTTTTAAATTTGAAACTAACATTGGGTATGAACGTAGGCTACAGAAGAACCAAGTTATTCTGTAGAGAAGAATATTACCACTATCAACAAAATCTTTCTTAGGGTATATAATGGAGCAGAATATTACTATCTTATATGCTAATACTGAAATGTAAAGAAATATTATTCCAGCAATCCATTTTGTCATCTGAAGAGGAACTAATGAAAAGCATGTCCATCTTCAGTACAAATCCAGGCTCAATGTTTGTTTGTTTTCTTAATTATGTTTTGATTTTTAATGACCGAAAATCCTTGATGCATTTATTTCTCACTGGTGGTGTTTCAACATACAAAGTTCCATCAACCCTATGCAAACTGGTTACTTTTTATATTCTGAAACAAGGCAGCAAATCAACTATAGCGAAAAAGAGGAGGGATGTTCCTAACGAGGATTGTAAAGGACTCAGCCTTCCTGAATGTAAAGAGAAATTACACCATCCCACACACACTGAATGTAGCAGTTTTACAGCTGTGATGGTCACTTTGGTTTTGGCCTTTAGGCCTTGATGGATGAGAAAATCTGCCCCCAAACTCTATTTTGCTGCAGAAAAGTCACAATTTTGATTTTGCCAGTGAAATTCTTCACCAGTTTTCTGTATCATTTTGGAACAAAGACGAATCGTTAGCTTTAAGATAAGGTATTAATTCTCTGTGGCTTCAGGTATTGTTCATGGTTGTAACTCACTTTTCTACAGCGGCTGACGTCCTGCTGGCTCCCTATGAAACCATCAAGCTCCAGAAGAATCTAAAATGGATATTTAACATAAAGACCCAAACTAAAGAAAGAAAGCTGATTGCAAAATGTGCCTACGAGAGAGAAGTCAGACCTCCCAAGACCTATCAAATAACAGAGCTCCAGGTATTGTTGAGTTTCTGGCCAAAGTTAAAATCACTTCAAAAGGAGATCAGAGAGCATCAACGAAGAACAATTTGGTTCTTTTAATGCCCATGTTTTGGGATTAAATACAATCTGGAGTTCTTAAATGCAATTCTGTCACAGTTTTCATAATGGAGATTATATGCACTTCAGGACCATTTGATGCAGAACGTTCTTATGTTACCTGATAAAGAAATTAAGAAAATAAATAGGAAATAACTACTGTCAATGTTTAGTGCTTGTTAACAGCTTTGCTATGTTATTGACTGGTTGCTAGAGAAACAGTTATCCATGGGAAAAAAAAAGTTAATTTTCTAAAGAGAGAATATTTAAAAGTAATCATTTGAAAACCTGAACGTGAGAATTCAATTTGATTTTTATATATATATGGTCAAAAAAATGGAAAAATCAGTTTGCTGGAAATAGAGTGAAAGGCTTTGATCTCCTGTCATAACAATTACTCAGATTAGCTCCAATCTCCATTAGCTGTGCAATGTGATGTGGAAACAGAAAGAAAGAAATGGCAAAAATGAGAATCTCACTCCCGTATTGTAAATGCAGACGGCGAATAAACCAGATAAACTTCCTTTGTGTTGGGCACCTGAAGTTCAGGACACAGCAATATTTAAATCATCTGAATAATTCAGACTGAATTTCTGTGCAAGAGAATGACAGAAACGTAGCAGGATTGCAAATTAAACCTGTAAATTATGCCTTCTGTGCCAAAGTCACAGGGCTGCACTATTTTTAGACACATGGAACTTTTTATCCAAATAGCATTTTCTGAATTGTTTACTGAATTCTGCATTTCTGCTCAGTGATTTCCCACATGAAAAAAAACTCTGAATTTGAAAACAAACAAACAAAAAACCCTCATAAAAATTAGCTATTCCTGCATCTTAATACAAACTCCAGAAGTATCGAGCATCAACGCAATTGTTTGAAAGCTTAGGCTGCCTCTCTAAAATTTGCTGTGCTACCAACCCATGCTATTTGATGCATGATTCTCTTTCTAGCATTAATGCATTATTACTCACTGCCTTTCAATGACACACTAACTGAAAGGGTGTTTTGAGAATTTGCCCCCACTGTTTTATTTATGAGACAGACAGTGTTAAAAGGATTCCTCTGATTTCTGAAACTGCCCTCAGGAGTTGAAGAATATTTACCAAAAAACAAGTGGGTGATTCTACTCGTGTTCAGTGCTTTTACTCCACAAAAATTGTGACAAATATTTCTTTATGGACATACAAGAGGTCCCTTAATTGTAGGTTTAACCATTCGAAAGTGAAATCTCTGTGAAGATTTGTATACATGATCTTTCCTTATACAGCTCCATTCTCTCACATGCACTGATCCGAGTCAACTGTTTCATGCACATACCACTGAACTGAAAAACACTCTTCTTCATCCTCACATTAAAACTTTCTATCTGGCTGGTTCTATAAAAAATATTCAGTAAGTAACACAATTTGTAAGTATGTTTTTAGTATATTAATAAACTGTAGGACACCAAATTAGAAAAAAAGAAAAAAAGAAAAATAGAGCCTGACCTTTTTCCTCGTTAAGCATTAGATTTAAGGTGGATATTATCATCATGTTCATTCCAAGCTGAAAAACAAAGATCCAGTTGAAAGAGAATATAAGCAATAGTAAGCAAAATGGTCCTCCTGAATGCTACAATTTCAACATTAAGTGATTCTTAATTATTCCTTCATATTGACGAACATCTAAATGGAGAGGTTGCTTTGAATACTGTTTTTCCTCTGAAACAAATACGTGCTTCCTCTTCATGTTTTGCTCACAGTTCATTTCCAAAAAACATAGCATAGAAAAGATAGTCTAGTCTTTAAAAAAATGTTAAGGCACAACTTTTAGAAAATATATTCTATTAAAGTTTATTCTGCAAACAATGCAATACAGTCCTCAGCTGTACACGTGCTGTTCGTTTTGGGTAAGATTTTGTGTTTCTTAAGCCAAAAACCTCTTCCCCCTTCTTCCTGCCCCAGAGAGAGGTGAGAACAACATCAACCCTCCCTGCCCTCGCCAGGCTGCTTCGTTAGGGATTCTGACTCATCAACTCACCATCCCTGTGCCTGGAGATTTGCAGTCAAGAATGGCAAGGTATATTTAGCCCGATAAGATGAGCAAAGTACATAAATGTTCATGTCTGTATATTTTTTGGTTGAAATTTTACCTAGCAATTTTCAGACATATTCACACTGACACCTTAGTAAGCATAAATTACACTCTCCCATTAACTGTGAAGATTACAGTCTGGCTCTCAGAAAATGAAACGCTTACTTCCAGTGATAATAAAAAGCTTTCTGTTCTCCACCACAGTACACAGGTTGTGAAACTCTCTCCTTTGAAGTATTTTTATCATTCACACCTCCAAAATTTAAAATTTTGAAATTAGGATTTAAAACATCGTATTAAGGATTAAAAATTTTAAATACTTTATAAATAAATTCTCTGCGTATGTTTGCAGAAGCACAATTTTAGGAAAAGAAGTATGAGTAACTTCAGACTCAGAGATGAGGAATGTGGAGTTTTGATGTCAGCAACCTGCAGTCTAAGCCAAAAGTCTGGGCACTGTCACTAAGTGCCTTAAGCACCGCTCTGCACAACAGACTTCAAGACTTCCAGAGCCCAATTCTTTTGCCACTGCTTCTCCCCTTTCAACTCTTCCCTCCGTGGGACCTTGACAAGGGTAAAATTTTGCTAATGTGGACTTCTACCAACAAAAGCCAATACAGTGTGCCTACAGAAAAGGATAGTTGGGCTATCAAATGAACTTCACGTAAAAGGATTTCTGTATCTTTAAGCGCCTTCTTCCTCCCTCCTTAAAAACGTAGGGTATGTTTTAGGACCTGAAAAGGACCTCAAAGACTTCCTGGGGAGCATGATTACTCACACCAGGTCCCAACTACTCTGAAAGCCCTGCTGTTGCATATCGTCATGACAGCACTGGGTTTAACACAGAGCTCTGCCAGCACCCCATAGCTTTGCTTGCTTGGTGTACTACAAAACATGACTTTACTACACGTGCAGTAAACTGCACAAACCCTAAGCCAGACATAAAAAGGTTTGGGTCTCCTCAGAAAGAACTGAACAAAAGGGTGAATCACATTCAAGCCTGACAACAGTATTGCACCAGCTCATCAAAGCAGAGCAAACAAAAACGAGGGTGAAGGACCACAGGCAGCAAGAATTTAAAACCATGCGTCCCTACAAGGAAGCATTACACCACCTGGAGTTTAAGAACTAGCCATAAAAGAGAAGAATCTAGAAAATGCACAATTTCATCCCAAACAGAGGAAAACAAACCGTGCTAGATCCTAACTCAAAACTCAAACAGATCTTTATTCTTGAACAATGATACGAGTCCCAGGAAATGGAGAAGGTAAAGGTAAGTACCTAACAGGTATCAAACAAACTCTGGTACCATTCTCCAAAAACTGAGCTACTGGAAAGCATACCGGCGAAGAATCCTTCAGTCAGCTCTAATTTAAAGCTTCATTAAAAGAAATTCCATCAGTAACACAAACATATTCTGTCAAAAACCCCCACAAACAAAGCTATCGGTGTCATCAACTCTGGATTCTTGGCAGAAAAATCTAACAAATGTGATTTTCAACCTACAGGTATCTCCCTGCATTTAAAAAAAGAAGTGTTTAGTTCTTACGTTACACTTTGCCATGCTATCTCAATGGAAGTGTGAATTTAAGGCAATGAAAGGCAAACTTCCCAGTGCTGCTGAACCTGAATTTCTCACTTCATTTTAAATGTGGACATTCCAAAGCACTCAAAGCATTTCATTTACAAAAAAAAGGTTATTTATTCTTCTTAAAAGTGCTGTAAGGAAATCGTGTAAACACCATATACCTTAAACTATTTACCTTGAAGAAGATTATTAGTAACAAAAAAAAGTTCTCTAAGTTGGACTTTCTCTTAATCCTTGGTGCAATTTAAACTTGCCTTTTCTCCTTGCTCTTTTCTCTTTCAAATCTGCACAGCAACCACTACCACTGCTTTTGATAAAATTCTAATCTTTTTAAAGTTTTATGCCCATCCTACAGCGTTCTCTTTTTTCCCCTGCCACAAACAAACCTCATTCTTCCTGCTGCTCTTTAAAAGTACTGCTTTGTCAATCCGCCACTAGTTTGTTGCTCTGCTTTCTCATCTTCCTACTAATAAGAACTTCCCATAAAAGACCATGTTCAGTACAGCAAAATACATTCTAAGGTCTCACTGACAGCAAATACTTGCAGGATCTGACAAAAGACACTGATGTTTGTAAAAACTCTCAGCACTTGAGAAATGACTCTTTGTGATCTTTGTTATTTTTCAAGCACTTCAATCATCTTCCTCTCATACAGGGGAAGCACAACAAACTCAGATGCAACACGGAAAATTCTGAATAAACGTATGGAAAAAAAAAACAACTTTCATATGGAGGATGACTCCACAAACTGCTGGCAATGCTCCAGAGAAGGGTTTCAAACCTCGGAGATGCATAAATGTGAAGTTAACAAAGCTCTAGACAATCAGAGCTGCATCAGATCACCTCAGTGGCAGAAAGTCAAAGTGGGGCTCAGTACCTAGTGATGTATCCTAGGAAATATCCCTGGAAATCTGAACATCTGCTTTCAGGAATTTACAGTATTAAGCACGTAAGCCGGAAAAACAAATATTTCTGAACATAGCTAGAATCTTATATTCCATAGGCACAGTTTGCAAATACATGGGAAAAAGATACGAATAGGTCCTCCAAATTTTCACAAAATCTGATCAAAGAAGAATGGTCTTCTGCTACATCTCTCAACTGAAAGGGATAGCTCTCTAAAAAACAGAGATTCAAAATGAGTTCTGGTCATCAGGTATTCTGTGGGAATGCTGCATGTATCGGTTCAGAGGTGATCAGACAGAATTCTATATTTTCTCTGAAGAAGAACTCACTGATAAGAATGAAAATGTACTGGTGTGTTTAAGAATCTTATTTTGAAGCAGTGGATATAGTACAGATACTACACTGACTCACTGAGATGACCAAACAATCTGTTGTAGATTAACATAATTTTATTTAAAAAGAAAAATGTACGTATTTCCTCAAGTGGGGCACTTCAGATTAGGGATCTCTTCAGTCTTTTCTGGAGGGATTTAAAAAAGCTTTGGAGAAATCTTAAAGCTATGGAATTAGCCTGGTATTTATAGCTCAGTTTCCTACTGTGTTCTTTGAGCTTCTAGGACATTTTTTTTCTCCATCTGCTGGTTGTTGACATGGTATAACCTTATATTTTGATTATGAAAATGTATAAGAGCAAAAGCTTTGCACTTTAAAGTTCTGCCTTTATCTCAGGGCAAGGCAGCTGTGCTCTGCCACTACTGTATCATGTAGGTCAAGAACTGCCATGTATTTTCTGATACAGACAAATGGATTTCTATTGTTTAATTATATCAAAATATATTCCTACCAATCATGACTAACACTCCATATGAATCATGCTGCCACAAAATGATACTTTTCATACCTTTAGAACACGGTACATTGTACACTGTTTCAAGAAAATCTGTTAAATCTAGGTCAAGAATGCTTTCTTCTTTGTTCTGTTACCAAAAAGGTCCATGTATCAGTGCACTGTTTACCTCATATAAAGATATAAATTGCCAAATTGCCAAATTCCGGCTTAAGAAAGGCACTGATTCACTTTTGAATACTCACCTACATTACTCCTCATGGTCTTGCTTCTAGTTACCTTGGGGATATTTAGTCTTCTTAGAATTCTTGATGCACTTGGAGATTTGCTTTAGCTATTCTCCTGTTGAGATCTCGATAATGGGCTATGTCCATTGAGGCTGGCTCCTTGCCTTACTGCACCCCTCATGTGAGGAACTCTTGCACGCCAGGTTACATCTATTGAGACAGTAGAATTATTTAAACTAAAACACTGATGTTTTTATTTCGTTTCTCTTGATTGCCTCCTAAGCCTTACCCAATGACTTTGTAGCAAAAGTTGAGATAATATTTGCTGTTAAGGAAGGTGAGGATGGCTCTGATAAGAAACAGATAGCTTTTAATAAATTATGATGGTTCACTGTCCACAGGAATGGGCAGATTTCTAGAAAAATCAGCTGAAGATTTTTATAACGATAGAACCAGTGTGAAACTGTATAATACAAACTTCATGTCTTCAGATAACTGTAGCTGTCCTGACACATGCTAATAGCCTTTAAATAGTAAGGCTAGAAGTTAGGCTTTAGAGAGTTAAATACCACAGCTAATACTACATGATAAAAACATACACAAACACAGCAGCAGTCTCTCTCTTTTAAAACTTTAGTTATGTAAAGGCCCTGTCAGTACTGTGTATGAGCTACTGCAGACGTACACAGACACAGGTGAAGCCCCAGCTGTAAGAGCTTGTGTTATCACAGCAACATTTGCCTATCGAAAACAAAAGCACTGGGCTTCTCTTGAGCCATTTCCTTTGGAAACAACAGCACCACATATCTGTAACCCTCCACTCGAGCACGACAGCTCCAATTTCTCTGACACTGAAAGGAGTTAACAACCTTTGCAGGACTTTAAGTCAACTAATTAGTTCTTTTAGAAGTGAAATGGATTGGAGCTCATTAGGTTAAAGACATAGCTAAAAGAGTTGATGTTGGCCTTTACAGCATTGTACCTCAAAGCCTGAGGTCTCAGTAAGAGAGCACAGCTAGAAACCAGTAATATGCCTTTAACAAATTCAGATTTATAGGCAATTTCCCATGTTATGAACAAATCTTTCATTGAAGTGGATGCAACACAACCAATCAACAATTTCTGTGTCCTACAGAAAGCCTGAAGAATTTGCTCTGGTTTATAGATCACTAATTTGGGACTCCTCTTAAAGACATCTGTCATTCAGTCAAGGTCTTTGTTGTTGTTACAAACCTTTTCCTCTTACATTACAGCATTATACAAATAGTATAAACAAATAACAAAAATTTCAGGTAAGTGATGTGAATTGGGTATAAGGAGTTACGTGCCAGGAAGTACACTGGCAGCACATACCACAGCATTTACTGTGATTCTTATTTAAGTTTGTAAGGAAATCCTTTTTGCTTTCTTGGTGATGAGCTGGTCTTTAACTTCTGCTGACTTTATTAGTAGTTGTAATTTTAGTAACAGCTGATAGTTGATTGGCACCTAATTTCAGAGCAAAGTTGGGCCGTGACATCCTGTAACAATGAATCTGCCTTTTTGCACTGAATTCAGCAGCCCAGTAGAGCCTTCCAGACTCTGTTTAGAAAGAAAACTATTTAGAGAGAAAGTGACTGACAGCAGTTACTCGTTTCCAGATTATCCAGTCCCTATATATTATTAAAATGATTAAAATGAAAATTAAATAATAATAAAGAAATAATGCTATTATTGGTAAAAAAATTCTCTTTCCATTCATTGAAACAGCTTACAACAATCCCAACAGAACCATGTGACTTTATAAAGGCAGGAGGTCTAAATGCTGATTACATACCACTGAAATACACTGCATTGGATTAAGTGAAAAATTGGAACATAATGCTAAGGAGAAGGATGTCATGGTACAGACATCCAGGTACACCCAGTGGAGATGGGAAGGCACTGAACTTTCTCCCAAGACTTGTATTATCAGACTCCAAGCAATGGGCCTGAGCTGCTGGTTTTAGCTTATTGAGAACCTGAATGTCAGTGCTTTAGAAATCACTCAGAAATTCTGAGTCCTAAAATCTGACACGTAAATGGCACACTTAAAACATAAGAATTTCTTCTCCTATTGCAGAAATGACAAACGTTTAATGTTTCCTCTGTATGTAATCCAGTCTTTATATAAGCTGCATGATTATTTTTTAAAGGAACATTTTTACTTGTTATTCATAAAACTATAGATGAATGCTTTAAGAATCTGTGACTTCAGAGCAGCTAATTTTTACAGTGACAAAGCAAGCAGAAATACGACATAACTATTTTTTGTTAAATAGTTTGCAGACAAATGTATTTTAGATTACACAGTTTTTACTGTGCATTTAATATTCTTCAGATAAAATTACTAATTAACGTTTAATCACATTGAAAGGTATCGGTAAGAGAGATTTTTGTAAAGGCTTTCCTAAAGCAAAAGCACAGCAAACAATATAAAACTGATTTACTGGAAACAATTTCAATAGATGGATGAAACAGCCCAACAATGAAAGCTATGTCATACCAGGGCTTAAAATAACTAGGTCACGTGGACAATACTGAAGATTTAAGCAGCATCAGTAAAAGAATGCTCTACTAAAGGCCTCAAGAATTTGACAAAAAAAGCATTACTAAAATGAATTCAAATAAAGAACCTGGTTTTTAACTTATAGATTCTAAATAAAATAGTAACGATACATTAATTATAAGAGTTGTCTGTACTGAACATACAGAAATGGAAACGTGTAAGCAAAGATGTAATTAAATTTTCTGCTGGGAAAAAAATTACCTTTACTGTACATATTCCATTTACAAACCTACAAGCATCCAAGTAATAGCATCACACTCAGCACATGCTGCCAGTGTCTTATATGACCCTCAAAAGAGTTTTACACGGTGACTCAAGAGAATTTCTGTGGCTAATTCAATAGGCCCCATATTGCTTTTCCCCTCCTGAAAGTCTTGTTCTCACTCTCCTTTTATCCTGCCTCTCAATCCTTCTTTGCCTACTAGGATCTACCAGGTCTCAAGACTGACTGGACTTGATGACTCCAAGATCTTTTCCAACCTTGGTGATTCTATGATGAAATATTAAAATAATTATTTGCAAAAAAGTTGTGTGAAGGTTTTTTTTTTTTTTATTAAAAGAATGGATACTTGACATTATAAAAATCACACTTCTGAACATCTGCTATTTAATGTAAGAGTGGTTGCACAGACTATCCTAGTCTTTATTAAATAGCCAGCACTGCACCACGCACAAAAAGACCGGTTTATTTTTATCATTCAGAGATAAGTATAGGGCACTCATAGTGATTTCACTATGTTTATTTTCCTATTGCATGCATATCCATAACAATAACTTTTCCAGCAAGTTCTCACCAAGTTGCTAGAATCTGACAGTGGATGTATTTCTGGGGAAAAGCCATCTGGCTTTTTTCAGTGAATGTGCTTTCTCATTTGCTTGCGAGCTTTCTATTTACATAACAAGTCTGCGATAACAGAGTAAAAGAAATCCTGTCCCCATCTAATCTCCCAAGATACATACAGTACTCTTACAACTACGGCATTTGATGCATCTAAAATTAAAAAGACTCTACTTTTTATAAAACTAAATAAAAATGCCAATGATCTTCCAGTAAAAGAAACAAACTCAGGAACTTTTCAGCTGTGTGCTGTCACAAATGCGTACAGAAAAAAGAGGCACTCTGCCAGTTCCCTTTCATTTTCTAAGGTCTGTTTTATCTACATATCTTCTACAGCAATCTGCTTGTTCATTGGCTGTTTCTCATACTCTCATATATTCTTTCCATTTACCCTGTGGCAGAATTGAGAAATGCTCCTCCAAAAGTGTGTCTTTCAAATCACAGGCATGGGCTGCACGCTGGAAAAATTTGGCAGAAGTTCAGAGACTTGATTACAAGCATCCAGCCTGATACCGTTTTATTTTCAATAATTTTTCCATAGATATGGCATGAGGAGAAATGGTGGGAATGAGGAAATCCACTCACCTCAAATCCAGAAGATCGGTGGAGGTAATCCACCAGATTTTGGTGGTTCTCTGAATTTTTAGAAAGAAAAAGTGAAGTGCTGTTTCTTCTAGTCTTTATATTTTCCTGTCTGTTATGCTTTGATATTAGCCTCTTCTTCCTACAATAAAAAACATGTTTTAATAAAACACGATTTGCAGAAAGACAAAGTATCGATACCTGTACTTAATGCAGGCTGCATGGCTTCTCCGAAAGACTGCTTCACTACACAAAAACCATGGGAACAGTCTCAAAAGCAAACACTGAAAAGAACTGGTTGGTTTATCAAGGCTGTCTCAGCAGTCAGTGAGGAGAGGTAGAGTTCAAAGTGTGATGTAAAATAAATGAGTGTAATCTGGTCCCAAATACACCTGTATTCTTAACTGCCCTCTAGAAGGACCTCTATTTTTGATGACCATAAACAGAAAACCCTGTGTCCAAGGGTAGAATGGACTCTGGCTATATCCTCTTGCTACACATTTGCACAGAATTTAAAGTGATAGAAATACAGCCTCCAGAATGGATAAGGGGACTTTTATATTAAGTGTTCTGGAGAAGACCTCCATAACCCTCGTGGGCCTTCAAACCTGGGAGCCTGTGTGTCCTTGCAAAAATCTGCAGCAGGCGAGGTGATCCACTGCTGCTACCACTGCTGAAATGCAGCAGCCCCCCTCACAGTGCTCACACCCACTGCTTGGTCTCCATAAATGTTCAAAGCATCAGTGAATGTCAGTGGTGCCATGTTTCCACACAGAGGAATTCAAAGGCAGTCCTTTGCTCTATACACACTTCCACGTCAGACGCCACCTGGTCCAAACGCCCCTCTGCTGCCATCACACAGTGGGATATTGGTGGGAAGGTTCAACCACAAGCTGAGTCAAACCAGGGCCTTGTACTTCATGATGCAACATCAACAGCCACTGAAAATCTCCACGCATGTGATTACACCTGGACAAACAGCAGGGGCCACAGGACCTTCAAGTTGCCCCAGGGTAGACTTGGAACCCTGCCGAAAGCCTGCGAGCTGGGAGGAGGCAGTGCGCTTCCTCACCTCTGCTTTATGGAAGGCTGTGGAGCACACACTGCAGCCCCAAGCTGCTTCCTCTCCTCCACTAACGTGGCTCCAGAGAATCAGATAAGGGAGCCGATTTGTGTATTTGTCGGATTAGTCTTAACCTACATTGGTGCCCTAATCTCTGTGGCTGGCGGCACGCGGGTGCTGGAGCGGTGCAGCAGGGAAGGGCAGGGCCTGCTTCTGCTTGGAGCTCTGCAGGGCTCCTTCCTCACCTCCTTGCTTTAAAACACCACGCTATTGGAAATGTCTTCTCCCCTGGTCTTCATAGGAGGACTTTGGTATTTTATTTAATTGTTTAAATAAAAGCAATATTTAGCTGTCTCGCATTCAAAACAATTTAGAATTAAATTTAGAATATAACTGTTGTGATACTGATGAGTGGGTATGTCTAAAAACCCCTTCTGAGTACCTCATAATATAAGTCAGCATAAAGGTGTTGGAAATGTGGAACCTTGTTTTCCTTTTTCTGACTAGAATTCCTATGTATTACCTAATATTTCCCAGGTATTTGGTTAAAGCCAAGTTAAAACACAGCAGATGTCCTAACAAAATCAGAAATAAATATCTGAACTTCTGAGAGAACCTTTGCTCGAATGCATGCCTTTTACAAGTGTGCTACTCTTCTGTATTGGCTGAAGCTGCCTATCCTAATGTAACATCAGAAATGCATGTTAAGTGCCCCCCACCACTGTGTGAATTATGTTAGAGCTCAAAGGAGCACGGCAAAAAAAGGTAGATCCCTTAGAGAAGCTCATTTAGAAATTAACCACAGCACTAAGGCTAACATACTAACACATTTGTTTTACTTCTGTGATGCATAGCTATAAGGCTAACATACCAACATATTTGTTTTACGTATGTGATACATAGCTGCAAGGCTAACATACTAACATTTTTCACAGGTTTGGCAATGGTGTCACTGGAGTGGATGTAGCTTTGAACAGAAAAGATGTAAGAAGGGATACTGTCTTTTTTTTTTTTTTTTGTCACCAAAAGAAAAAAGAAGGAATGGATTTTTAATTTGAAAGCAGAGGAAATCAGAGACATCAATTTATCAAATCTCCATCCTGTAAATCCTACAACTCTCATACTTTCATAAAGAAAGTGACAACTACTAATAACAAATCTCACAAAAACGAAAATGCTTTTACTTATAAAAAGCCTTGGTTTTGACAGGAAAGGTGCATGCTACTATTCAGAAACAGCATACAGACAGCCTTCACCCAGCAATTTCAAAACAGAACGAAAACAATCAAATTGACAAATAGATCAGTTTCCCACCATAAAGAAAATCACTCCTATGTACAACCTTGGGTAATAAAGAGGTAAGCAGAGCGCAGGCCCGTGTGCCACAGCACTCATCTCACCTAACTGCTGGTTGCTATGGCAAGCATTTGCCCGTGTTTTGTACATTAAACTGTAATATGTTTTCTGCCTCCTTCCTCTTGGTATTTTGATGAAGTTAACACTCGAGCTTTGGGCTTGAAAGATACGAAAGCTGTAAGTTCTCTCAAATAATCACGCATTCCAATTCATTTTGGTTTTCCGAAAACAACTGAGAATCAAGTGGTATATTTAAAAAATAATTTCATTCATCTGCTTGTGATTTATTTCCATTAGCTACTTTGCGTACCTGTTGTAATCACATTTCTACTTCCTAACTCACAATGGAAATGTAATCTACTTTTCTCCTTCACTGATCTTTAATTTGATACAGAGATAGCCGTGAAACTGATGAGAACTGAGATGAGATCCAAATTCTAGTTCTGAATAATACCAATTTGCCTTTCCTCCACTTGTTGTCTTTGAATAGATGTTAAAGATAAAAAAGAAAGAAAATACCAAGAACTTTACACAGCCATTGCTATGGCAAACTAACAAATAACGGGGTGCTTTTCTGGGACGGTCTCTCCTGAAATACAGAGACATTTCAAAAGATGTGTAGCAGCCAGCTCTTGCCACAGTGCCACAGTCATCCTAATGAGGAATGTTCATCCATTTTTTTCTTGATCTGCACGACTAACATGAAGCCTTACTATAAAAGTAGAACTATCTCAAACGGAAGGCTTAATTAATTAACCACAGTAGAAGAAACACAATCCTCTTCTCACCACAGATCTCCACACCAGACCAACGGCAAACTCAAACGTCATCTGCTGACAGAAAGATTCATGAGAGTACTTGCAAAGTTATATATAAGGGAAAAGAAAAAAAATAATAAATTGTTGCTTTTGATGGTAATGGTATTTTCCACTGCCGGTGTGTATGTGCTGTCCTTCTTTCCCCACACCTGAGAAGAAGGAAGTTGTACATGTCTCGATTTGTCTATTGCATCATTTCTTGACATTAGGAACTAATAAAGAGAATTTCATAGCACGGTCAGTAGAACTGGATTATGACTTTTTAACTTCTCTTGTACTTCATAAGGTGTAAGAACTGCAGAGAGAGTCCTAAAGCACATTTGCAAATTGCAAAAGGGCAATTGCAAACGCATTAAATGTTTCATATTTACCTTAACGTCCCTTGTTTAGTAATGCTCAACATAGATGAGGCACAGAACACAGAACTTATCCTAAAGACAGCTAGAACAGCCCTTCCTCCTGCCTAGCTTTCCTGCTGACCACTTCAGTGAACAAACAGGTGAATAAGCATGCCAACAGAGTAAGCAACAGATGAGAAGCGTATCTGGACTTTAAGATGCATCTCATACCCAAAGCCTTGAACTTATTAGGAAAAAAGAAATTTATCATCACATAACAAACTACCTTCTTTTAGGTACGATATGCTATCATTCAAAACGAAATACTCTTTCCTAAACTGTGTTATCTCTTATTTAAAAAGTTGTGGCACAGTTCCCTGCAGCTGACAATCCCTGATGGCTGTCAGCTCTCGCTTTGTAATGAGCAGCTCTCTGCACCATTGCAGCCTGCAGTGGGGAACCAGTGCCTGCTTTCCAGCATTGAGCCTTCTCAGTGTTGTTTCACCATCCTTTATCGTGAAGCCTTTTACAGAAGAAATACTTGAAGGAAGTTCAGGGACTCTGAGTTCAGGGACTTCGATGGGTGGACCATTCAATGGATAAGAAATTGGTTGAAAGGTAGCAGATAGAGGGTGGTCATCAATGGCTCTGTGTCCAGGTGGAGGCGGGTAATGAGCAGTGTCCTCCAGGAGTCTGTCTTGGAACGGTGCTCTTTAACATCTTTATCAGTGACATCGATGTAAGAATTGAGTGCACCCTCAGCAAGTTTGCTGATGACAGCAAGCTGAGTGGTGAGGCTGACATGGTGGAAGGAAGGGATGCCATTCTGAGGAACCTCAATAGGCTTGAAAGGTGGGCCTGGGTGAACCTGATGAGGTTCAACACGGCAAAGTGCAAGGTTTGGCACCTGGGCCGGAGCAATTCCAGGCATCCATACAGACTGGAAGGAGTGATTCTTGAGAGCAGCCCTGGGGAGAGGGACCTGGGGGTCCTGATGGATGAAAAGCTTAACGTGAACCAGCAGTGTGCTCTTGCGGCTCGGAAGGCAAATGATAGCCTGGGCTCCATCAGAAGAGGGGTGGCCAGCAGGGACAGGAGGTGATTGTCCCCCTCTACTCTGCTCTTGTGAGGCCCCATCTGGAGCACTGCATCCAGGTCTGGAATCTGGAGCAGTACAAGAAATACAGAGAGATGTTCGAAAGGGTCCAGAGGAGAGCCACAAAGATGATCAGGGGACTGGAGCAACTCCCCTATGAAGACAGGCTGAGGGAGCTGGACTTGTTCAGAGTGGAGAAAAGGCGGCTGTGGGGTGACCTCATTGCAGCCTTCAGTACCTAAAGGGAGCCTACAAACAGGAGGGGAATCAACTCTTTGAAATGGCAGATAACAGCAGGACAAGGGGAAATGGTTTTAAGTTGAAGGAGGGAAGATTTAGGTTGGATGTCAGGGGAAGTTCTTTCCCATGAGAGTGGTGAGGTGCTGGAACAGCTGCCCAGAGAGGCTGTGGATGCCCCGTCCATCCCTGGAGGTGTTCAAAGCCAGGTTGGATGGGGGCCTGGGCAGCCTGGGCTGGTATTAAATGTGGAGGTTGGTGGCCCTGCTTGTGGTGGGGGGTTGAAGCTTCATGATCCTTGAGGTTCCTTCCAACCCTGGCCATGGATGCTCCAAAGGAATTTACATAGGGAAGCCACTGCACCACCTGGCATGTAACATGCTCCCTCCTGAAGGCCTCCTCCTTCGCCATCACGCAATAGTCATCCTTTTGCTTCCTCCGTGGAGCTCTTTCAAAATGACATTGCTACTAATTAGCATTACTAATTGTCCAATTCATTCATAAAGTACCAGGATGGTATTTTAATAATCCCCTGGCACTGGACTCCTAAATCAGAACTCAGTTTCTGTTTCTGGAATTTTAATACTATTTCTGTTAAGGTTAATAGATAACTTCCCACTGAGTTTAATATAACTCACATTGGATCACTACCGAGTCTGTATTTATAATAAAACGCCCCACAATTTGAATCTGTTTGATCACTTAAAAGATATCCACTTTATTTATTCACAGATGTTAGAATTCTCTAAAAAGTTAGCCTACAATGATTTTACAGAAAGTTCTGACACGATTCATAGAGTTTGTTTTTAAGGTATGTCCAAAATCCATGGTACTAAGTCATCAAACAGCCCTCTGACTACGAGAATCATCACTTGCTGCAAGGAACATTAAGGCCAAACATATGTACATACTATGAAGCTTTCTAAATGACAAATGTATCAAATGGCATTGGGGAAAAAATTACCCATCCCGTGAAAAGGCTAATTAACTCACTTCTTTATCGCAAGAGTTTTCTGAAGCCCTTTATCTGCCAAAGGGCCAGAAATGAGAAAATGGCCCCAGGAATCTAGCTAACATGGACTTCTTTAATTTTCTATAAACAACCTCTATGTGTGAATACATGTATTTAACTTATATGATGTTTTAATGAATTTGCTAATCTGCAAGCTTTACGGTGACCTTTGGCTATTGCTGTATATATAGTGGATATTGCTATAGATCAAGTACTGTTCTGGCCACTGCTGCAATCCTAAAACTAGTTAACTCTGCTACAGGATTTGACTATGTTGAATTTTTCTGAAACTACATTTTCAACAGCAACTGAAATACAAAAGCATTAATATGTTGTATACCTATTTCTATAAAATTCAAATCCAAGAAAACCTACAAGATGAAAACTTCATTCCAATTGGAGAACTGCAGCAACAATTTAAAATGTATTATCCACAGTAAATTGATTTCATGCTAACCTACAAGTACAGTGCACAGAACCAGCCTGAGGTCAGCGAGAAAGCCGTTCCTGGAAGAGTTGATCATAAGCATCAGATCATGGCTCTGAGTTAATGAGCTTTTCATACTTCGTTTGCCATCCCCAAAAAGAGACCCAGGGCACATACTTAACATCCACAATCCTTAACAAAACTTGGTACAAAGTTACTGGGGACCCAGTAAGAACCTTTGCAACACAGTGCTAATCACAAAAAAAACCCCAGTAATTGCAAGATCACCGATCACTTTGCACTCAAAACTTTGACAACAGAAAGGTTTTGCCTCTTTTCAATTTGCAGATAACTACAAATAAAAAGCTTTGCATTGTCCAATTCCTATTTAATGCAAAGCTTTGTATTGCAGATTTATGTAGGCTCAAGAAAAATGAGTAGACAAAGGCACGTAAGCTGCTTTATTGGTTCGTTTTTCAATTTTTATTACGTAAAACAGTAGCAATCATTTTTCTTTCATAAAATCTGGTGTTGTTTTTGCTCTGAGCAATTCACCAACGAGAAAGAATGAGGTGGGATCCCAAGCTAGAAGTTAAAGGCGCTAGTATATAGTGTGCAGAATATAGCAAAGTGCCAGCTATTCATGCAGTAAATTAAAAAAGAAAAAAAGGGGAAAAAACATTTTAATAAAAAAATTTCAGAAAACTGTATCACAGAGAATAACAACTTTGCTATCCCCTTGGTTGGCTGAGACAACTGAGTAGCTTCTGGGAGTGAGATGGAAAGAATAGTAGAAATGATCGCCTTAGCAATGCCTCCATGAAAACAACCACCCCTCCAACACTTCTGCAAACCTAGATGTGCTTTTTTTTTCAATCCTAAGTCTGCTCCATAAGTATTATTAGACAAGAAAAAGAGGGGACAGTAAAAGTAAGCACTTAAAATTGTCAAGAGTGGTAAATCAACAGCAGGAGCAGGTAAAAACCCACACTTCTAAAATGAAACACACAAACACACTGAAGGATTGAAGAACAGAAAACTATTGCCACGAGAAATAAAATCCATAAAAAGAAAATCAGAGATACAACTGTACAATATAAATTCAAAACATAGGGTGCTTTAGGTTTCTTGCCTCAAACAAGTTTTTCATGCAGCAGTCACTCAATGACTGGCTGTATTAATGCTGTCGTACACAGACAAGAGGAGTGTTCCATGCATTACAGCAGCTAACAAATAATACTGGCTTCACTTTAGCCAACTTTTCACACCAACAGAGCACACAGATAGAAAAGAACCAAGAATACAAATTATAGCAGCAGTCAACAGAAAAGTTTGCTTTGTTATTACAAGATTATATGTAAAATTTTCTCTAACGCTGAAACCCAAAACCCTTTCAAACCAAAGAAACTCCTAACCTACGATGGGAAAGACTTGAATCGTTTAAGGCCTGCGGTCATTAACAAGAACTTAAACACTTCTAATTGCTAAGTTATCTTAATTCAGTAATTAAATAATCTAAGTGTAATAGCAGTATAGCCTTACAATTTCGCATGGATCTAAGAACAGCGAATTACACAATGTCAAATGGTCTAATTTAACAAAAAGTTTTTTTTCTTTCTTCACAGAAACCACTACATAAACCTCCCAGATTCCTCTTTCATAGCATGTTTTGACACTATCTGGATTTAGGCTTAATGCAAGCTAGTTTCTAACCACTGAAGCTTTGTTTGCTCTTCTGTACTTGCAGAATTCCCTAATTCAGAAGTATGGCCACTGGTAGGAAGGAGCTGAAGGGAGCTTGCACATGACAGACATCATTCCCAAAGAGAGCCCTGAGACAGCCTTTCAAGTAGAAGAACTTTAAATTCCTACTGAATTAGGCTAGATCGAAATCGATGGGACAATCAGATCTTTCAGCAGATAAAAAGATTTCTGCTCAAACCAAGCGCTGAGATGCTAACAGTGAGCCCAAGCCTAACGACCAGAGCCCATCTTCACCTTCACATGAATTTGCTTTAAAGTTGACTGAGCTGCAAGAGCATATTTTCCAGATTTTGGGAAATGGTTCTCAACGTCCTGACACCAGACAGTGGTAGAACAGCACGGTCCTGCAAGCTGTCCAAGGCACCTGATGGCCACTGGGACTGCATGGATTGTGGTGGCACCAGATTATGGAAGTGGGTTACAGAATTAGTGAGTGAAAAGCAGTTCAGGGAACAAGCAAGGAAACGCACACATCCTCCCCCTGTAACAGCCATGTCTTCAAACCGGATCCCACTGGTGCAGCTTTTCTCTTGTGGCTGTGTGCTCCCAGCCTGGCCCACCATGTGGCTGTACAAACAGCAGCAGGACGGAAGGAAGCAGTGCAGATGTGGGAACAGTGGGCAGGAACGAAAGCAGCTTTATCCAGAGGAACTGCCGGCTTGCATACCAACAAAATTACTACCCAACTTCCCCTATAACTGAAAAGTTTTCTGCTGCACAGCATCCAAACTTCCTAGTAGCCTCACAACAACTTACATGAAGAATATGTCAATATGTTCTTTGACACCCTGAATTAGCAAGCATAAATAACAGCATACAGCTCTCTCCTTGATTCCAGATACATCTCTTTGAGAATTCTGTTCTTGTATACTTGTGGTGATGTGCCTTAACAAGAAGTTTCAGTGCTATGAAAGTGACGGGCCTCACACATGAGTTTAAGCAGAGATGCAGAAAGCAAGCCTGACGTGCTTTCAGAGTACCAACACGAGCACTATTGTAATCAGCATCCAGAAGCGTCATCATAACATCACCTGCATAACCAAGCCACAGTACTGAGTACAGACATTACCAAAAAAGTCAGAATGCTGCAATTAGGTGATAGTTAGCAGTTACTGAGTGAAACAACCACACTGGTCACTTTTAAGCAGGGTTGCAAACAGCATAAACCAGAGTTTTCTGAATGATTTGGCTACAAACACGTCCTCGTGTCCCTACCAAAACCAAAAACCTACTCATGCAGCTAGATCCCCATTGAGTGCAGGAGAACATAGCTACAAAGCAGTGTCAGTGCCCTCAGGGTGAGAATTTATTGTAACCATACACAAACCTGTAGGAAATGGGAACATTTAAATGAGGTGTCTGTAACTGCTGCGGCTCAGACCAACTAAGTGTGCTATGGTAAATACAGTCTGTACTTTGGCACGTCCAAGTGTTACAGGCAGCAGATCAAAACAAGCACTTTTAAACAAGCTTTTTCTTTAAATAGACTTTTGGTTTATTCCTTCAGCCTTGCATGAAGAAAACATGAATTCACTGCATAACAGCCATAAAGTATCCTAATACCCAGGAACTATTATTGTTCTACCCACGTACCACAACATTTTCATCAGCATTTTTTCCCCCATGACATAAGTAAGCCGTTTTGTGGCTGAGCTCACCTGACACTACAGAGCAAACTACCATTTCTGCTCTGTCATTTTTATTTGTTGGCTTAGCCTGAATACAAAATCCCACAGTAAACTCTGAATTTGCTGCAAATGAATGGCAGCCTGGGCAGCTGAAACAGGGCTCAAAGGTAGAAACACTATCTTTATGTGCAAGCATTAAAGAGCAAGTCCTCAAAGTTGTTGAGTTTCACACTGGTCTTCCAAACAATTCTCTACTGAACCTCCGAGTCTTCAAATTTCCTACCTACAGTGCATAAAGCATCTCTGCACAAATTTTGTCAGTGCCTTTGCTAGAAAGTTTCTGTAGTGTGCTTTCCAGATGTCATTTATGAGTAGAAAACATATAAAGCCAATGAAAAGGAACCCACGCTTATTTTACTGTCTTCTTTCAAATTTTTGTGCCATCAGCAATAGACAGACTGCATGGAGTCTGCCACGTATGCAACTGGGTGTGAAGAATCACAGTGACAAGTAGTCTCAGCACACCTCCATAGCAAAGATTTTTTCTGCTCCAAATGCCTATAGACACAGGCAGGGAGTGTCACACTGGAAGGACATTTCAAGACACATAAGGTTTTGTATGCCAAGGTGCAATGAACAACTGAAGAGGTAGAATTTTACAACATTTTTATTGTTAGTTAAGGCTACAGTGCAGCCTCCTTTCAAAACTCACTTCATGATGAAGCTTTTTGGAGCTACAGGAAAATAGTTCAACACATTATTCTACGATGGAGCTGAGGTCACACACACTGACATCAAGTATTGCATGAGTTTTGAATATCTTTTAGTATTAACTTCCTTGACATTCATGGAATCATCTCAGGTTAAGCTGAACGGCAGCACGTTGCATCAGATTGTATTTCAGCAATGGCAACCCTACAAGCTTTGCAAGCAATTCAGGATTTCAGATGCTTTGTGTTATTGCAAAGGCACTATATGTACTTTTATAGACAGTAGCTACTATACCAAAGGCAAAGTTATTCAGTGATTTACAGGCATAGTACTTAAGCACAATTGTCAACTTTGAAACCTATCAATTTGATGTTTTCTTTCTGTTCAGCTGGCATTAGCACAAGAAGTTCTGGAAGAGATAGTTTCCAATTTGCATACATTTAAAACCAGTACATTCTTTGTAACTGAGCAAGATCTACAAGAGGACCATGAAGATTCCCTGTACTAATAATTGCTTGATTTGCAGCAGAACAGGTTCGTTTTTTCCTTCCAACATAAACAATTTTTTCTTTCTGACTTTCAAATCACCAAAAAAAGGTAATGGACTTTGTAGAGAAGCATCTCTTCTCTTTTACGTCCCCTGTAAGGCCATAAGCACAGATACATAAGGGTTGCATACGCCAAAGCGTAACAATCCTTTGTGGGGGGAGACAGGACAGCAGGGTTTGCTACCTGCTGCTTCTGAGCGACATGAGCATGATGCTGATGAGTTGGTGGTTGGACTTGATGGTCTGAGAAGTCTATTTCAACCTTAATGATCATATGATTCTTCTGTGAGATACAGAAGACTTCCAAATCTTTCACTTCTCTCTTCTCCCCCCCACGCTCTCAGACCACTGCTCAGGCCTGAACCTTTACATGTAGCTCAATGTTTGGAAAGCAGAAGGCTGCTTCCAACCACCAGAAGCTTTGGAGTGAGGTTGAAGCATCAGGACAGTACAAAATGAGGTACTGCTCAAAATTACAGCTGAAATCAAATGCTCCAGAGTCCCCCACACCACTCCCCAAACAAAAACCTAACCACAGAACGCTGGTTTGAAATACTGACCACAGAAGATTATGACAAAAAGAAAGAAAAGGACATGAACAAATGACAGAAAGCGGTGACAGTGCTGTGCAGAGACACGGACAGACTTCAGCTGTGGCAGGGAACAGCTTTTTGTCAAAGCATAAAGAAAGCTGTGGGACCGCATCGAGGGTAGAGCAGCTACTTTTCACACGTGTGCAACCTCATATGCTCTATGCTGTTTGGCAGAGGATTGTGTTTTCTAATGTTCTACTCACACATTATCTGAAACCCCTTTTTTGTTTCCTTTTGTAGTTACCATATTTTCAGATTTCATAAGAAAGTGCCAGGGATACTACAGAACTCTGAGCATAGTTTCCCTGTTCCTCAGGAGATAGAAAAAAAAGAAAGGAATAGGCATCTGATTTACTATTGCTGTCTCTTGGTTTAAACAGCGGTGCTAAGTGTTGTACTGTTTTGCACAAGAAGTGATAGAGCTATAAAGGTGTATCCTAACAGTTACCAGATTGCTTTTGAGAATATTGATTTTGTTTCAAAAGCAACACGTTAAGCTTAAATAGTTGGCAAAATGAAAAAGCGTAGCTGAAGTTACACTAGGAACAAGAACTCACAGCACATAAATGTAAGAGATTTCAGAAGTGCCTATGTAATAGTCAGGTTTCTTAGTAAGGGCTCCTTCTTTTTCCTCCATCTGTTCTGCCAGCCACACCTTCCCTAGCATGGGAACAATTCCTTGAACTGCACACAACCAGCTCAAGTCTATTCCTTCTATCACTAACATCACCTTGCTTTAGTGCTACCTATATGGTGGATAAGTTACAAAGCGCTGCTCACTCTGGGGATGGATTGCTCAGAGGCCTGCAACCCAGTTGTGACCTTCCTTCTGCCTCCCTGTCCAGTGCAAATGGAAACACTAATAAGCATGCAGCTTGTCAGCAGCCCTGGCACAAGCTGGGACGTTATGCATGTAGAACCCATGCCATGCAAGTGTCTGTCTATGAAGCAATAGCTGTTGGTGTCCCACCATCACATGCTAAACCCATCATCACGCTAGGGAAACATCCGAATAGGACAGCATTAAGAATGAATCTCCTGGGGAGTCAGAGGTTTTTTGGCACCAGTATGGACTGGTGTACATTAACAGAGTAAATTAACAGACATGCAGGAAAAGGAGGTTTGCTTTCAAAACCTCTAAAGCCATTTTTGGAGCTGTATTCATGAACTGCTGAAACGCAGACGAAGAAGCAGTTTGATTCCTGAAAAGGACTGGCCAAAGGGCTCAAATTTCCTATTCTCATCAAAAAGTATCCAATGACATAATAACTGAAATCTATCAGAAGACGAGTGCTAAAAAAATTAAACCTATCTGATCAGGTAGACAGCTAACCACAACATTCTTCAATAAAGAATGATGAAGCGTCAAAGGTAAAAAGCATAGGGCTTAGTTCAACATCTCTATCTGAAACTACTGCAGTCTTGTGTTCGAGGTGGGTCAAGGTTAGATAAAATGCTGGCTCTTCTAATGTTCAAGGATTGCCTAGGTGCTTTCTCTAAAAAAGCTTCTCAAAAAGAATCCTATTACAAACATCTTTAATATTCCAATATTCTTTTTTTTTTTCTTTCCTCTTTTAAAAATCCTTTTATTACAGAAAAAGAATAATGGAAATAAACAGACATGGCTTCAACATTCAGACACTGTTCTTTCAGGTTGCCATTGGTACATCATAGTAGATGAGCTCAGGGACAGATAAGAAAAAATTAGCTGATATGGAATCTGTAGCCTACAGCTGGTATTACAAAACATGCTGCAAACATATCTAAAGATGTGTCAAATCTAAAAGCAGGTGCAGATATCTCAAATGACACACAGATCCAGAACGTGGCAATGAAGCACACTGTAATCAATACAGCACTGCACTTTATGAAAGTAACAAGAAAGCTTTTCCAGTTGTGCCATCAATTTCCACGAAGCCAGGACCTAACTCAGACTTAATTGCTTATGATCCCTGACTGTACCCTCAAACGCCTCCTTTAAAATTGCCTTTTCATCATTACTAAATGATCATTTAGTTCAATGCTAAAACATACAGTTCAACTTGAGATTCATCTTTTATGAATTTTTATTTCTACGTGAATTGACAATTATGTCAGTCCACTGAGTATATTTCTCTTTTTCTTTTGGTGAATATATCCCATTATCCTAAATATTCCATGACCTTGAATCTAAGCTAAGGCTTACTGTAAGGAACACAGCCCTGCAGCACAACCCTACTCCAAGAGCTGCTCCCTGTGCGTAAGGCAGAGCCTGCAGCCTCCTGTCACCTCTCCTTGTCGTCCTTCATTCAGTCCAGTGCCAGAGTTCAGATCCTGGGCTGAGCAGCTGAACTTTAGTTTATTATACACTTAGTTCTGGATTTGGGAGTGGATCATGGAGGAAGAAGTCAGGCCCTTCTTTCCCTTAAGTCTAAAGCGTAATCCTCCTGATTCACCTCTGACCAGAACCAACATCACTTACAGCTTCAGCTGCTCCTCCAGGATTGCTCTCAGGACACCAGCCAGCCACACCACCTCCCAGAGATGCTGTGCAAGACCCTGCCTGGAGCACAGTCCCTAAATAGGCAGCAGTGCAACCATTTCCCAATGCAGAAGTTTAACTATATATTTGGGGCATCCTTAATAAATGTTTTAGCCTTCAAAAAACTCCCTAAATTCTATTTAACATCTAGCATATTGTTTCCATCAGCAAAAATGGGGATAAAGTAATAAGGCATGTCAGTAGCACAGCTGGAAACTTGGTACACTACACATCAATTTTATACTAGACAGGCACAGTGAAGGTATGCCACACTGTGCTTCTTAGCACTCCATTTAGTGGATCATTTAAAAATAAACAGTTTTCATAAGCCTTTCCAAATTGGCACTACTCTTGCCAAATACTGAAGGAAGATGCTAAAACGTGTGCAGTGGAAGGACACAGAAAAGGCATACCTTGCTGTAACAACAGGCAGCAATACAACATTCAATAGAGACATTCAATAACTACTAATACAGAGAAGCCCATCTCAATGAAGGACAGAACTGTATTTATGTTAGATTAAAAGCAATTTCTTACTATAACAGATAATTAAATGTGGAAATGGTTTTCTGAGTAAAGCTGTGTGCATGCTAGCACTTCCAGGCAATGAAATGAGATCAGGTAAGTTCTGAGTAGGCAACCTTTAATCTGGGTTCTGCAAGAAGTGCCAAAGTCAGAAACCTGCCCCCTTTTGGCCTTTCAAATTTTAATTTCCCTTATTCTCTCTCAGATAACCAGAGGAACATATACCAGTCTTAAGTAGGAAAGTAAAATAAGCCACGTGGATATACAGATAGAAGAGACAACTACTTCCCACTGGAAGGCACTACTTCCATCTTCACACAAAAAGATGCTTTTACGACAAGTAATTCCAGTCTGAAAGCATCTCATTATTGATCAGCAGCACTTTACTCTTTTGCAGAAGTACTTGAATCTGACTTTGTACTTTAAGGATGTGCTGGTAGAGTCCACTTCACTAGGGGAAAGAAAGCAAAGGGAAATGCAGCTTTCCCTTCTCCTCCCTGCTTCCCAATGGTGCACTACCCAAAATGATGCATATTCTACATCTCTGGACCTTGCTGCTGGAGTTCCATCAGCTCAGTCAGAACACCCAAGTTGGCTCACGTGTAATATAAGGCTGCTCTTATGCTTTCAAGTGGAATTTTAGCCTGTAGTCCAGATCAGAGCTACTCATAGAATGCACAACTTTGTATGTGTAGAAGGGACAATTGTAAAAATCTCATCTGATCTCTGACATAATACAGAGCATCCAACCTCACTAGGAAACAGCTGTGTCAGGACCAGTTATTCTCTCACATGAGAGGATTTCAGAACACTGCTAGATGCAAACAGCAGTCTCACACAGGAGTTACAGCGGATGTTTACCTTCGTTATCTCCAGTTTAACCAAAAAGCATCATAGTTTTGTAAAACATATCAGTGTATCAACATAAAGGAGTGATCCATTTTGATAGTAAGAGTCTACAAAGATCCTTCTTATATCCTAGGCATGCCAAAAAAATAAAACAAGCATGTTATTAGACCTTATGTGCTGCCAAGATGAAATGTCAATACCCTGCTCACATTGTGAATACAAAGTTATTGGTTATTATTAACATCAAACTGACTAAATAAAAATGTGTGTTTAGTATTGTATCCCCACCACTCTAAACACACAGGCAGAGACTGAATTAGTTTCGAAACAGCACACATTTGTGGAGATTTGGAATGATTATTTTAAATCTTTGACCATTGTGGAATCTTAAGAAAAGAAAGACAAGAAAAAGGTCACTTTCATGTATGCGCTGGTAATTTATAATAATTACCACCCAAAAGGTATTGGAAAGAAGTATGAAGTAAGCAACTCAAACGGAGAAAAACATCTTAGTAACCACTGAATTCTGTATCATCATCTTAAGTAAAGAAGTAAGGTGCCTGGCTCTGTTTTCTCTCAAATCTTTCTAAAAGATAAAAAGGAAAACCACACAGGGTTTCAAGCAAGAGGGCTGTCCACTGAGTTAACATCACTCATCACAGACCAAATCAGCTAAACACTGGCAATGTTGCATTTTTAAAGTAACATCTATATTACATTCCTTACACTACTAATTCTTGCTTAGAAGTTCTACACATTTACTTGGTACACTAACTTGCTACCATGGAGGATGCACAGCTTGCAATTGCACAGTACAAATGAATTAGTAATACGGTTTGAAGTGCCTCTCTGCAGAAAAACAGAGCTTTTCCCTGGCATCACTTGCTCTCAATGATTGCTCTTCAAGGATCACAACCATTTTAATAAATACTAACTTTATCAAAGCATGTGTATAAATTTCTGCTGATGTAATGGTTAAAGTCAGTTTATTAAGACTTCTACACTGTCAGTGGTATTATAACTATTAGAATGTTATTTGAGTAGAATGATCTCCTGATTAATCTTTCACACTGGTAAATTAATGTGTGGGTATCACCTCAGGTAATGCTGAATTCATCATGTCTCCCAGCTAGCAGCAGACAGCTAAACTCCTGCAAGTTAACAGAAATACTGACATTACATTTTCATCAGGCAAAGTTTTCTTCCTTTCTCTGAAACTCTACAGCACACACAGCATTCAAAAACTTCAGCAAGATCTCCTGAATGGGCTTTAAATGGGCTTTAAAAGTCCATAAAGAGGCCAAACATTGATATGCAATTAATGACCAAGTGCTGTCTCTCCATCCTAAAAAATTATGACTGTCATTTGGAGTTGTTTCTACATTACAGAGCTTTCATTTGGGCAGTGCATGCCAGAAGGTGTTCTGTTCTGGAAGACACAAACTTTCACATCTATAGAATGAAGAAGCCACCAACTTTGTCTAATGCCAGCACCTACTTGCTGAATTTCCTTTCAGAGTATGAAACATTTCTTCTTCAAGAGAAGCATATACAACAACATCTGAGGCATATGTGTCTTGGGTATTTATTTAATTCCCTACTGTCAGAATACAATATAAACTGAAAGTTACTACATGAGACTTTCATTCAGCACAATGAGCATCTTCCAGCCAGAACACCTACAACTCAGATTATTCCAGGCTGCCATTATGCTTGCTGTCAGCTGTACATCTGCTGCACAATCTATGCTATAAAAAGTCACTTTCTGCCACTCAAACTGGTTGAAATATAATTAAAACATAAAGAAAAAAAAGATACATACCTGAATCACTGTCTACATTATGAACTGTATGAAACTTCTAAGCAAGAATTTGTAGTGTAAGCAAAAAAACAAATTAACTGAGGTCAAATGCCATACATTATAATATACAATATTAGTTTTTTCTCTTTGCCTTTTTCTGAAGGCACACCCGTAGTCAGGTTTCCTTCTCAATTTCCTGTTCCCTTTTTCAGAACAGCAATTAAATGAGAACCATTATGGATCTACCTTCTCATAAACTATTTTCAAATCATACGTAAGATTCAACAATGAATATTGATGTGTCAATTGTATAAAAATAATAGCATTTTGTTCCCTAAACAACGTGCATCTGAAACACATTACAGCTGCTTTGGTAAATTCATGCTGGGATTCACGTCCTGGATAGTTTTACTTCTTATATAAAGAACCAACATGGAGAAGTTGGTCAAAAAGTTTGGCTTTTTTAAAATGCTACCCTTCAAACTGAAAGTTTAGTTTACCAGTTCTTTTCAGCTCAAGCATTTTGTTTTTTCCTCTGAATGGCAACTACTGACTTTCAGATGCTGATGATAAAAACCAAATGAGGAATTAATGAATCCTCTGAAGTGATGCAATCTCAGTTTGGGAGACTAAAAGTTAAAATGAACTGTGACTATTACTGAACCAGCTTGGTGAAAATCTTACCTCATTGATATCTCTTTAACTGCACCCTGAAAACTAAATTAAAAAATCCTGTTTTAAATGACAATTCTGAGCCACAGGTTTTCAGAAGAGTATCTCTTCTTCAGAGATCCTGCATAAGTTTTAAATTTAAAAGCATCACTAGTTTTAATTTAAAAGCCCTTCACTGAACTGGATTCTTAAGGAGAAGGGACAAAAGATGTTTGTGAGATTCACCCAGATCAGGAGAAATCAATCTATGTAGATGCTCCCCTTTAGCAGAAATACACTGAAAGAAGTCAGTTACGAGTCTGAAAAATGAAGACACCTTGTTTCAAGACAAACTAGCAAAACCAAGAATTAATTTCAAAGCTCTTATTTCTCACTGCAGGAAAGCAGCTGCAACTCGAGCTATTCTACCTAAATTGCAGAAGCTGGTGGTACGAAGCCAGGTGAGACCTAGGAGAGCATTAATGACACAAAATGAACACACCAGCCCCAAAACAGGGCTGTACACAAAGTGCACTTGGAAGTGCCAAGAGCTCATCACTTCCCAGGCAAGTTGCTCAGTGTTCTCCTGCACTGAAAGGGGCACAGGAGGTAGGAACCACACTGCCAGGCCTCTGCTGCAGGGACACTCGTGCCTGGAACACGCAGCTGCTGATCAGGATGCAGATGGCTGATGAAGATCCACAGCAGAGAAATGCCTCTCTGCTTCTACACTTTTCTTAATCGTCTCTATAGATTTTCACTACGATAGCAAGCCCTCAAGCCTAAGAAGGATGTGAGTTTATAGTATGGGGAAAATCAAACAAAACAGGATAGCAAAATGGAGAAGGAAAAAAACAACCAGAACCAAGGCTAAAATCAAACCTCCACAACCTTTCAGACCAAATTCCCATCAAGAAAAACAGTGGTTTCCTAGGTTTCCACTAACAGCTGAATTTAAGATTCGTTCCCCTTGAGTTTCTTTTTCAGCACACCGTTGTTTCAGACTGAATCATGAAAGCAAAATCAAAATTCTGAATATGGTTTGTTGTTACAGTGGAAATGAATAATTCTGTTTATCTTAGATACCATGCTCCAAATGCACTGCTCCTTTAAAGATTTTGTAAAATTTCCCCAAAAAAATGGCAGCATATCTATCAGCTGCTATTTTAAACACACAGCTCTCGCAGGACAAAGAAAGATGAAGTGACTTAAATTTTCCAAACACTACAGGAAAATATAAGGATTATCATTTTCAAAACTATCTCATATCATGGACAGAAATAATAAAAGAAACCAAAACCTTCTGATGACTTGCAGGTCACTGGGACTGAATGAAGCTAGCTCTCAGGCAACTAATTTGAAAGCCATAGGCGTGCACATCTGATTTTGGTAAGAAAAGGTACGTAACAAATAAGATGAGTTTAAACAGCTATTCTATAGAACTACTGAGAGAGAATTACCTCAGTATCATAAATTTTCGCATTACCTACAGATTTTACATTGAGATTACAATTAAACCACTGAGTTTGGTTCATTTACTAACAAAAAAAAATAAGTCTGAAGATATTTACATGTGTTGGGGGGTTCTCTAGTGCAGCGTTACAAAATGGAAAGCCTTTGCAGTGGGGAGTATTTGTTTACAGTGTGTTCCAATGAAACACCAGCCTGTATTTGATCTGGAGAGAAGAAAAGGGGATCACTGAAAGCAAACTCACTGCTCTGGTGAAATGGGAAACACTTGGCAAAAATATTCTGCTAAAGCAGAGAATGGCTTCTTAAATCAATTATATTTAAAGCATACAATAAACTTTGGCTCTAAAATGTATCGAAAAGTAATGACATTATAGAGAAATAATACAGAAATACATTTTTTCAAAAATTTTGTAGAATTAACTTTCAAATTTAGTATAGTTTTTTTTCTTCTTTCTTAAATTGAAGATAGCTTAATTGCTTTGCATCTTGCATTACAGAAAATAACTTCCATGTTCACAAAAAAAATACCATTTCATAATAAAAGATGAGAGAGAACTGAGTGCTCCCAGAAAAACATCGGGGCTGTGAGAATGACAAATGGGCTCAGTTTTCAGGAATACTCTGGAAAAGCTGTCCCTCAAATCTGGACTGCAGGCTGCTCCTGAGAGAAAAATGATGCAGCACAACACTGCTCCTTTTCAGTCTCAGAATAATTGCAGTCAAAACACTAATAATGACACAGTTCTAAGAAAAACTATTTAGGGAAGGACTGTGTATGCAACGCCAAGTCATACGTTACATACTTCAGCATAATTAAACAGTCTGATAAATTGTGAAGGTTGGATGGTGAGGCCTGGTTTTGTACCCAGATGTATCACGAGTCTCAGAATTATGCAGCTCAGAAAGTTCTCAAAGCCTACATTACATGGCATGCAGCTGGAGATGGCACATGGGACTGAACACATCTATCATTTTATTGCCCAATATGAAATTCTATCAAGCTACGAGAATTTTCCACTCACTGTTTAAAAAGATAAAACCAAGCAACAGATGTAAGCCTCACTCATACTTCTGAAGCTTGCATAACCAGTCTATTTTATTAATGCTGTATTTTCTCCGATACATTTTTACTCCGTTCTATGTGATTAACAAGAAAAAAAAATAATGAGGACTTGCAACATGTAATTCTGGTTTCCTTCACATGTTGAAATAAATAGCACAAATCAATAAGTCCCATCTCAGTTTATGGATGAGAAAATCCAGTATTCATGCTAACACCACTATATGTGCACTAAAAAGGCTCATAAATTCCAGACTGTCTTCTACTATGCAATCTAAGCTGTTTGAAACACACAGTTCTTGAAATGTACAATTTCAATGCATAACTGCACTCCAGAAAGGACACAATTTGGCAGAAAGTTGCCTGCTGTCCCAGGGTTGTGTGAAACTTTCCAGAACAGCACCAGGAGCAGAAGATACACTGCTGCCAGTGTCCACCTGCGTGGACGTGCCATGGGGAAACAGGGGTGCAAATCTGGAGCCAGAATGGTATTGTAATCTGGGAAAGAATATGAAACAAGGGAAGAATGGTTAATGCAAGAATGGATAATGAACTTGGAAAAGAAACTAGCTGGCATCAGAAATTACTTGAATGAGAAGAAAAGAAAATAGAGACAAGGCAGACCTACATGACAGAGAGACGGGACGAGAGGTGTGCGGGAAGCTGGGGTATGATAAGAACGGCTCAGTGGGAAGCTAGATACCAAGGAAAATGGAAAAGGAAAGAGGCAAAGAAAAAGCAAGATGCCTAGACCCACAAACCTTCTACTTCCTACACTTCTCATGAAGAGCCATTGCTCTCGCCCTCTTCTTGATGAAAGAATCTTCTTGCAAGTACCCTGGGGTCTGCAGCTCCTGAAAGGAACCCAGCGGCCCAGCAAAGGGATGGCAAGGAGAGCTCGCAAAAAATGTTTCTGCAGAAGGTTTGGGAGTCACAGACAGGGTCCCTTTTGTCAGAAAGACTGTGAGAAAACCTGATGCTAAAAAAGACATTAAGGAACAAAGGCAAATTCCTAATTCTATCTTCATAGCAAGGTTTGAAAATCATACAGTACAGAAGTTCTGGAACCACACACAGAACAATTAAAAATAACAGATAGCCCCTTACTGATTAAATGACACCTATGTAATGCAAGGATTTCCTTCTAGGGGGAAAAATAGCATGTTATCATATAATGAAAGACTGCATGATAATGTGCAAGGTACAAGAGGGTGAACCAAGGTCACTAAGGTTTTGAAGTATTAAGACTGCAAGCACAGTAATGCGTATTAAATACAAAGAGCCCCTACATTTAAAAATAGATCAAATGAAATAGAAACAATGCCTGCATGTATCTACACAGCTGTGATCAGTCTAGTAATGGTAGGCAAAACAGGAGCAAAATAAAATCTAAGATATTTACAATAAGGGCTAAATGCTTTTTGTTTCTAGTTTTCTGACCTCTATCCACACACAGGTATGTATTAAAGCTTCAGGGAAATAAGCAGTAAAACATTAACCTTGCAGACAAGGTTTCCTCATCCCAGTTTTTCACAAACAAATAATATATTTCTTCTTAACCCAAGTGCTAACTTTGATATTCACTCTCCAGTTTTCCTTTACCAAGCGTGATAGTTCCCCAGTTTAAAGCAACTGAAACATATTCAGAGGCTATCCTTGAAGGAAACAGCAGCAACAACACCACAAAATTTATCTCAGCATCACATAGGTATAAGTAATCTCCCTCAGCTCAGTTCTCTGATATGAGGAAGGTCTTCCATTCTGGGGAAAAAAAAAAAAGAAAAGAAAAAAAAGGAAAGAAAAGAGAACTGCCTTCATTTCTTTCTTAATTTGAGCCTTCCTCGAACAAACAGCTACTGTTTGTATTGTTTGTTTCCTTGTTTTAGGTCACGTAATTCAGTTATGCATGCCACACTTTTTAACTCTTTCCTGTCTGCTGTTCTCTTACTGCTTCATCTAGAAGCTGAAAAAACCTAAAGCGATACAAAATCCAATGGAACGAGGGCTGCCTGAGCCCAGATACATCTGCCAGCGTCCACTGCACATGGAGCTGAGTCACACGCTGTTTCAGTGCCCTTGCAGTTAAATGCGGGCTGAAAATCCCACAGTAGATAAAGGAAAAAAGAAGGGGGAGGTTGCATACAAATCCTCTGACTTATGTAAAACGATACTCATCAGGAAGTTACACAGCAATACATCACCAACACTACAGAAATGAGGTACTTAATATGGAAGCAACATGTACCCTGACCCTGCGTGTCCCAGCCCTGATCCTCTGTCAGGCCAAACCGACACTAACAACACAGTTCCAAGAATTTTCTATTCATGCTGCTTGAAAAATCAGTAATAGAGATCTGCAGAACAAGCTCTTTCCCAGCTGATCCCAGCTGCTCAGACATGCATAAAGGGAGAAAATTAGTTCTGAACGCTGAGCAAACTTTGTAGCAAGTGGCTCAGTTTTCACTCTACTGCATCAGGTGGTGTTGTGCTGCAGGTGAAAAGAGTATCAGTAACATCACGGCATCCTAACAAGACAAGTTTTACTCTTCAAATAAACAGCCAGTGAGAGCTATTCAAAGTTCTGATTTTGTGAACTAAGCAGCTTATTAATCTCCATCCTCCTATTCAAGAGCATTTTACACATTTCATTTTGAAAAGCCTAAGATGAAGTTGCTCTATTCATAAGTTCAAAAATGAAGATGCACCCTCATTTTGGACTTGCCTATTAAAACAAAAAAAGGCAAATATGTAAATTTCAAGTGAATTAAAGTGCCCCATTAGGAGTTCAATTATATTCTGAAATTACATCTTAATTGGTTTGCTCATAGATGAGCTGTACAGCTAACCAAAAATCTACTACCATATAATCATCCCTAAATTTCAGATATTGCCACACATTAAATTAACAGCAGATAATGACTGGGAAAATTAGCTCTATTGCCACAACAGAAATATTCTCTCCGTGTTACCTCAAGTGTTTACGTAGTTAGTTTCATAACAAATAGAATAAAAATCAAACAGATAGAACTCTTGCACGTCTGACAGTTATACTGGTCACCAGAAGTCAACACGCTCAAAATGAATAGTTCAATTACAGTGTGCATCAGACTCGTATCTAACTAATAACTAATTAAAAAGAAGTTACATCTCTAATATCCCACTGAAAACTATCACAGACTAGCCACTGTTTTACTGTGTGCACTGCCATTTATTTTTTTTATTTTAAGTTCTGCTTAACTCTCATTTTCTGAGAAATAATCTCCATGCTGAAATACTCTTCAGATTTCAATACAGAAGGTACCAGTGACCAGTATCACACAAATATTGCCAATGATCTGTGGTACAAAAAAAGCTTCTTGCTGAGAAAAGAACAGTGACTAACATCACATTGATAACATATTAAAGGGAGAAAAAAAATGAGCTAAGGATTCATATTCTTGTAACTGAACAGCGGAAAAAACCACACCTTTCATATAGCTTATTTTTAATTTGAGAATAAATAAGCTAAAATTACATCTTTCGGAAGCAAGGCCAGAATCTTGTACTCCAGCTGCTGCTGAATTATGGTTAATACATTATTTTTGAGGACTAAAGCACTACTTAGGTACAAATACACGACACGGACATTTCACTTACCACTGCTGTCTGAAGGAAATTGACTTCAAAGATCTTGTCTGTAAATGATGTATCCTTCAGTATTTATACCTCCAATGATCACCATCGTCAGTAAGGATCTGAAGAAAAACGCCACAAAAAAGTGCACCCAGGTTAGCTGCAGCGAGGCTTGGGGTTTTTATATCTTGTGTTTATTTGTTGAGAAGGCACGAGGTAAAGTTGTGTACTGCATGCAACGCATGAGTTTATGAGGTGCTGTTAAAACCACACAGCCCCACAGCCTGTACCTGGGAAGGCATTTATCTAGCTGAGGAGTACAGCAATTCAGCCACATCAATATATTTAAAATGCAATACATCACATTTAGAAAATCCACTGTTATCATATCAAAACAACAACAGTAATCATCCCACGGGTTAAAGATTACAAAAAAATACCATCATAAATTGCAAATTAACATTGAAGCAGGCTATTTTACATGCAACAACAAAGCAAGCAGGCAAAGTTAAGCCACCTCCCTAAACTCTGGTAAGCCAAAACACAAATAGCTTAAAGAAACCCCCCTAAAGATGCAGGACTGCTCGTTGCTACACACAGCATTAGGCCCCACCGGTATCCCCATAGCCTAACATATGCTGCATTACTTCTTTCAGTCCACATTTAGCAACAGATGTCATTAACTAGGAGGCTAATCAAGTCAGAAAGCTTTCATCTTGTAAATAATGTTACCCTCCCCTCAGCTGGTTCCATTTGGGTTAGCCTTTCTCAGGTTACGGAGGAATCCAACTTGGAGCAGAGGCAAAATTGCACCAGCTCCAGCCAGGGCTGACCAGAGCAGCAGTAAAACTCAGGCTAGCACATGCCACTCATTCATACTGATGTTTTCAGCATTATTTATCTATTTAGTCTTTCATCTATTAGCAAGCTGGGAAGATTTATGTGTCAGTAGCCAGGACACGTGGAAGGCTGATAAGAGCACCAGGTCCCCCAGCACACCAGAGGTCTTCCATAGCTGCTTAAAGCCACTTCCAAGAGCAAAAACACAAAGTTACTGCAGTTCATCTCTATGAATGGATATATGCTTCATAGTGCTTTAGCTGAATTGTTCCATGTTTTTTTTCTGAAATCAGTCCAACCCCTCAGCCTCCATTGGCTCAGAACACAAAACTCTCAGAACACAACACTCTTCCTCCAAACAAGTTATTCAATACTTAAACTCTCTTTCTCCAGAATTTTAACATCTTCATAGAAAAATAACTTTCAGAGCAGTCTTGGAAATTAAATTGTGCAGGCTACCAGGGTTACATTAGCTCTTTTTTTCTAATGAAAAATTTGAAGAAGAAATTGGATGTACGCTGCGCTCTGATGCTTGCCAAACTTGGAATTGATGGGTTGGTATGGAGGAAAAATTCCAGATAGAAAATGACCCTCTTAGAGTATTAAAAGACTGCTGTGCAGGAACTGAAAGTGCACTGCCACCGCTTTCCTGCTGTGGCTCAGGCAAGGGCTGAGGGGCAGGAGGGGGACAGAACAGTGTTTCCAACAGCCCAAGGCTGCAGCAGCTGATGAAGGAGGTAGGCAGGCACAGCAGCCAGGTCATCGACTGCTCTGCCCTGATACAACACCTTTCTACCTTACTGTAGCAAAGAGAACACTCACAGAATTCCAAGGACTACTTCTACTTCAGTTGGCCTACAAGTCATGCAGATATGCTACACACTTTCTCTGTTACCTCTGCCTGGCTCTGGCTGTCCTTTACTCCTTGGATATGCCAAAGCAATCCAGCTAGAGGACTACAGTGGTATGGAAGCCAAAACAGCATCTATCAACAGATTTGTTTAATAAGTTCTGCACAGCTGATGCTTATCGGTGGTTGCAAAGCAAAAAGCAAACCTTCCAACAGGCAAGTCTCGAAATGCAAGCTGCACTCAGACCTGAAGCAAAACACTTTTTCTTACAGGGAGAAAATGAAACATGGAGCTTCTATAGGGAAATAATAGCAACATTTCTTTGTGCCATTTTAAGCTGTTATTTTCAAAGTGGTTCACAGCCTGTGATTTGTTTTCCCTAAAAGGGACTTTGCACGCGTAATGTGGTGTGAGGCTTACTATCAATTGCCCACTAAACTCAGCCTTCCATTTTCTTACATTGAATCACACCCAAATCTCCCCAAATTTTTTAATGCCACTGAACAGATATTTCTTGTGCCTGCTGAGTAACTCATTCTCACTTGGTCTTTGTATTAGTACGTTATACTTTTTTTTTCCTAAATGTTGGCACAACCAAAATCCATATATTTCCACTTTATTCCCATTACAGATGTTATTTCTGAACCAATTTCATCATATTTCCCTCACACACAACTGTGATTATAAGGATAATGTTAGTTTTGTTCTCAGAACCTCGCAGACTTCCAGAAGGGGACTGGAGAATTGCATTAAAGGGAAAAAGTTTCTTCTGTGTTGAATGGCATTTCAGGGGAATCTCGTACATTTCTTGGAACCTGTTCGTTTAACTGCACAGCACCCAAGCATGTGGTTTTTTTCCTTCACATGATTTTATCATCATCTTAGCAGCCAGGATTCAGTGTAACCCTGCCTTCCACGATGTGAATTTATCAGTCAAAGTAAAACATTATTTCTCTTTAGGAGACATTATTTGCAGTAACTGATTCATGTATGTCATTTAACACTGACACAAAGGACTCAATGTTACATGGCATTAGAAATAAATGGGCAGCCACCAAGAAATCTCCATGCAGACATTTTCCATCTGAAGGAACTCTATTATCTTCTCCTTAAATCCTCTAGCACCGTGCTTTGAATGTTGTTCCTCTAAATATCTTAGAGTATGAAGAGTTGGTTCTACAAGATTCTGCACACTAGTCTGGTGCCAACCCACAAAGCATATGTCTCTGCTCAAATGTAAGACTTTGTTTTGATTTGATTTTCTTTTTTCTTTTTTTTTTTTTACATTTCTTCCTGGGCTGAAGACAAAGCATCTTACATAGATCCAATTCAACATTTAGTTAATCTTCTGAGAAACAAAACTTTCCAAACCTCCAAATACACTTTGCTAATTTATTCCCAAGCAGCAAGTTCAAAGAAGCTAAACCATCTGAACACATCACAATAAAAAAAAGCCAATGCCCATAAATCACTGGGGAAAAATAATACACTGGTTTTAGACATTATTTTTTATGTTCGTGGGTGCTATTAAGTCAGATTTATTTTTAACCTAAGCATTTTACTGCACAGCTATGTAAAAACATCAATATGTTCTCCTAATGTTGTTAGCTTTCCGTTTGTTCCAACTGGAAATAGTTCCTGCTCTCTATTTCTGTATTACTTGGGGTATTTTCTGCTATAAATGCTATTGACACAGCATTAACTATTGTCCAGACATTTAACAAAGTAACAAACTGAAAATTACAGATTAAATCCCCCCCCAGCCCCTCTATGGGATTTCATAGGAAAGACTGGTCCCAACCAGGTGAAATCGCACTCGTCTTCCAGTCCCAGTAGCTGCCTGCATCCATAGCACATTGGGAGTTTGCTTTTAATTACAGTGTCACAAATGCAAACAAAAGACACAAAAACCTCAAGAATTAAATATTTGCATTTGCTTCAGCAATTGAGCTCCTTGAAAGAGCTAAATTTTGGCATAAATCAGAAGTAACTTTGATGAAGTTACATGTCTTGCTTTAAGTTACGAGGGTGAAAACCATGCTCAAGCTTCATACGGATGCTTGGGTATTAAAAGAAAGCCATTAGTTAGAACAGGTGCAACAACTCAGCCCATTTGCTTTTAGATAAGGGAACACACATAAGAGGCACCGCCACAGAAACACTACAAAGGCTTGCAGTCTCCATCAGTCATCTGCCTCTGGGAGGTATGTTTCTGCAGTCTTACAAAGATTTTTCTACCCTAAGCTAAATGTACACAGAAAACATTAGAAAACAGTACTCATAATAACATTCCTGTGTACAGCTACACAAAAGCAAAGCCTTTTCTAAATGTCTTTTTTTTTAAGTGCCAAATTTAAGAACTAGTAGATTTGAAAGGCGCTGAGCAGATCTTTGTTTTCCAGCTTCTCGCCCACAAGCAGCCACCCCACACACCCCGCATGAGTGGGATGAGAGGAAAGCAACAGCAACAAGCACTGCACAGAACGAGCACGGATCCCTCCTCCTCTTGGTTTGGGATCTACGAGATGACTGACTTCAGCTGCAAAGGCAAACAGCTGGAAATGAATCTGGAGGAAAACCATCAGATTTCCTTTTTGCTTTATGATGCGGAGAAGGCAGCTTCAATTTTTAACAGTTTGAAGGAAAAAAATAAATAAACCAGCAATCAAACCAAAGACCAGCAAGCAAGAACTAATGTGATCATTTAATGGACCACTCTGCTCTAGTACCACTCTAAGAACAAATTCCATCCCGTTTTTTACTGTTTTTTACCATTTTATGGACACCAATATAACAGATCTTTCTCATTAGCATTAGAGAAAAAAGATGTTATTGTAAATGTAAGTTTAAAAGCTTCCTTAGTTCTCTCATCAGCACGTGGCAGAAGGTCAGCCTACATGGCCCTTGAGAAGCCTCCAGCAATACCTAGAGCTTTGTATCTTCTGTACTGAGTTACACTGGGACTTCACTCTCAGTACAATAAAAATTCCAGTGCTATTCAGAGCTCTGAGAAGCAAAACAGCACTTCTAGAAGACTCATCTAAATACATTATAACTAAGTCCCATTTCTTTTCCAAACACAGCATCTGTAGTTCTTTCCTTTAGAGGTTCCTTACAAATATTTCTATAGCAGCTGATCTCTCCTTGAATCTCAATAGTATAACCTCTACAATTAGTAAAATTCTCCATGGAGGGTAACTGTCTAAAGTGCAGCCATCCCTGGAGAACCATAAGGCTTTCAGCGGTGCACTGCAGAAAACTACAACCATACACATGGCACAGGACCAACTACAGAAAAAAAAGCCAAAAAACACCAAAACCCAAAAGATCTTATTAACCCAACCCCAAGGAAGTGTGCTTTCCTCACCTGTCCTGACAGGCATTATATTCTGCTGCAACACCACCCTTTTCCCTTTCTTAGTCACCTACAGACAGAAAACTTTATGTTCTGATCTTATACCTCATTCAAGAGAGCAGGAGAAAGCTCTAGAATCAATTTATACCTCGAGATCCCTGAATTAGCTGCCCATCAATGTCTGCACCAGCCCTGGGAGAGGCAGACCAAGTAGAGAAGGCACAAGGGAAGAGGAGAGGTTGAAAGACCAAAGCATAGCAAACCAGGCAAAAAGGCCTTGATAAATTATGGACATTAACTCTTACTCAATTAAAAAATCTATGGACTCATGTCCATATAGTGTTGCACTTCACTACTTTACAGTATTCGAACATATTGCAACATGCATCCTAACAATCAGGGCTATGATCTTTCAGGTAACCTCTGAAGGAGTCAACAGTTTTCACACTGCTTGTGTAACTGTATCAAATTTTTCCTTCAAGAGGTGCAGCAAAAATAAAAATAAATATATATGCAAAGTGAGCCTTCAGTGTAATATTACGTATTTAAAAGGGATTCTAAAGGGATGACAAATGCTGAGTAACATGACCTAGTGAAGACAGCACTGAGAGATTAAAGAGTCTGAGACCATTTGGTGGTGGTGTGAAGGAAGGCTGGATCTGCAGGACTTTAAAGAAAACACAAAGCTTAAGAAAGCTTAAATCTGCCGCAATGTGGGGAAAGTGTATCAGAGCTTAAGTGTGCGTATTTGAAAATGAAAATATTTTAAAGAGCAGAAATTGAATGCATTGACATAAATCCAGCAGTTACGTGTTTTCAAAGCAAAGCTCAAAGTCAGAGTAACGAGATCTGCCCACATCTCACCCAGGTACATATTTCTGCAGACCAACATATTAAATTAAGAGCCAAGTGATCGCCCATACGACCTCACTGAAGATGAAGCATCAGCAAATTTGAATGATCTCTCAAAACACCATTTTTGATCATTTTAAGATTTCCATATATCCAAACGAAAATAGTTGGCATGTCCATCACCACTCATCCAAACATCCTGCATACCTCAAAGTGGGATTATTTCCCAAGTCACGTGAGGGTGGCAAGGTTGTGAACTTACTAGCAAAAAACTGCAACAGAGTGATTTGGTGCCCTCCTCAAATGGTTGGTACAGGTGGAAACAAAATATAGGATTGTAGATTTTGTCAACTGTAATCTTGTTGGTCTAACACTGGTTCAAGTTCTGTTGAAAATGTGAAAAGACATAAATCAAGAAAAACGAATGAAGGGATTAGGAATATTTCCTGGTTGTTATTTCTGGATTGAAGATAGAAAAATACTTTTTGTAACCGTGCAAGCATTACTGTGCTTCACAGTGCAACGTTCTTTCTCTTCTGTTTAGATGGATCCACAAATATTCGCCTCCAATTTGTGGCAGCTGATATCTCCCTAACAGCATTTTATAGCCCCAGGGCAGTCTCTGTCTATAGGAAATCTGTAGAGAACTGATGTTACAATAATAACTTTTCTAAACATAGAAGTCAAGTCTGAAGGAACTGCATTATAGAACTGTAGATAGAGAAGTTTTAGGTTTTGCGTGAATATCTCCTATCAGTACTCATAACTTACAAAGGTGTTATAGGTTGGACTGAAGTTCTACCTGTGGTCTGTGTTGAGAAAACCACGTACTGACACACACAATTATGAAATAATCAGTGTTCTTGAGCTTTCAGACACTGAATGCCACAAATCATGCCACAAAATTCAAACTGCAAAGAAGAGACTACACAGCACATAGAACACTGACATCCTTGCAGACTTTCTTTGAAAACAGAAAACATGGCACAGCGCTGAGCCTCAATCGTTTGAGGAAAAACCCACCTCCAAAATTCAATTGGAAACATTTAGGGGAGGCAGAAAATGCTAGAAATGTAAGAATGTATGAATCTGTGATGATTACACAGCAAAAGAAAAATCCATCTCTCTTCAGATACGCCTCTTGTTTATTTTGTCTTTAAAGAAATGAAAAGGCAATCAAGGGCAACAGAAAAATTGTATTAATTGGCTGATATTACAGGGGTTGAACAGAAGTTTAACAGTATCTTTCCATTCATTTAGCTGTGGCAAAATTAGTGCAAACTGCAGAAGTTTTGTACCACGTTTTGGATACCAGCAGGCGAAGTCATGGAATCACAGAATCACAGAACCATAGAATGACCTGGGTTCAAAAAGGACCTCAATGCTCACCCAGTTCCAACCCCCTGCTGTGTGCAGGTCGCCAACCAGCAGCCCAGGCTGCCCAGAGCCACATCCAGCCTGGCCTTGAATGCCTGCAGGGATGGGGCATCCACAGCCTCCTTGGGCAACCTGTGCCAGTGCCTCACCACCCTGTGTGTGAAAAACTTCCTCCTAATATCCAACCTGAACCTTCCCTGTCTCAGTTTAAAACCATTCCCCTTGTCCTATCACTGTCCACCCTTGTAAGCAGCCATTCCCCCCTGTGTTACCAGTGCTACTGTTTTGTGCTCCTCAGCACTACTCCTGGTCACTGTAACTGACTTAACATACATTACATGTAAGTCTAAAACACTAAGTTTATATACGCTGCAGTAAGCCTTGATGAAATTGGAAAACTCCTGTCTCAGGAACTTACGTACAAAATGAACTTCCAGATTCAACAAAGCTAAACTAGTTGGGCTGACACTACATGGGAGCTTCAATGGATCTGTAAACGTTTTATCTATTCAAAGGAACCAGAAGGAAGGGCCAGGAAACCTGTTTCTATGAAATCTCAGAATTATAGTTAGCAGGTTATTAAGATATTTTTTTTTCTCCCTGCATTTCAACTTCAATATTCAATTGCTGTAAGTGCATATAATTTCCCAGAACAGAAAGCATTTTTGTCTAATTTTAACACCTGCAGCTTTACAAAGGATTTCGCTTTTGACAGAACTCCCAGAAACAAATTAAACCACAACTGCCCCCAAATCCCATCAGATTTAACAGACGCATACTGCTATCTGTTAGCAATGTATGTTCATCAAACCGAATGCTAGTAAGATTACCTATAAGAATTAACATGTTTTTTATTGCATGTATACAAATATATAAGCTTGATCCCACTTTGCCAGGCCTATACCCCGTACTCTCCCCAGTGTCTGGAAAGCAGGATGGACAGAAGGACCACCCACCTCTGAAGTGAATGCACTCCCAGCTGCTGCCAGGGATACCGGAGCACTGCAGGTTCTGACAATGGGAAAAAACAAACATGAAAGGTAAGGAAGAGCAGATGAAAGCTGGGGACATGCCCTAAATACCAAAATGTCTCAATTGTCTCTGTGCTGCTTTGAAGGAGACCCCTAGAACACAGGAAAGATTTCTCTGAAGACAAAGAATAGCTATCAAAAGCATGAATTAAACAGGAAATGACAGAAGAAAACAATTCAGTAATTGGTCAGGTAAGGCACTGTATGCTTTGCTTTTGCTTCTAGTGATGATAGAAAAAAAACTGGAGACAGCAATCTTTTCATCCTGCTGTATGCCTTAAAGATCCATATATATTTGTATATAAATACACATATATAAAACTTATACACACACATATATATAAACCTGAACATCCATAGCAAGTTTAAGCTCAAAGTATGGATATACCTTTTTCTTTTCCCTCTGCTAACATAAAAAAGATCTGCAGCCCTCCCGTTATTCAGGTGCTTTTAAAAGAAGACTGTATGCAAGTAACCCATTCTGTCTGATTGCTATCAGGAACAAGATCATTTTCCAAAACTTCATTTCTTCCTTTTGCCAAACTTAGATCAGCTGCTATTTAGCTGATGATTTAGGAGCATTCACAAAAGGCATCAGTAGCAATTTAGTCACATGGGTCTAATTTAATAAAAAATACCTTGTAAGATGATTGCATTACGAACAGAAAGGAATTCAGCTTCCTTTTCAGCTATGTATGCAGCACGTGCAGATCTTCCCCATGGAACCTGCAGATCATTCTAAGAAACTTCTCAAATGTAATAACACAGGTCTTTCTTTTCCTAAATACCAAATTTACCTTGTGCTTGCATTCTTTCTCTGCTTAAATAAAAAAAAAATCTTATATCCTCCACTCCAGTGCTGGTTTTTTTGAAAGAAAGATGTTCTAGACATGTTTTGTTGTTTTGTTTTGTTTTAATAAGGAAAAAATATTTCTGGATAGAATTTATGGTTTTCTCTTACCTCATTTTCCCTGCAATATATTTGGCTGCCAGATTAACAATATTGTTTCTGTGTGTCAAATCTACAGCACCATTTAATCAGCTTAGTTCGATTGCAATTTTGCAATATTAACAAAGTGGACTTGGGCAAGAGGCGTGGAGTACCTGCTTCTGGAAGGCTCTTTCTTCTGTAGAGAAAAGACCATCTACTGCTAAAGGACTTGGCTACAGAAGGTAACTACTGAAGAGACTGAAAAGAGATGCCTCTAATGCAGCTTTAAATATTCTAGCTTCAGCATGCTGTTTCTTGTACTATTTCTGCCCTTATCAGTTTGGTCTCTGCCATGATCCTTTCCATCTTATCACTGCTACAAAGACAATCTCTCCCAGGGACAGCCTGATTCCTCCAAGGGTCCGAGAAGCCCTCAGCATCACACGGCACACACACATGATGAAGTCAGAAACAGATCAGAGCAGTGCTCCCCTCTTGCTTGGCTGAAGTGAGGTTTGGAAAGTTTCATAAAGAAAATGACATCGTTAATTTTTTAAGACGTCTCCTGGGAAAGCCATCATCATCATCACAGGAGGAATGACCAGGATTACATGGCTCAGCTTCCCTAGTGCCCAGAGGTATCACAGAATGATAGAATGGCCTGGATTGCAAAGGAGCACAGTGCTCATTCAGTTCCAACCCCCTGCTGTGTGCAGGTCACCAACCAGCAGCCCAGGCTGCCCAGAGCCACATCCAGCCTGGCCTTAAATGCCTCCAGGGATGGGGCATCCACAGCCTGCTTGGGCAACCTGTGCCAGTGCCTCACCACCCTGTGTGTGAATGCATCTGCTGTACAATTTGTCTCTTCTTACCCAGCAGCAGAAACAGCACTCGCAGCAGACACTTGGTCGTGGAAGGAATTGCTAAGACAGGTTACTCTCCAGGAAAGGGCAAGATGAAGTGTCTGCATCTCACAAAGACTCCCATGGGGCAGCAGAGGCTTTTGAGCCCAAGGAAAAGTTGTGTTTTAACTCTTAGCAAGATTTAGTGATTTCTGTTATGCAGGAGAAAGTATCACATAACATCTCCAAATACAGAGAAAATACCAAAGAGGTTTGGAGCTCAGGCTGTCTCCGGCTGCGGCCAGACCGGTAGCAAAGAGCTGTCAGATTAGCAAGATTCAGCTGGAATACTGCACTGAGAAGTGAAAGAAGCAAAGGAAAAGCAGCAAAGTATTCAGTTATCTTACTGATAATAAGGTGATATTGATAGCACTAACGATTGCACACAAATTTACAAAGCTTTCATCTTCAGCTAGAACACACAGGAGTTTCTTCACACAGACACATTAAAGACAAAAAAAAAAGCTTTATCTGCACCATTTCATTAGCCCACAGATGCAACACCGCCAATGCCAGCAACTTCATTCTGCAAGAATTCCATGGCACTGGAGATAACGTTAAAGGAAAGACGTTTCAGACATCAAAAGCCACTGTCAGCTAAGAACATCTGTGTCAAAATATGACATTGTAAAGAATTACCCCTTATTTAACCCATTTCAAAGCTTAACTTCAGGATTTTGGTTTATTTCTTTACATCCTGTTAGCAGCTATCAACCATAAATACCCTCCTTGCTTTCTTACAATGATTCTAATCTCCAATGATAGGACAAGTTACTGCTGGAATTGCCATCTGGATCCTACTGGTGATAAATGAAGGGGCAGCATCAACACCCGGCCAAAAAAGAAAGCAGAACTCCCAGACAAGCTTCATTTCTTCCAGTTTTCCTCCTTTCTTCTCATCCCATTGCACTCAAACATAGTTTTTCACACTCTCCCTTTTTTGCAACTTATGTAGAAGTAAATCCTGACCTACCCTGCTCCTTGCACTGCAGCATTGCAACTTTGTGCCCTGAGATTTGGTTGAGAAAGGTTGTGCCTTTGGCTTGGTGAAGCTGCACAAGATTCAGGCATCATCACAACAGCTCCAAGGATGCAGAGATTCACATTCAGGCCTCAAAAAATTTAATACATTCTTTTATATACCCATATGAGATTATTTTACATAGAGTGGTTAAGCTGAAGGAAAGAAACAGGGAAAAAAGAAAAAGGAATAAAGGGCCTTTGTCCTAAAACAGTTTTTTCTTTGCTTTCTTTGGAAGAGTCATCTAAAAAACCACTACTGTTGCAGAATGCTCTTTCATGACATTTAGCCTTAATCTTCTCTTTCTTCATTTCACTGCTTTATTTCTAGCCATAAGCCCCTACGCTCTCCCGAATATTTCCTTTTTATCTTTAGTTATTTACAATTTCAGATACACGTAGGCTGTTAAGTCTTGCCTTGCCTGTTCTCTTTCCTTAGCCTTTCTGTAACACCATTTCCTTATGAGAACTGATGTAGGAGCACAGCAGGCCTGGCCCTGCTGTAAGCCATGCAGCCAGAGATGCCCCTTTTAGGACCTCAGTGCAACCCACTGAAAACCTATTTGTTTCCACATTCCAGGCTATGATGTTTGTGGCTTTGGTACTAAAAGGCTGCAGAAAATACCCGGATTCTTCATCTGATTATAGCAACCTCTACACAGAAAAATAAATGCAAAAATCAAAATCTTTTATATCAAAAATAATGCCAAACAACAGAAATCTCAGCCCAACAGCAGCAAAACAAAACCCTATTCACAAAAATGCAAAACATTTTTGCTGTCGAAAATAAATACACGAAAATATAGTTTTATAAGAAACCAGCTGAGATACGGATCTGTAAGTTCATGGATAATCCTGGCCATCTGATAACACTTACTATGACTATAAAACCCAACATTTTTGATCAAGAAAAGTGAATTTGAACAGAGTATATGACGGGAAGGACCTGTGAAGTCTGCAGTCCAGCTTTTTCCAGACAGGGTCCAGTAGGGCAGGATGCTCAGCACTGGTCAGCCAAGTCTCATACACTCTAGGACACATTTATAGCCCCTCCAGTGACCCAGCAGCACCAAGGTAATTTGCTCTTCCTTGTGTCCAACTAGAATGTTTCTTTTCCACCCAGTGCCATCGCCTTTCCCTGTGCAGCACCAGCACAAGTTTGCCTGTCTTCTCCATATCCTCCAACCAGGTGGAAATGTACATTTAGAATTCCTAGTCCCTGAGTGACGACCAACTCTGCACTTCTTCTGAATACCAGCAAACCCACACATCTCTCCCCTATTCATCTTACAGATAGAAAATGGGCCCCACTTACTGCTGAAATGAAGCTGAAACACACAGAAGGACTGTACATGAGGTGAACAGTGAAAGTTTAATAAATCTCCTGAAATCCAACCAACAGCTCCATTTAGGTATTTCAGCTGCTCCTTTCACTGCTCAGTACAACTACACCTTAGCATGCAAATAATTTTCAGCTGCTACTGCCAGCTCAGCAGGGGAAGATTTAAATCTGGATTTTCTTACTTCATAACTTCTCATTTCTTGGTTGTCAAGGCCTGAGATATTCTGAATTCCATATACTGTAAGAGCAAAAAATACTGCCAACCAATTTCTCTCTCTCCCCTCCCCCTCAAAAAGAAAGGAAAAAAAAAAAAGCCATGCTTTTTAAAATGATGTCCTTTGAAGAGTTGAGATTACAGTGTCCTTAACAACACATTGAATTCCTCCATAGTCATAAGGATGCTGCACCAAGCCCAGCTGGCCTCCAGCCTTTCCAGGGCATCTGGGCATCAGCTGGGCACTAGTTATGGTTTGGGCACCACTTATGGTTTGGGCACCAGGGTGCTCTTCAGAGCTCTCCCTATCTGAAGGACTTGGCATACACACACATGCAAACACCTCTGGCTGAACCATCACTCAAGATTCAGCCCATTTTCTGTCGAAGTTTAGGCAGCGTTTCCACAGTCCCTTGGTCCTCTTGCATATTTGGTCTTTCTCTGGTGATGCTTCCCAATTATGTTTGTCAGGTCTGCCTTTTTGCTAGTGTCAAAATCATTAGTAAAAATGCTTACCAGAAGAGTTAAGGCTGCTCTTGAGAAACCTTTGTTAATGTCACGGTATTCTGACTATTCCCCTTCCAGCCACACCATGTGATTCTTAAAGAGCCTTATTGAGATGGGTAACTCTTATATCTTCTAAACATTCTATAGTTTAACTAGAGATTCTAATACAGAGTTGTATCACAGTGTTACCCTGAAATATTTTATAAGAATGGTACTGTTCTTAGCTGAATGGGAATTCCCCATGGAGAACAACACCGTCTAAAATAACTCCAAGATGTAAATCTGTCATTTTTTCCCCCTGGGTGCTTCCTTTCTACATTACCAGCACACACCAAACCTACTTGAGCTTCCCGAAATGCCTCCCCCCAGCTTCCTTCCCAATACTTCCCATCCACTCTATTCTGGATTACTCCAGAATATCAGCTCACTTTCCCAGAGAATCTCACCAGAGGAGTGCATGGTGGGGGCAGATCATTTTTAAGGTCCCATCCAACCCAAGATCCTACACTGGAGGAGGCAAGAAGAACTGGAGGGCTGGTGCACATGGCCATTCCAAGAACCTGCCTCCCTTGGGCAGGTATTTCTGACATGCTTCTTTGTATGCTAGAAATATCCATCTTTACATTCCTTAAATCATGCAGATGTCCCCATGCTCTTAAAGACAATATGCTGAGTGATCAGAGCCCAGAATACAGCCTTAGGATGCTGTGGAGGACAGAAGTATAACTGCCTTCCAAGAGGAAATAGGGGCCAAGGACTACAGATCCATTAGTAACTACGGAAGACAAATGATCTGAGTCCCAGCCTCATTTATAGATGCCCTTTACTCTCATTGCATTACAACTGAGGTTCTGATGATTGATGAAGAATATCTCCCTCTGATTTCTGCTTCTCATCCTTTATTTCTGCATTTTACATCAATATCAACCTTAAAAACTAAAAATATTATGACTACCTACTATTAGACTGGTAACAGTTCCTCACATTAGGAGCCTCTTGGCCTCATGCACTTTCAGTTCCTCTGCTCAATGTGTTTTCATCTTCTTTCATCCTCTCCACACTTACTTAGTTGTGCTACAGGTGGGAGCACTGAAGCATGCTCAGTTGCTACTCTTGGGTGTCAATGGAGTACACACATCATTTATTTTCCTCCACAAAATTGTTAGTGATCTTGCATCAAACAGATGCTAGGTTCTCCCACACACCAAAAAAAGTATAAATAAGTAATTGCAAAAGAATAAAGAAACAGGACAAAGACTGTTGGAAAAGCAAGAGATTTGCAGGATGCTCTCAGCCTGCTACAAGGGATGAAGCCTGAATGCATGGTACCAGCAGTTCAAACTAGTATGACTGTCTGCCTGCAAAGTCCTAACCAAATTTGCTTCACACTTGTATTTTAATCTCTCAGCCAGAGTGTTTGGCAAATACGCTTAGAAGAATAAAGCTCTTTCATTGGTAATTTCAATATTGCTCAGTTATAGGTCTACACATTTGCTGGCAGAAATTCTGCAAAGCTAAGATGACTTGACAGATGAGAAGCAGCAAGGCTTGACCCCAGCTATATGAAAAGAAAAATCCATTACAATATTAAAATGAAAAAAATGGTGATGTTTGAGGAAGAGTGGGCTGATTTTTTCATTTCATTTTAATAGCCAGAAATTTCATTCATGGATTCTCCCCTATTCCCTGAGCAAACAGGTCAGATTTTGAGACAGTGGGCTCAGAAACATCATAGCACATCGAAGGTCCTGCTCCATCCCAAAATTTACAGCCACAGCCCATTACCAGCCTTCCCATAGGACTGGCTAAATCCCAGAGAAGTAATGTGATTTAGAATATATAGCTGTAAAATTATATGCATAAAGCATACAACAACTCAAAGCAAGTAAAATATTCACGTCATAGCAATTCCTGGTGAATCTCCATGTAGTCACTACTTCACTGGTTGAAATAAGTTTTGTTCATCTTGAGATGGTGTCCAACTCACTCAAGGTGATTAGACTACTACCAGGTAAACTCCTATTGAGATAAAACAATAACCAACAAAACAAACAAACCAAAACCACAGAGAAAATGTGGACACGTGGTTTAGTTTTCAAAGGTACTATTTCTAAGTTCATTAATGCTTCCAGGATCCCTCATTTAACCTCCTCATCCCTCATTGTTACCTGACAATTAGGTAAAAAAACCTCACAAAATACTACATTTGGGAAGGTAAGCACCATTTAAATAACTGTTTAAAATTACCTTAGTATTTATTATTTACATCAATTGGTGGTACAAGCAAAATTGGAGCCCACAAAAGAAAAAAAAAGGAAGGGTAAAGAAAGGATTTATTAAAATGTTTAGGATAATTACGTGACTAACAATTGCAAAGCATCAACATTTTGAGTAACACAACATAGACTTGTTCAAATACGTAAATAGGTACCTTGTAAATGTGTGCTTGAACTTGCAGATAAGCAGATTAAATAATGGAAATGAAAGGCAAATTGCTATTAATTATTAAGAAAATTAGTATTATCAGGTATAGCAAGGAATAGTTGAAAAGGTATCAGTTGAGAAAACTGGAAGGTGAATATGTTCAAAGGTTTTGAACACAGAGTGAGCATAGGATGTTGGTACATGAGGAAAGAAGTAGTTACAACAGGTAACAATGCAGATTATCTAGGAGTGATATTGAATTGTGAGTGCAGAAGCACAAATGACTCACAAGTTTGGATACATTGAATACTTTTTATATTTACAAAAGCTACAGATATCTTCAGAATGGTGTTTTCAACGAAAGGAGTCATAATTCCTAAAGCAACAAAGAAGTTTCATAAAAGGCTGTAAAAACACGCATGGCAGGAAAGGCATCAGGAAAAAAATAAACATTCCCTGAACCAAAACCACATGGCAGACTTTCACCAAGTGCTAACAAGCTGCTGAAACACCAGGAATAGAACTGCTCATTGGAGGAGACTCTGAAGAACTTCCCAAAACACGGGATCTAGGGATGAGCCCCTGTGAGAAGTCGCACGAAGAACTCTAAAAGCAATCTCCTCCCAGCTGGCAAGGTAAGACATGACCATGTGCAACTTATGCTGTGTTTCCACTTCGGTCATTTTTCAAAGTAAGTTAAATCCTTGTCGTACTGGTGATGTGCAGCAGCAGAATGCAGCCCTGTCCACCAACAGCATCTTTCCTTTAGAGACCCTCCACTGACTTCAAGCACACGCTGCTGGCTGTCACTGCATTTCAAACTACTTCTCCTAAGAAGCCAAGCCTATCAGTGCACAGTGATCTGCAACTACTCCTTAGTTCCAGATTTCATAGCAAGGGGTTTCCTACCATCAGCCCCATCCTGCACTACTTGCATGGGGAGGGAGGTCCAAGGAAAGCCATGTTACCATTTGCCTGAGCACGTCACTGAGAGCAAACCAGCTGTCATCTTCAACACAGCTAACTTGAAAAGCAACCAGGCTGAACTGCACCACAGCTGGGAAGGACTCAAAACTACAGGCTGCTGGGAGGCCTTTCTTCACCATGGGTTTGAGCACAAAGCCCACCTCTGCAATATGCAACCTGGCACAACTACTATGGGCTCCCTGCTGTTGGTTGATGGAATGTAGATGATGTGAGCTCTTTAAATACAACCACTCGCACTTTGCAGAAGTCAAAATAGACTAATTTGTATCAGTACGCTCACATCCAAGTCCAGAAGTTCCATAATAGAAGTACCTTATTTCTACGTTCATCATTGGAATTTAAAAAGTAAAGTTAATCCAAAAATGCTTTGGCTGTACAAGAAATTCTGCCTTCAGCCAATGAAAAACTGAGTGAATTAATGAGCAGCTTTCTTCTAAGCAGATACTCAAAATTTGGTAATCAATTTGTGACTCTCTGGATGTATTTCCAACCCGCAGGAAACGATGTGGCTTTCAAAAGCTACTTAAAAAAAAATTCTGGATAACACCCCAAATATACTCTCATCTGCATCAGCATAACTCTGAGAATACCTTCAAATGTTGATGAACGTGAATTTTTATTACAACTTTTCAGTTTTTTTCCCCTCCAAGTTACAAAATTAGTGACTGAGAACTTACTGAAGGTATCGGAAAGTTTAAAATACTTGTATTGGTTTTGATGAAAGTCCTTACAGGTCAAATTTGCCTATAACTACTTTCAGTTGTTCACTATGGAATGGGGGAGAAGGGGCAAGGAGAACTCTTCCTATGACCAAATTTATGTCCCTCAAATGTGTTTCGTTAAATTGCTCTGGTATTCTTTGAAATTGCCACTTCTCAAATGTTATCATATGTGAGAAATTAAGTGCATAGTTTTGAGAAACGTGAGAGAAACTGATTCATATTTTTAAAAATGGAAATGACGTTTACGCAGATGCATCATACACCATTTATTCTGACATTACACCGCAATTAAAATCATTCTGTGAAGCAGAACAACTTTCCAGTAAAATCTGAAGTCCCAAACTGGAATTTATTCAGAAAAAATCCCACCTTTCTGGGACTGTAATGACCTCAGCACAATACTGTGGGTCAGATCCAAGCCCCTTCCCAGTGCCCCCTCTCCCCTCAAACTGACACGCTCCTGTGCAAGGCAATGGAAGGGCAGCAGCAGTTCTGCCTCGTACATGGCCTTCTGATTTAATTACAGATTTTTCTTTTATCACTGAAAGTTTTAATTACTTTTACCAGACAGTTAAGTGAGAGAAGCAAGGTGTATCTGCAGGCTAAATCTCTCCCGGCCTGCTGAGTGCTGGCTGAGCTTACTGCCCCGAGCTGGGATGGACACTCGTCGCACAAAGGTATATTTTAACAGGTCTGATGAAATCATCAGTGAGCTCTGGAAAACGCCCTGCTTTTGTTTGTTCAAGCACAAGAAGAGAAACTGGAAGGAAACACGCTGCCTTCTGATGGCGCAGGATAAGACGAGGGCACTGACGATGGACTTCTCTGCTATCTCTGCATTGACTGTGGGCATCGTGGCTGCTGGAGCTACGTAGTCACCTTTCCAACAGAGATCCTGCCTGACAAATGGAGGTAGAACTGCAGCAGCACGCACAACTAAGGCTTGTGTCTACAGCTGATGGCTGTGTCACTGCATGCACTGCTAGTAATTCAACTTTTACTGGGGTAGACATGACTATGACAAGGATAATTCATCTGAAGACTGCTGTATTCTATTTTGATTTCGTATGCATATATTTATACATATATATTTATTTATATTTACATATATATTTATACCCTATTGGTTGGTTCTTAGTTAAAAGAAGAAACTCAGTGTTATCTGTTTTGACCCCTGCAGATGATGGTTTCAGGTTGAGTAAGTCCATTCCTAACAAAGAAAACAGGCTGGATTTGACAATTATCAATGGGACTCCTCCCATACCCACTGCCTGAACCAAGACACCAACTGTTTCTGAAGTTGATTTACACATGCATCATCCAATTTCAAGACACAAATACACTCTCAATACCAAGAGCTGTTCAGTTCTGAGGCTATCCAATGCAAATAGGATCCTATTTCAGATTCCTGTAAGTTCCCATATCACTTTTATACCTGTTCAAGTAAAACTGCATGAAAACTCGGTGTTATCAAAACAGAACGTTTAACGATGCCTTATTGTTAGTGATAAATGAAGCCACAATAAAAACTGTTTAGATTGTATACTCTAGCTAGTAAAATTATTATATATTTGTACCCGTAATTCCTTGCTTTCATAAACCTAAAAAAGGTTCGTTTTCTGCATTCAACCTCACTGAATATAAGCTCATGAAAGTTTGTTATTCTTTTTAACCCAGCAGTATTCCCCAAAATTACAGTACAGTGAGCTAACAAAGATACTCGAGACGAAGCCCAGAGTGCTGTGCTCAGGAAACAAGTCTTGAAAGTGGAAGAGCACAACTTGTGCACAGTGACTGTGACAAATCCTCCTCAGCTTCAAGCCCCTCAGAGCACATAGGAACAGCCAGCTCCAATGTCACCCACATTAGCAATAGTACAAGGGGAACAGCCTTGGGTTGAGCTACAGGAGGTTCAGGAGCAATTGCTTCTCTGAAAGAGCAGTCAGGACTGGCACAGGCTGCCCATGGAGGTGTTCCAGAGCTGTGGGGATGTGGCACTGAGGGACACGGGCAGTGGGCACGGTGGGGTGGGCCAGAGGTGCACTCGAGGATCCTAGAAGTCTTCCCCAGCCTTAATGATTCTATGATTCTGATACAGAGACAGCGCAGAGGCAACATGAAGGCACAGGACACAGATGCATGTGGCCAGGCACTTGCACCCACCTTTCAGCAGTTCAGGAAGAAAAAAGTCTACTGTTTCATATGTGCGCAGCAGACATCCAAAGTGGAGTGCAAGAGCTAAATCTTCTTCAATATATTATGAAAATATGCTTCCATGGACGTTTACTGCTATATCCTCAAACAGCAAAACATGCAGGCAGCTCTGTCACTTTTAGAGGTCGCTCATGTTTTCAATAATGTCACTTTACACGGGTTTTAGTGGAAGCCCGACTCAGCGCTTAATCCTTAACTTCTAATCATCTGCTCGATAAGATGTATACAAAACATCTATATAAACCATATGGTCCTGTGAAAACGTGGAGCTGAACCGCATGAAATGCAAGCCCTCGCCTTTTCTGCACACATCTGTTGCTGTGGCTTCTGACGGGAGCGCACCAAACGGGCTCCCACTCAAGCAGGACATACGGCAGGAAGTGTTTTGCACATGCTGTGCTAGGCTGCAATTAGCAGCCCCAGCAGCCACCTGTCACAGGCTGCAGGCACACAGCTCCGGGGGACGGGGGGTACACAACAAGGCTCTATAGATGGGAAGCAAACTCTGCTTCCTTTGCTATCAGCAGTGAAATATCTCCTTCCTTCTCCTGCTCTTCTAGCACACTGCCTTTGCCACATTAAATATGAGGCAGGGGCTGCTGCGTGTTAAAATTTGTGCAATTGAGTATTTGCAGAATTACCCACAGCGTCGTGTCTGAAGGATAAACCTGGGCTTCTTCCTTCCATTACATATAACTGAACCTTAGCTTTCCATAATTAAAAATACACAAACAAGTTGGGCCTTCTCTAATTACATAATCAAATGGGGAATTTTTACCATGACATTTCAGTATGTGCTATGACAAACCTCTGCTATACATTCAGAACCTGACAGAAAATCACTCGCTGAGTTCAGAAGTGACAAGCCTCTCCCCTTTTTGGCACATTTCCTCTTTGATAGCAGTCAATTTTCCCCTCATTATAAATGGGAAAAGTAAAGATAACACGAAAAGGCCACTGAGAATCAAAACAAAATGAAGGAATGCAAATGTATAGGGGAGTTACACAACTGCCAAGAACACCCAGAGCCTGCTAATCTGTTTATTACTTTGTGCGTTCTCCTCAGCAGTGTATGAAGCACTGAGAACTTGGAGAAGTGCATTTAAAAGCTGACTTTGAACACTGTCAGCGTGAGTCAGACATCATTTACATGGCTGAAATTTCATGAAAGATCTTTGAAATCATACCGCCAGGAGCCTCAACACCAATACTTATTTTCAGCTTCCTCCTGCATCCCAGTGGCCGTAACCCTGAGACCTCCACCAACGCAAATAAATCCTGTGTCCCATTCCGAGCGCTGCAGGGCTGCCCCTTCTTCCAGCACGGGCACAGAAGGGCCGATCAATACAGCAGCACTGGGAACACCGCTCAGCCATTTGAGCCTCAGACCTTTCACCACCAACCATATGCTCCCCTGGCATCCCCACACGGCTGGAAGAACCAGACAGCCTTTTCCCACACTAATTTGGTTTAGCCAGCCTGCTCCAAACACAGCTCCTTTTTGCAATTAGCCACAAGGGCACGAGAAAGTGGTCACAGATCCCTGATGTCTGCTAATGACACGTTGAAAGCTCAAAGAAAAGAGGAATGGGAGAGAAAAAAGAAAAAAAAAAAGAGAAAAGCTCTTCCATCCCTTCTGGAAGACCCGGTCCAGTCTGTGGGCTACAGCAACATGGAGAAAAATGTTCAGAATGTTGTTGGACCAGCATCTGGGATGTTATCTCCCCGAACTCCACTGAACAGCACAACCAGAAAATGCTTTTTGTGACCTGCCAGACTCTTGTGTCGCTGCACATCATACAGCATGGGCCTTCAGAAAGAGCCAAGGGGAAAATGAACTTGTGTGCCTCTCCAAAGAGCAGCTGCAGGACTCCGTATCAATGGGAAAGTCATGGGAATGAGACAGGGACCCACTGAGTGAGGGTCTCTGTTTGCTCCAAACTTAACAATTCCATCACAATGCGTGTTCACAACATAATATAATGTTATTCTCACACATAATATACATCCATACAAAGGAAGAAACCCCAATAGCGTAAAGAAAAACAAGATATTTGTAAAACATGACTCCAAAGACTCAAGGAAAGGGCAGAAAGATCTCTATTGCCTTCTGAAGAAGGGACATGGTTTATTGTTTACCAGAAGACAGCGATCAGTACTACTCACAAAGCAGGCCAACAAACATGGAGGTTAACACGCTTCAGCTGACGGCCATTCACCCTTATGACAAACTCCAGGCCCATTCAGAACGTTACCAACTCCTACCTACTGATGGTGAGAAGCAGCACGCATGTTATTCCGGACAATCTAGATTGACCAATCTGTATTTTGATATCATTGACTTTAGATTTATCTTCTTTTTAAACCAAGTAAAACTATTTTTCAATGAAGAGCAATCTTTAAATATGTTTAAGTAAAAAAAAAAAAAAAAGAGCTCCTCTGTCTTTGCCTGAACCACCAAGAAATCACAGAATCACAGAATTGTAGGGGTTGGAAGGGACCTCCAGGGATCATCGAGTCCAACCCCCCTGCCAAAGCAGGTTCCCTACAGCAGGTCGCACAGGTAGGCATCCAGGCAGGTCTTGAACATCTCCAGAGAAGGAGACTCCACCACCTCCCTGGGCAGCCTGTTCCAGTGCTCCGTCACCCTCACCGTAAAGAAGTTCTTGCACACATTTGTGCGGAACTTCCTGTGCTGCAGTTTCCAGCCGTTTCCCCTTGTCCTGTCTCCACACACTGCTGAAATGAGTCCAGCCTCACCACTCTGCCCCCCACACCTTAGATACTCATAGACCTGGATCAGGTCCCCTCTCAGTCTCCTTTTCTCAAGGCTGAACAGACCCAGTTCACTCAGCCTTTCCTCGTAGGAGAGATGCTCCAGGCCCTTCACCATCTTTGTGGCCCTCCGCTGGACTCTTTCCAAGAGATCCTTGTCTTTTTTGTACTTGGGAGCCCAGAACTGGACACAGTACTCCAGATGAGGTCTTACCAGGGCAGAGTAGAGGGGGAGGATCACCTCCTTCGACCTCCTGGACAAGCTCTTTTTAATGCACCCCAGTAAGCCATTGGCCTTTTTGGCCACAAGGGCACACTGCTGGCTCATGGCCAACCTGTCATCCACCAGGACACCCAGGTCAATATTTATCCCAATTATTTATTTTTATTATAAAATAATATAATATAATTAATATAATATATTATAATAATATATTATAAAATAATATAATATATAATAATAATATTATTATTTTTAATATTTATCCCAATTTATCAATATTTATCCCTTTAACCCAGGTCAAATACTTATCAGCGCAGTATCTTCCAGAGATGCTAAATAATCCTACCCTGAGACTTTCTTCAAACTACACTTGTACTTGATATTATTCAGACAGCACAGTGATAATGGTGCAAAATTCAATCTACTTTCTCTTCCTTAGACTTAGGTCCTAACTAGAAACCAACAACATCAGCAACAAAAAAGCCCAACAGCAACATTCCACACAAATTGCCTTTCCACATTCATAGTACTAAAGGGAAAAAGAGCAGCAAAAAAAAGAAAAAAAATATTAGCCTTCTGTTAAGAAGAATGAAAAATTATTTTTTTGCTATTCTTCTCTTGTAAATACGGGGACGTGCACAACTGCAGTCCATATACTTGCCTAATGGCTTCCTTAAAAACAGTGCTGGGTCCAGTTTCATGGTTCTACTCGAGGAACAGCAGCAAAGATTAACCCTCACCTTTATCACGCCAACCTCATGTTTGTCCATTCAGCTCTGACAAAGCAGTTTCACATGCTAACTCCCCATTTCTTTCCTGACTGAACATACGATAAGCCCACAGGACAACACAGGCATCGTCCTGCTACCTCCTAGACCCATTTCAGAAGTCCTACTAAATTAATCTCCCTCCTGTCTCCTTCCTCTTCCTGGTGAGCATCCTACTGCCAAATGAGATCTGATGGAGTTGGCAATGCCTCCCCAAGCCACGTGCCCAAATTCTTGCAAGCAGATCCCCTCACCTTGTAAAATCTCTCCTGAGACTAAAGTTCAGTGCAGAATTCAGAGACTACACCAGGAACAGAGTTCTAATCCTGACACTGACTCCAGCAAGCTACTTAATCTGGCTCAGCTTCCATTTGTCAACTTACATAGTTTTTCCATAAATTACTATGAGGATCCACCAACAGATCTAGTTTTAAAATCACTTAAAAAAAAAAATCCACGGAAGATTGAAAAAACAACAAATTAGGAACTCTGAGCATATAATAAAGTAAAATAATTGTATCAAAGGACAACAACTAGAGCTTATCAGGATGGAACTGGAAGGAAATCCGTAAAGCCAACTTTATCCACTGCTGTTAACTTGTACATGTTTTAAAACAAAATCAGAAATCAATGTGAGCATGCCTGGCTATCAGCTCTCACCAGGAGGAGCAGACCTTCATCTGTATTCTTCCAGGTAGCAAGCAGAAACTCATCAGAAATGACAAAAAGCATGGAAGCTTTTTCTCCTTTCAGCCAGACGGAGAACACAAGAGATCTAATGAGTTAAGTATCAGAAATACTTACAAGATTTTATGGCCAACAATAAAAACCAATACTGTATTCATCTCAAAAACACCAGCAGTCTGGAAAACTATACGCATTAGCTGCTGAGGATCTGTATTCCTATTCAAATGTTCTCCAAACAGGATGGATGAGAGACATTTGTCTTAATTTCCTTTATTTCCTATTGTCAATAGGGTCCTGGAGAAGGAAAAAACAACTAAATAAAAGCAACAAGGACTGCTATGATTTTTTTTTCTGCTGCTTGCTTTTCCATTCAGTGAACTCTGAAGCATGGGGAACAAGGCTGTACCTCCACTATCCCTGCTAACACTACACTGCATTTGCTCACATTTTAAAGGTTATCTTTGCAACCAGAAGAGTTCAGAATTGATCCTTTAAAGCTAATATTTTCTCCTTCTTGGATGGGGCTTAAGCTCATGAGAAATTCCACTGTTTGAAAACAGGGAGTAAGCAAATACTTCTCTTGAGCTTCTCCTCAAACAGCTCCTGCTCACTTGCCCTCACTTCCCATCCCCATTTTGGCCTTTTTGTAAGTCAAAGACAGCCCCAGCAACCCAATATGATTCGGCCAATGCGAACTTTAACATCAGCACTGCTTGCTATGGATTTTGTCATATAAAACATCAGTCACGTAACGTTAATTAAACACAGGTCTATAGAAAAGAATTCAGATGGCCTCATTCCAATACTCTACAAAGTTATTTCTCCACTGGCACAGCCAGACAATTTATGGAAACTTACAGTCATTTTATTCCACGTGACACTGGTAAACAAATTAACGTAGAGTTTAATTGCCTTTGTCTCTTCAGCTTAGAATTGCCCTTTAGTAATATTTATCTGGAATTATGATCCTTGAAGAAAATAAATTGCAATTGGGCTTATAAAATTGATCCCATTTAAAGGCTGACAACTGTCACAGTTCTTAATCTGAATTTTCCTTGTCAGGGAGGAAGCGCACTCGATCAAACGATTCTGCAAGGAAGGCTGTTTTTCTGCTGTCTCATGTTTCCTGCAGTATTGTACTCGCATACATTTTTCTACAGTTATTTATTTATTTATTGCATTTCTATCAACCACTCTCCTTGCTTCCCGCAGAGCACACCAGAAACCCCTCTCAAAGCAACGTTTTTCCTACAGAAATATAAAATAACCCCATCTCTGTAACACCTATAGCTGATGTTGAGAAACAAATGAAACAGTCGAAGGAAAAAAAAAACCCCACAAAGCCCCGCACAACAACATCAAAACCAACAAAACAACACCATCATTGTTATATAATGCATACAGCCTCAGCCATATTATTGCAAATCATTAAAACAGCCCCTGAATATACAGACAGCACACAAATATCAACGACGACACATCTGTTTTCTAAAACCGGGTTTGGATTGTGATGCATTGAATGACTACGAACAACGTGAGCCGTGCATTCCTGCAAGAGCCATACATTTTCAGAATTCCTATCTGCTGAAAACATAACTTACAGTTCCATGAATGTGACACCAAGCAGCTCCACAGGTACAAAGCACCTTCTCTGCTCACACTTTTCCTCTGTGAGTAGCTTCAGCACAAATATATATGTATATATTTGTATCTTTTAAGCAGAAGAGACAAATAAGAAACGAATGCTCCAAAAAGGACAGAGTTAGGTCCCAGGTTATGATTTTTACCTGAAGGTCTTCCCTTCCTATTTGAATACTCTGAGGTTTGTAGCAATAGAGATGCATTTGAATCTGGAAGTGAAAGTTTGTTTTCTTTTCCTTAAAGAAACATGCACGCTGGAGGATGGGAAAGGAAGTCAGCAGAAAGAAGGATGCCTGGACATTTGCCACCGTGAATATGAATCAACACCAGTAAAACAGGGCTATTTTTGCCTAGAAATATATGTGTCTGTGTTTTTAGGACATCGTCACCGTAGCCTAAAATTACATGGACCTTACATGAAGAACAACCCAATGCATCCTTGGGCTTGTGACTCGCACCCAACGCCTGCAGAGGAGTTCGTGCAGAGACAGAATGACCCTGACCATTTACAACAGGACTGCTCAACCTCTCCTATGAATTTATCTGTGCTGCAAGAATGGTGCAACTGAACTCCAATAACTAAATATTTTATGAATACAGGCATTCATTCACTCTGATTTTTCAGTTTCCTAAAACCAGGAGATTGCTGCTCCTGCCACTTGCTAAAACCAGGAAGAATCCCAGCAGTAGATTCCCAGCACTATCAGACCAAGCAGCAAAAAGCAATATCCTCTGACCTAAGCCTGGATTCACATTCACTCTTCCATCTTTGGGGTGGGGAGAGAGAAGAGGGAGAGGAATTCAAGCCCAAGGTATGCCTCACTCCTAGCACAGGGTGTAACTGCAGACAGACAGACATGACCTAGTTTTAATCTCACTAGCTTGGGTACAACAGCAGAAGAGCCTGTGAGTGGCTGGAGCATGTCAAAGCCTGTTCTGCTGCACGTTTGCAGCTTTTCCTACCCAATCTGGCTGGAGCACGCCTCAGTACGCTGCAGTCACACCTTGGAGGCCCACGGCTGAATACCTATTGCTCAGGATTCTCACAATAACCAGACGAACGTTAACAAACTAAAGGTCTCACAAAGTCGAGGTGGGCTTTTGGCACATTTAACAAGGACAGCTACGCTTCCTAAAAGCCGTGGCGATGCTCAGCTGAACACAGGAGCTCCTCCGCACGGGACAAACTCGTGTCAGAGCTCTGCTCCTCTGAGCTGACTGCACTCCCCGTGAGCCAGGCAAGCACACACAACAGCAGCAAGTAACCGGCAGATTTTTTATTTTCTTTTTTTTCCTCCCATCCCCAACAATGATCCCATGCAAGAAACACGTAATTGCTATCTCCTACTAATCATTTTTGACTTATAAACATAAAAGGATGCCAAGATGCTAAAGTCCTTTTCTTAAAAGTATTAGGACAGCGTTAAAGCTCCTGGGCCAGAAAATTCAAGTCACTAAGAGAAACAACAGGGAAGGAAGAATACCCAAAAGTTTATGTAAGGAGAATTAAAAGCACCTCACTGCAAGACTAAAGCCTATAGCCAAGAAGCTGTCAGCGTGACGTGTTCCTGGTGTTCTGCTCAGCTCAGAAGCCTCAAGCAGGTTAGGAGCCTGAGCTGGCAGAAGGTTGAGCACTGTTCCCAAGAAATACGTTGGTTAAGACAAAGCTCCTCCAATTTACTTCTCCAAACAAACAAACAAAAGCTTTATGTGCTGCTACACCAAGATGTTTCATGAAACACAAAAGGTGAATGAGTGTTATGTCTGAAAAAGGAAAACAAACTACTGAGCAGTGAAATACACGAATCCTTATTCCTTACAGAGACAAGAGAAACCTACTTAGGCTTGTTTCAGTCCAAAGCAAAGCAAAAAGTTAAAAAGCAGCAGCTGCACTTTCTGTTTCAGAAAGGAAACAGCTTAAAACTTCCTTGGGTTTACACCTCTTCCAAACACACTTGTAGTATCTCCTTCCTTTCCCAAATTTTTGGGTCTTTTTGACAATTTCCTAATTCTGTGTTATGCAACACTGAGCACACCAACGGCAACTAAAAACTCTTGCCAGGATGTAAATATACCTAAATGTACCTCAGGCAACCCTGAGAAAGCAAATTAAGCCTTCCTCATTGCCCACGTACATCTATTGTGGATCAGAAGAACCACCCAATCCTCCACGAGCAAAGCCAAAGCCTTCCCACAGGCAGGTGAAAGTCAAACGCAAGTCTGCAAAGACTCTGAAGAAGAGCAACACCAATACAAACCCTGAACAAAAATACTACTGTGGGTTGCAGAATTTCCAGCCTGCTTCCTCAGTATTACAATTCAAGCTCTAACCTCAAATAGGGCACCTGCTCTCCTCTTGCCTTTACTAAGCCAGGCAAGAGCAACTTTCTATCACCTTTAATTTCTACATGACTTCTTTGTTCCTCGTCAGCTTGAAGGAACAGCAGCAATGTTTTAATCTGTGAAGGGATAGCCAGCCATCTTTTCCTTCAATCAGAACACATTTACAAAATTTTATCATTCCTTTTGCTGTTAAAGGGTTTCCTTTTAGATAGAAAAATTCTAAATTCCAACCTACTTTAATGCCAGAAAACCTCCCTGCACTGTACAAGAATAGGCAGAGCTGTCTTACCAATGGTCTGTAAATATATGCCCATAAAACAGAAAATGTGATACTATCAATCTTCTGCACAGCTGAGCCATCAGACTCTCCAAGTTGGTCTCCAGAGCTCAGGAGGTATTTGGGTGCCCAGTAAGCTCTCTTGCCATGGATACATGCTAACATCACACTTTATCTCAGGTTCAGAGGGCAGCTCAGGGCATCTTCCTGGGGCTCTGCTGAGCAAGGAGGCAGGGCAAGAGTCTGGGCTTCTTTCTGAATAGAAGGCTGTGGACATCCGGGGGCACAGGGCAGCTCCAAGGAGACACAATGAGGAGCTATCTGGGTTGAGAGGCCCCAACAACAGTTCGGAGGCCACTTCCCTTACAAGCTGGTGAACAGTCTAAGGCTGCTTCACAGAGGACACGGCTCCTAATGCAGCTGCTCGTCAGCATCTTCTGAACCCAAGTTTATCAAGTAGGTTCCCGTTCAGAACTTACTGCTGGGTTATAAAGAAGGGCAGTTCAGAAAAAGCACCAATTATTTACTGGTGCAGATACTATGACTTTTGCAGGACAATGCAAATGTACAACGAAATGGTCCTAAACGATACGAGGAAATACTAAAGAGACACAATTCAGCCATATCAGTTCCCTTTCTTCACAATATCCAGAAAGATTTGCAAAAATTCAAGAGTTTTGGAAGGAGATTTTTTGGGAGGTAGGGAGAGACAGTGTTATTTTCCCCAAATACTGTTCACAAATTACCCCGAATTTACAAAGCAGTATGCTGGTCTCTGCTATTGTACAGTAAGGTTTAATGCAATGCTTTACATCAACTTCTTGAGGAATAAAAAACACAAACAGGAACAGGTGACGTTTTTCATTCACATACAATTGGCACTGCATTTTTACACTTCCATATTTACTCTACTGTATGTTACACCATGAGGAAGCAAAACAGCCCCAGAAGAAGGAGGAACATACAGTTTGAAGGAACAGCTTCCAAGCATCAGGAGCTTCCCTGCAAGCACTCCCTCACCTACCCAGCAGCTCAAGTTACTGCAGCAGTTGGCAGCTCACAGCTACCACACTTGAGCCACCATACTCACGTTTGCCCAGTAAGCACTAACTTGCATCCAAAGCTGGAGCTTAGAGTAGTTTGACTGGCAGCTGATGAATTTTGCTAATTAAGGTAAATTGTGATAACTTTGCGTTTAGTTGAATTCCCATGTAGAATATACCAGCAATGTTACTCAGACATGATTTGCCCCAGACTAACAATTATCAGTAAATAAAATAAAATCATCTGGAAAGACATGGTTTAGATTAATGCTTTTTCACAAACAGTGCTCAGCATGTTTCAACCTTTTTTTTTTTTAACCTGCCTGTTACTCCCCAGGATTGCTAATGCTGAAAACACGCACACTCCTTACTACAATTTTTTACTATCTGAATAATTTGCATAGCACCATTAAGGTTGGAGAAGGCCTCTAGGATCACCAAGTCCAACCCTACCCACCCCACCATGCTCGTTCACACATCCTTTGGTGCCACATCCCCACGGCTCTGTGACAGCCCCAAGGACGGTGACCCCACACTCCATGGGCAGCTGTGCCACTGCCTGACTGCTCTTGTGGAGAAAACACTTCTCCTAACAACCAGCCTGAACCTCCCTCGATGCAACTTGAAGCCATGACATCAACCAGCAAAACTCAGTAGCCTACTGCGGGACCTACCATTCAGAAATATCACGCCCAAGAGCTGTTAAATGGATGGAAAGGTCTATGACTCTGGAGGACACATCAGTAATGTGCATCTTTTTATTTAAAATAAACAGGTATAGGCTGATCATGTGGCTGTGCAACAGCAGAAATGTGGTTAGAAACTGAAGAGTCTCTTCTGTGAGGAAATGACAAGCATGGATATTCTTCCAGTTTCCATCTCTATTACAGGAAGGAACCTTGTAAGTTTCCTCCTTGATGTCTAAATCTAGAATTCACGATCAGATTCTGCACGACAGCTTTATGAACAGAAGCAATTGGATTGTGAGGAGGAAGAGCAAAATAAAACAGAACAAGCAACCACACTCCTGCAAGTCCTCTTTAAGGTCACCACCCTTAGGGACACAACCCAGGATCCTGCATCAGTAAGCATGAATAAAAACCAAGAGAGAAGCAGCTAGGGCTGCAACCCAGTAAGAGGTAACTGAAACCTTCATTACGATGGGCTAAAATAGGAGAAGTGACTTCCAGTTTTTAACTAATAACATTGCATTTATGAGGGAGCTTTATGTAAGCAACTGGTAGCTTCAGCTGCACGCTAGTAACACTGTTCTACTGATCACTGTAACAACTGAGGCAGACCAAAGCTAAGGGAAATAACGTAAACATGTAACTATCAGATGATTTGAAGAAGTTTGTATTTATTAAAAACTCTTCGAAAACTAAAAACAAACCAAAAATCCCCAACCCCCAAACTAGATGTACAGGTCTAGCAAGTATTACTGCATATTTCTGTAAAGTTCCACGCTCCTTGTAACTCTATCACACCTGTAACATAATAGTTCCATATAGTTACTAGCATCAGAAGAGTGTCCGAGTCCAAATCGTCCTGTCACTGAATTAAGCTCAAAGAGCCCCAAAGCAGCTGTCCTCAGGCCCTCCTGTAGCCGTCCCCAGCCTGGCATCCCGCTAGCCTGGCTGCACTCATGCTGTCAGCCGGTGACATTCCTGAGCAGAGCAGTTTGCTAACCCTTTGTAATCCCCAATAAACAGTTCAATCATTAACAGCATTAACAACCTAGGTATCACGCAACAAATCATTTATGACCCTCCTTTTCCGCTCTCTTCATTGGTTTGGGCTTTTTACCTTTTCTGCTTCTGTTGTTGTCTCAGTTCAGTTGAATTCTTTGTTCATTTATTCCTTCTGTTGGGGGTGGGGAAGAATCAAGAGTATTTTTCAGGCAGGAGATAGAAAGAATCCTTTTGTTCTGCTCAGAATGATATTTTACAAATTCGGTATGCTCTTCCATCAGTATTTATTCTGGCTCTATAGCTACCTGAGGTCAGAGGCCACAATGCTCCTTCACAAGACGCCCCCCAACTCCTAAGCAAAAATTTAAGATTTTATTTGCTTAAAATAGAAATTCAGGTCTACACTGGTAAATTACACCATTGATCTGGGCTCTCTATCTGTGCTAGAAACGCTGTGGAATACGGATATGAAAGTGTCAGTGCAAACTATTGCAAACTCCTTGGAGAACTTCACCAAGGGCACAACTTGGCATGTGGTTTTGTTTTACTACTTTGTCCTAACTGTGAACTTACCAGTGGGCAAGAAATTGTGGTGTTTTTTTTCCATGTACTTTCAGTTAATTTAAAGATTTCATTTTTAATCTTTTTTAAAAACGCGTTTTAAAGATTTGAAAGAAGGATCAGAAAATGGTATCCAACCTTTTAGCATTGTTACTGACGGGTCTGCAATACCAGACCCTATAATACCTCTAAAAATAAACCAACAAGAGAAAAGCACATTCTCCTTCTCATCATGGCAATGGATTTTCTGTACCTACAGCTTCATGCAAAGCAAAGACAACAACACACTGGCTCACCTGGACCATGCTTGGACTGAATGAAATGTGCCTGCACACAGCTGCACCCATTGCAGACTACAATTGCATGTCTGCTGTGCAGAGCACACCACCATCGCTGCTCACACCGTCTTAATGCTGCCATTCAAATGGCTGTGGTTTTGTCTTGAGGCACAGAATGCTCCTCATCCTAGAGCTGCTAACTCTGTGACTTAAACATGGCCATACGAGGGACTCCAAGGTCACTATTTAAGTGCCAAATGGGTAACAACAACGGAATATTTCTCTGAAAAATCATGCTGTTCACAAAGTATAAGCCCTTCACTGCCTAAATAAATGAACAGCAGAGCTCCCCACCTGTGTGAAATTGTACACTTTACCAATGCAAAACTCGTTACATTTATTACTGGAAGAGAGTCAATATGGCTAGCAAAGACCTGCACTACCAGTCAGCAATCTTCACTACTGAGCCTCCATGAATGCACGCAATTAAATCAGTGAAGGCTATCCTCTCCAAAGCCAGTTATCACTTCAGATGCACGTGCTATGTTCTTCATTTGCCACTAGCTACACAGTATATGTGAGGTACTGAAAGCATCTCCATGACTGCAGAAACAAGTTCCTGATAAAGAAAGCCCAATCCCCATATTCTTGCAGTTTGGGTAACGTCCACCTGGTTTTAGGCTGCTGTAGCACTTGTCATTCATCTAGCAAGTGAAATGAGACCTGGTTCACCATCAGAGAAGTTCCACATATGATCAACTAGCCTTACAGAAGCTCTCAAGTATCTCACGTATTCATATTTATGTATTTCACCTCTTTGTATCTACCTTGCATCAGAAGGCAGCTGCAGATACTACGGCAGCTGCTGCATGCACCCCACTTCTTGGGCCTGATGTAACAACTTCCCTCTGAGGGCAGAAAGCACCTTCAACGAGTCAGAAGGTGGGAAGAGGTCCTGAACCCTCAGTGAGTCAGGCTGTAGCCTGCTGAAACAGGAGCTCAGCACCAAGCAGGCTCTGCTCATCCAACAGAGGCAGAACAGAGTTTGGCCCTGCCAAGAAAGAGGCATAAGCAAAGAAGCTCACTGGATCTGCTGTAGCAGAGCTTAGAAAAGGTGATGGCAAACGATCATGCAACTGGACTGAAGGAGGAGAAACATGCTCTTAACAGAGTGCATATCAATGTGCAGACTGGCTACAGCAGTCACAAGTTCAGAAACTCAGCAACAACAAAGCACAACTGCAAGATGCAGCTACATAGACATCTGGGTCAAAGCACTGTTAAGGTGTTGGTCTCCTTACATGTTCACGGTTCTGTCAATCTTTAGGTGTGTTCAGTAACACAATAATACGCTGCACTGATCCTCGTTATCACAGAGGGCCAATAGAAGTCAAGTGCCTAGCCAAGTCAATCCTCTGAACCTAAAACAACAAATCATAGCTCTGTGAGAATGGCATCTGAGAAAGGATTATGCTCACGATACAAGCAAGCCCAACACAAGTCTCAACTGGCACTGGCATGACTGATCTCAGACTCGATGGCTTCAGCACGGTGTATCTGGCTCCACCTGCTCCACTCTTCAATATGAACACACCCCACTGTCTCCAGCACACGTTCCAGAAGCATTACCAGTCCACGAGGCTGGGAGGATGACTATAGATGTGTGTTTGTTTTTTTCTTAAATGCTGATGACAAATGGACAGCTTTGGCAGAGAGAAGTCTGGGAGGGCACAGAGCTGAAACCAGCAGGGAGCGATGCGCGTGCCCAGAGAGCAGCTCACCTGCTGAGGAGAAGCAAGCAAGCATCACTGCAGAAACCCTCTTGGCCAGCTGACCCCTAACTAATTCTATGAGTACTGCCCATGCATTCCAGAGAGCTGCAAATTCTCTCCATAAAACATATATGGATGTGGAAAGAAACACAGGGTAGAAAACCAGCCCCACAAGACAAACGAGTGTTTAAATGCTCCAATTTATCTGTTAAGTTGCTATCATTTCTCTGTAACAACAAATTCAATCTGAAAAAGAAAATAGCTAAAAGCCTATTAGAATGCCTATTTCAAGACATGAGCGTTCAGTTTTTAATCAGAACGCTCAAAACTCTCAGCTCAAGAACAGAAGATCAAGAGGACATCTAAAGCAAACCCAGCTCTGAAACAGGCGAATGTCTGCCTTCCCTTTGTGCTGGTAGTTCAGCCTCCCTCCACATCCTGTCCTCAGTTACCTACTGTTGGCTGAAGATAATCTCTTCCAGGCTTCTCAAATGCTGACACAGGAAACTCCGCAAGCACACCAAACTACTGCCTTTCCTCCCTGAAAATATTTCATAACCTACAACTTTCTTCTGTGCCCTACTTGCAGTCTATCCTTTTCTTCCTTCTTTTATCAAATCCGCTAACATAAAATTTTATAGTGTCAATTCAACAAAGGAAAAATTATAAAGTTAGTTCTGACAGCTTCCCTTCTCAAAAATTTAATCAAAAAAAAAAAAAAAAAAGAAATCCTCTGCCCTTGAAGCCTTAAAGAGATGAGCTGAAAAAGCCTTAGGTATTCTATAGCTATATTTATGAAAAAGACTTTCAGAACTAAACACACAAATCTCTATAGAAATTACAGAAATGAGGAAAGTGCTTTTTGCCCAAGTCACAAACTTTTCTTTCTGTTTCACAGAGGAAAACGCACCACACTCCTGAGCTGGACATAAACTCACCTCACAGAGATGTGCAGGTCTCAGCCAGTTCTGGGTGGGAAAGAGCTCCCACTGGATAATACTGTCAAGTGAAGCAGTCTCCAAAACAAATAAACAAACAAAAAACCCCACAGATGTATCTGTGCAAACATACGCTATTCAGATTTAGGAAGGCAATCATCTCCAATACAGCAACACAGCTTTGCGTCCAGACATCATTCTAAAGTTTTATTATGGAAAACATTATTAAAGCTTAAGCAACAAACCAGTATTAGAATGGTAGCACTGAATCACAGCAATATGAAAAAAAAGCAAAACGCAAAAATACATCAGGAAAATAATGGATCAAAGAATAGATGAGTGACACTTTCCTGAAGAAACAACATTCTACTTTAAAATCAAGAAAAAAGTGGTGGTACAAGTGAAAGCAATGTAGCACTCTCCTGTTGATAAACAAAAATGAGATCACTACTCTTGAATATTCAAAATCTCCATGTCGCAAAAGTTTATTTGCCTTGCTTTAATCCAGAACAATTAAGCTTGATTCTAAAATTCTGCATTTCACAGTGGTGAGAAAAACATGTACCGAGAGGCTCAGTGCAGGCTAATGCAGCTGCTGAGCGCGCATTTACTTCTCCTGCAGAACAGGCATTATCACTTCGGTGGATCCACCCAGCCCTGCATCTATCTCAAGTCAAACAGTCAATCGACCAGCATACTGCTATATCAAATCTCAATTAAAAATTCCCTTAAGTCTGGTTTTCTAACTTAGAACCCATCTATTAGCATACTATTCATCAGATGCTGAACCAGGGGGAAGGCACATAACTCGCTGCCGCTCTGCAGATCGTTTCATTTCAGCTGATTGAACAAATACCTTTTTCATGTTTTTTTGGCAGAATTCTATCAAAATAGTTATTTATAAGGAAGTTGTGCAGCTGTTGTAGTTTAGAGAAAAACAAATTTAAGTATTTTAGGAAAGTTGTGTTTTTTTTTTCCTTGTTAAGTCTTGAACAGGAAAATAAAGAATGAAAAAATTAAGTTCTCCTAAGTTCAAAGACATTCCCTTCCAGCCAACACAAACACTAAGCAGCTAACACAGAACAGCATCAGCAATTGGAATTTAAGCTGTCCAATGGAAATTAGATTTAGAAATCAAGTTTCTCTCATTAGAAATCTCTTCTTCTGCTCACCATAAATTACCACTTCTCTTTTCTTATTCTTTGCCAAACTATTTTAAACCATTCCACTGTATTAAGTCCAAAATCATTTTCACAGAAGGAAAAAAATCCCTCATTATTACCATTATTCTATATTACAGTAACACCAAGGCTCCAGTAGGATTGACAAGTGCACAGAAAGACATCGTCCAGAAGAGGCACACAAAGCACTCAGCCACTGAATTCAAAGGGATCAGAAAATAACTCCTTAAACGCAGATTGTTCAAAGCTTACAGAATCAACACATCTGATTCCTTCTTCTGCTCAGGCTCCTCAAAAAATGTTTAGTTCAGTCCCATTTCCGTGAAATACTAAAGCTCCCATAACACACAGAAACTGATGTTATTTAGGAGATGCTTATTTCGTCCCTAAGAAACATCAAACTTATTTCCTATGGCACAAGCCGTACTTCAGCCTATTATCTCAACCAGGAGATGCTGTACATCTTCTTAAAGCTCCTATTCAATAAGAAACCTTTGCCTGTAACTGACAGAAAACTGTCCCTGAGTACATCTAGAAACATGAACCTGAAAAGGCAGATGAAAGCAATTTTAAAAGTAGCTTTCATCTTTCTGTTAATTGTAAGACACTCCTGTTTCTGTGAAATAGATTCAGTCTGTAAACTCTGAAGACAAGACTTAAAAAATAAGAAGTTAAATTCTCTACCAGAATGCATTTGCTCAAGTGCAAAGCTAACAAATGCTAAAATTGTTGGCAACACTTCTGCATTTCTGAATCATTAGGTAGTCAAACTATTTTTTGATTTTGCTTGCGTGATGTTGGATTATAATAATCCACATAAATCAGCGGCTTCCCCTTGCTAGGAATATTGTGCTTACTTTTGGTCATCTGATGTTGAAAAAAAAACATGGGGAGGTTCAGAAAGAACTAACAAAAGCAACTTGCATGTACAGTAGTGGATTAGAGCTGTCTGTATAGGAGACAAATGAGAACGAATGCAGTCAAAGTAAACAAACTAACGGAGAACCAGGGAAGGTATGCTGAGCATTTCAGCCACCCTGCTCAGAAAACAATGAAGGGATGCTTTTCCTCATGAAAACTTAAACATGTAGGGCTTTGTGAGGGCAAGCTGCTCATCTGGGGAAGCGCACAGTTGTCCAATGCTTCCCCAGCACCCAGATGTGGAATGCTCAGCTGCGCGGTGGGACTGAAGCAGAACGACCTCAAGTCATGCCTTCGGTTGCTTAGAGACTTCCTGCCCTGGTGGAAGCCTAAACATCTGGGCCAAAAATCACAATACTGGAGCACTTCTACTGAGAGTAGTTACCATTTGAAAACAGTGGGGCTCGTTGCCCACATCTGTCTGATGAGCTGGACGTACTAACCATCAGCTCTTCCAAGTCTACTACAAACATTATGCATTTATTTATTTATAAGCCTGATAGCACTTTTATGCCTATTCTATTTTCCTTTTGTGACCAAACTGTCTTGTGACTCTTTCTTAAGACTGGGTCTCAGCAGCACCTTCTGCTTGACGCCATGTGAAAATACAAGCCAGGGCTTCATACTTGGACAGCAAGGACTCATCCACGTGCAGCACCTCACCGCTCAAAGAAGCCAGCTGCTCTGCTGAAGGCAGCTTTGCTGCTGGTTGTCTGCAACATATTTCTACTTGGCAGTGCTCACTCGTGGCATTCCAAACTTGGTGCTGCCATGTTGAGTGTCAACTCCATGTCTTACAGCAACAAACAGCCAGTAAGCGCTTGCGGAGTCCAATATAGGAGGAACACAGCGTGCAAGTAAAGCAAGCAGCAGGAATGTCCGTGCAGTTTGGGGACAGCATAATTGTGGACTGTACTCGACAGGATTAGTGCAGAGATTTAAAAAGTAGTAATTATTTGCAAATTTTTGATGGAAGTACGTGTTTGTATAACCTAATCCTAAAATACCACCTGCCTGTGGAGGCCTCTAGCACACACACCAACAGGCCTTTTCTCAGACCTTACATTAGAACATTAAACAGAAGCCTGAGAAACATTAAAGAACTCTTTTTCCAAGACAGTGATAACTGGAGATGCTTTAAGATACCTCCACTTTAAGGTTCACCAGCAATTAGCAGTGAAACGTTTTACAGTCACTACCATTACATGAAAAAGTTTGTTATTCTACATATGAATTTTGATTACTTCTATCAAAACAGTAACTAAAAAATATTGTTTCATTTTTCCATAATAGAAGCTCAGAAGTGTTCTAGATATATAGTTACTAGTACCATAATTATTTGCATTAATTAGCAGAAGCTGAATATCAATACCTTTCACACTGCGTTGTTAGAATTTGTTAGATTTCCAACAAGTGCACCACAGGATAAATGGGTTTCAGCCTGCTCTGCCAAAGGCAGAAATTAACAAAAAAAAAACCACCAACAACTTCTTTTCATACCTCATAGATCAGTATTCAGAGAAATCATATTAATTGCTTTCAGGTAAGAAGACAAAAAATGGGAGAGAAAATTTATGCGTTCATTTTCTGATGTAAGTTATTGTGCTGATAACTGTCAAAGAAGAAAAGTTACGTAGGTCCTATGCACCAAAATACATTCATCAGCACAAAGTAATTTCAAGTTGTTTTTTTAAACTTTTTAAAAAAGAACCTTAAAGGTAATTTTTAATGCGCTGCTTATTTTTCAGTCCAGTTCCTCAAGTCCAGCTTCACCGTGTGGCTGTAGATTCTTAGCAGAAGTCTTACACAGATAATGATTTCTGCACTGTGTAAAAGATGGTCAGGACTGATTCAGTTATGAATAATAATAACTGTGAAGTTGATAAGAAGAATAAATACGTAAATAGAAGGAGCATGAGAAAAAGACCAGCAAAACCCACCAGCATGGGAAGAAAGCTAAATACGTAAGATGATCCACTTGGAATCTGCATCTCAGCTGATGAAGAAGTCACCAAACAACCAGCACAGGTGGCCATTATATGGTTAGAGACACTCATTCCCCCAGTTCCTTCAATGAAGTCAGAATTCATGAAGACCTCATGTTTAGGGCTTGACGCTGCACCCACTGACATTGCTGTCATGTCATTCTGAGCCCTGACATGAGTGCAAACAAAACATTCATGCTTTCTCTGATGAAGTTATTTAATGTATAGCACTTTAATCACGAAATATCAATAAATGAAGAATTAAACTGATAAAATAGACTGGGGGGGGTATTATATATAAATTTGGGGTATTATTGAAGAATAGCATCGTGCTCTGGCCGAGTTGCAAGAGCCCCAAAGATGTTATGAGCAAAAACCCAGCTTTCAGGAAAAAACATCCACACCACCACAGTGAGCACTGCAACTTTATAGATAGTACGCTCAGCACAGATGGACAAGTAATTTTTAGAAATGAATCACGCTGCAAATGATTTTACTAATTTTAAAACAGAGGTGAGGAACCAATAGCCTGCAGGCCAGATATGGCAGGCTGCTGTGGTTCAGATGGCTCACAGACACACACACACACACACGCACGCACACTGCTAACACCACTGAGGCAGGCTGTAAGGAAAGCCATCCAGGTTTTAAGAGGCTCCAACAATTCACGTATTTTTAAACACATAATCCTTAAACACAAACACCAGCACGAAGTTCTAAGGATTAAGTGAAACCTATGCTATTAGTTCACAAATCAAAAAAGCAGAAATCAAACCTCTGAGTTGCTTTCCATTAAATACAGCCCATGATGCTATCCTGAGAAGGTGAGACTTCACAGCCTGAAACATTTACATTATCTTAGCAGAGAAAAGACACTGGGGCTTTGAATTCAGACAGCAGCCAATGCTGCACTTACGGCACAAGCATTTCAATACCTGCTTCAACAGAGAGGAACACATCCCACCAAGCTTATTTAGGACAAACTTCCACTGAAATCAATTACTCCATTGCCTTGGAAAGGTCCAGTCCCACCTATAGACTTGAATCTTTAATAGGCGTAAGTTTTTCTTCAAAGTGCAGAGCATTTCTGAACCTGACAATGTATGCAAGGCTCCAAATGTGCAAAGAACAACAAGTAAGAATGTGCAGAAGAATACACCAAGAAAAAGAGTAATCTTAAGCTACCGGTTTTATTTCTACCGTTCCTGGCAATTATTTGCAGCTGCCATAACCACACTGCTGTTCAGCAAAGCAAAGGCTGCAGCTTTAATTGAAGTTGGGATGTTGTAAACAGTGAGCTGCCTGGCTCCGGCCCGCGCTCCAATACCAGCAGCAGCGCAGCGATGGGAAGCATAAACAAACCTTTTAACTAGATTACAGCTTCTAAACTGGCCAAGAAATCCTTCGGCAACAACTCCTGTGTGACAAAATGGCAAAGGAGGAAAAACATTTTGAAACGGCATCTTTACAAAACCAAATCTTACCTGAGGTAGCATGAATGGGAGTCTGCTAGGGAAAAGGACTTGAGTCTTCAAATGGGGCTACCCTTAAAAATCAGCGTTGGAGAAAAAAATGAGAAGGCAGAATATCCCAAAACACATGGCTGCAAAATGGAACAGTATTTTTCAACAGCTCTGATGCCTCAAAATGCATTTACAAAAATGTTACTGACCATTCCACTACCAGATGATGTTACCATTTCCCATTCCAAGTAGCCGTGCTGGAGAACAACCTAGCTAAAATGCTTGCATCGCATTTGTCCCAACACATCCCTCTCTTGCACCTGAGCCTTCTAACAACCTGCCTTACCCAAGCTTCTTCCTCATGGAGCTTACAAGGCCTGTAACCCAGCAAAAAGGAAATTCTGCCACAAAAATCCAGATTTTTAAACAAAATTCTTCTTCTCATCTAAAGATGGCATTCTGATCCAGAAAAAAACCACATGTACATGGTTCTCTTCTGCACGTATAAAATAAAATTTACCTCAAGCCAACAGCACGTACATACAAGAAAAGTAAATACATACATCAGTGTTCACTGCACCAAAGTCTTAAAAGTCATGAAAGAAAACAACAGCCCCCCTCCCCCACAGCTTACAAGTAGCTTGGGTGCACAATTAAAATATAAGCCAGTGCCAGCTGAGTCCCACTACAAGACAGCAAATTTTAGTGGGCTAATCATATATAGAAGTGTATAGGTGAATTTATGCGTATATGTAAATATATATTTGCATGCATATGCCTGTGTGTGTGTATATATACATATATAGATACAGATATATATATACCTGTACAAAAATATAGGTTAGGTATATGGGTAAAAGCTTGAAGACTGAATACCAAAACGTTTTACACAATTAAATGAAGATCTTAGTAGGCTTCAAGAGACAACCTTAAATAATGCATCAGCAAAGATCTACCAGAGCTTGAAAATAAAATTTCAAAAATTGGTAAACTGAAATTTAATGTCAAGTTTTTGAAACGCCAGGCAGACCGAATGGAAAAATCAAACTATCTGTATTATGTAGGTCTACCTTTTCCTTGGCTGATTTCTACTCTTCTCCTACGTTAGGCTGCATTTGCTCCTTTTGGTAGCAGGGTACGAGGCAACATTATTGCAAGCCTCTTGTTATCTGAACGTTGAGAATTTCACCATTTGATCCAACAGGATTTGTTGGGCAAACAATTGACAACTGCTCTGGTTCCCTGACTCGAGGATATTCCTTAGCGTGGCCATGTTACTGACTGGGCAAACCAAGGGCCTCAGATTTAAGATGCTATTTACATTTGAGACCACTCTTCCTTTGTAGGTACCAAAATAAACTTGGATTTAACGTCACTGAAAATGTAGACTATTCTCAAGTGAAGAGAACACACATGTTTAAATCCTGGACTTCACCTTCACCACAGATGGGAAAGATGCAGTTAACATATTGCTTCTACAGGTCCTACCAGCCATTGTGAGGAAATAATTGATAAAACGCTGCTTGCTTTACTATGAAATATCTCTTGTAAAGGAAAAATAAGAGACATGAAAAAAGCACATTGAAAAATTTATCGGATGAACAAAACTCTTTATTCTTACTTTAATAAAGGCAGTTATTAGAAACTCCAACAAATTTCCAGCCCTTGAAACATCTTCATTTTTAAAGTAAACTTCAATCCCTCGAAACAGAGGGCTTCAGAAAGAACATAAAACGATAACAGCAAAGTGACCAACAACCCTCACGTGCCACCAGCTCTCTGTATCACCCCTACAACATCCCTCAGCTCCAACATCTGGAGAAGAACAAGGCACTCAAAGCCATGGTTTGTTCCACGGCCATTCCCCATGGGAAGGGCAGGAGGGAAGGGACAACTCCGCAATGGGAACATCTGTCAAGCTGCAGACAAACTGAGCTGATCAAGTCGTCTCACAAAGGTCAATGAATAGCCACCTCATGGTAATGACCGATTCCTGCTGCCGTGTGCCTGATCAGAACAACAACTCACAGGTACAACTCCAAAGGCAAATCTGTAGAGCCACACAAATGCTTCATTTTAAGCACTGCTTCAATGCATCCACTTTTGCATCTCTTTTTTTTATATATTCCTGCATGTACACACAGACATTTGTGTATGTAGCTAAACATACATGCGTATGTACCCATGCATGCAGTAGGAGATATATGCACATATAAATCACAAGCTATAACTTTGTATTTGATATGGCTTTGACAAATTTTAAATTGATTTTATAATTCTGTTAAGTGTGAACCCCTATCTAGACAATTCATCAAGAATAGCAGCCACAGTGATAAAGAACTCTGAGTTTGGAGAACAGAAAGGAGTCAGCACTGCTTAATTTCTGAACTGCTGCTCTTTGTAAGCGTCCCACTTGATTTAGCTGTAGTTCCACAGCCTTCAGGAGGCTTCAACAGTTGACATGTCTCCAATGATTTTCCAAAATTTTATTTCAAATCCAGGCTTCTGTTCCTGTGCAGGCCTACCTGAAACTGACTGAGCAGCATCGTGCCACCAGAAAGAACTACAATGAAAAGTTCCAGAAAGAACTACAATGAAAAGTCAGCGAAAGTCTGTGGTTTCAAACACTCTCATAAACAAAGTCCTTAAGGACAAAAGTTCATTCAAAAATTCAACCTGTATCTTTTTCTTACTGAGGTCAATGGTAACTTTGCTATTCACTTCCACTGGGATAAAAGAGAAAGCAATATAGGGTCTTTAAACCAAACCAACCAAGCCCCAAACCAACACAACAAACCCAAACACAGCAGCAGAACCGCTCCTTGCTTTCCAAAAGTTTTAACAGCACTTCTGAAAAGGAAGCTTAGCTGCTTCCACAACTTGTGCCCTGAACCACCTAGATAGAGTTGAGATCCTCCTCTTGCTGTGGCCATGGGACCTCTTAAGGCCTGGGAAGAGGCAGGGAGCAGCAGGGCTGCAGACAGGCATGGGGGGCCACCCACACAGCATGCTCTCTTCCAGAAGGAGCATCCATCCACGTTGGAGACCCACTGCTGCCTCAGAAATGGATGCTGTAGTTATGGACTGCAGTCAAGGTGCAGACCTTCCACGCGCAAACAATCGCCATGAGTAACAGTAGGGGAAAAAATAACCTACTGACAAACTGAGTCAAATAAACCCTGACGTAAAACAAGGCATTCTGTTTTTGAGAGGAGTGTTGCTTATACCAACATCTTCAGTGCTTTTTAAAAGGGACAGAAAGACTGATCCCTCCAGATCCAAAGAATGAAGGGATTATAAGCAGAGAAAAATTAAATTACTGAAAGTCCTCCATCGTAAAGAAGGTTCTCTTGAAACATCTGTTTAACTAGACTAAATACAAATGAACATAGTCAACTACAACGGGCAGCATGACAGCAAACTTCCAGGGAAAACTTACTGCTAAAGGACAGGTACAAGCCTGGCCCAGGCAGAACCTTTACAACTAGCACAGCCTACATCTTGGTGCCACAGGTTTCCTGCTAATTCAAAGCAACCTCTCAGACTGCGAGCCTGGGCAGTCCCTAACCTGGAATATGTAAAATAAAGAAATCACTATGTTTTTGCTCAGAAGATTAATAATTGAAATACATGCACACAGTTCTCCTGGAAACAACAAATATTTGTTAATACCTTTTCATAACAGCAGCATAAAGAGATTAAAAAAGCCAAAAGCTACACTGCTTCTCTGTTACAGCTGTTGATAACTAGCAGCCTGCAGTAAAATGAGCCAATAGATTCAGTTCTTCCAGTTTCTAAGAGGTCGCTATGATAGTGGCCAGACAACCCAAAACAGCCTTAGACCCCTCAGTATGAGGCACTGCTGTGGAAACACAGGAATTACCTCTGGCACAACACAAGCACACTCGTTCAGAGCCTCAGCCCCACAAATGCTTCCTCAGGACTGTTCCTATCCAACCCCCCAAGCAGCGGCTGTCCATTCAGCACAGACATGGCTGCAGAGGCCTACGGAAATGAAGTTCTGCCAGCAATTCCATCTCTAAGGTTTACAATCAGAGAACTCTATGGGTTCTTCTACCCAGTTTCAGAATTCTGTTAGGGCATTTTACTGAGCAACCAGATTAAATCAAATCCTGCCTATCTTCATCGTTGAAACACACAGAAATAAAAGTGTTAATCTTTATAATAAATATTACATCTCATCAGCTGTAGGCCATGGAAGTTGCAGGCAGATCTGCGGCTCCACAAACACAGGGAGCATAATCTTTAGGTTTCCACACAGAAATGAGAGTACACCAGTGGTATCTCAGGTTGAAAAACAGAGCGCTGTCATGAAGAAAAGGAAACAGTCATAATATCATAGAATGGCCTGGGTTGAAAAGGACCACAATGGTCATCTAGTTTCAACCCCCCTGCTATGTGCAGGGTCCTAGAGTCCTCTATTCCTGGACAGTCTTCTGCTGTCCAATCCTTGCACGCAGTAAGCTAACTGAAAGAAGAATGACGTATTTAAAGAACCTGAGCTTTTATACATGTATCTGGGTCTGAAGATGATTCTCACAAGCTCTAAAGACGATCACTTTGTCCAAGTTTTTCATGTGTTTAAAACCAAAAGTATCTCATTTTCACAAGCAAACGGAAAACTGAAGGCAAACTATTAGGAAGAACTAGAGTTATGGCTGTTACCTTCAAGCCTTCTTCGTGACATCTTTAAGCTATCGGACCAAATGTACATTTCCCCCATTCTTTTCTCCCAATCTAATTACTCCTATCTCAAACTCTTTCCAGCTCAGTCACAAAAAACCGCCACTCCAAATTAGAAACTGGAGATCCCAAAGCACCCACGGGCGAGCCCTTTCTTGTGGGTACCCTTCCAGCACGAGGCAGAGGCAACACACGCCCGACGCTGACCTCCATTTGGCTGCCATGCCCCAATGAAACACAACCTCACGGCCTACTTCATGGCTCAGCACACGCTCCGGCTGCCTTTTTAAGATTACAAAGAGTGTAATTAAGCTCCAGAAAGAAGCAGACAGCAGCAAACATCACACTTATAGAGCGGGCCCTTACATCAGCTACGTATCAATACCTCAACTCTGACTTTTGGATTCTTTTTAACCTCTGGAAGCCTTGCGCCAACGTTTACTCCGACTCAGCTCAGCAAGTAGCTTATCCCCTTACACCGTATGTATTCCAGGCGTTTTGACACGTAGCTTTCCTTTAATTAGCAGGAAGCTGTCGGTTGAGCCTGCAGCCCCGCTGACCACCACGGCTGTGGCTGCTGACGGAGCCCCGGCCTTACACGGGCAGGCAGATCCCAACCTCAGCCAACTCCAAACCGAACGCAGCCACTGACCACCCGAACCCCGGAGCTCCGAGGCACCTCCTGACGTGGGGAGGCGAGCCCGGCTCTCCAACTTCAGCAGGCAAACAAGTCTTTGTATGACCGGGGCCTACGGCTGGACCGAGCCAAAACCCGGCACCAAACCCTCACGCAGCTCCAACCCCCCCACCCCGCTCTCCTCCAGGACTCTCCACAACCCGCTCCGCCCGCCGAACCCCCCGCTCCGCACCACGAAACCCCGACGCTTCCCCTCCCTTCCCCACAAAACCCCCCGAACTTTCGCACCCCCGGGGTCCTCAGCCAAACCCCTCGCTTCTCTCCCCGCTCTCCGGGCCCGGCGACGCCGCGAGGTGACAGTCGGCCGGCCCTGAGGTAAACAACCGCTCCCCGCTCGCCCCGCTCGCGGCCCCGCCACTCACCTCAGCGGCCCCCCAGCTCCCGGCCGGCCCCGGAGCGGCGCAGGCGGCGAACGCACACAAAGGGCAATAAAGGGGGAGGAGGGGAGCGCGGGGGGGTGGGGGCCGCCCGGCTGCTCCGTGCTCCCGGCGGGGCCCTTTCTCCCTCCGCTGACTGCCGCGGGGAGGAGGAGGAGGAGGAGG
>NW_024884844.1:12126756-12468956 GCF_019232065.1 Centrocercus urophasianus | reverse complement strand
GCGCAGGCGCTGCTGGGAATAGAGCGGGAGGGGCGCGCGCGCGCGCTAGAGGGCGGCGGTTGACGGCGTCACCTCAGGTGAGGGGCTGAGGAGCGGGGCGGGCTGCGAGGCTCCTGTCTTCTGTCAAGGGCTTTTCAGGGACCCCTCAGCGCCGGGCAGCTCTCTGCGGGCGGATTTCCGAGGGATGGCTGCGGGATGCGGGGGTCACCGTGAAACTGCGGCGCGGATTTCGGCCCTCCTGGATGCTGGGTGTCTGTTAGCACAGGTCACCTGAGGGTGAACGTCCTGCTGCTCTGGTTAAACAGAGCCCGCCAGCGTCTCAAAATGCTGTTTTCGATTAACATATGCTAAATTAATTCCTTTTCCAAATAGTTACAATTGTATTGTCTTTCTTATTTAAAGATATAATCTTCTGCAATGAATAAACGGAAGTTAAAGGAGAGCGGCGGTACAGATGGGGAATGCATCTCGCAGGTCGGTAACACCGTGATTAGCCAGCTTTGAGTCATGAAAGCTTTCTATCCTCTGCCATCCCTGTAATTCTGTAATTTCTGACTAGCCCTTCCTAGCACGAAAACCTTTTCACTTATGAATGGATGGCTGTTCACAGGGGGTCATTGGAACAGAATAAATCTGGAAATGAAGTCAGTATGACTTCAGCAGAGAAAACAGCGTCTGAAAAATCAGGCAGGCAAGCACAGCTTGACTACTGCCTAGAATGGGAGAAACGTGAAGTATTTGGCATATAGTGCTTGCTCAGTATTGATTTGTGTGGGAGTCAACTGCAGGCTTTGTTGTCATTTCTTAGATTTTGCAAAAATGAGAAAGGATTCAGCTAAGAGATGCAACTGAAGAATGTAGGTGAAAAAAAAACAGGTGGGTTGGGCAAGATCAACCCAACTCAGATTGAGAGAATGGGACAGCAGAGACATGTGTGATAATGATACAGGTAACTGTTAGGTCAGATGGACATTCACTTAAAAGGCCTGATGCTGAAATGTGATTTTTTTAAAAGGAGTAATAGTTCACTGGCAGTTTGCAACTTAATCTCTAAAAATCTTTGCTATGACACAAACAGAACACGAGCATTACAGAATTGCAAAATTGTAGGGGCTGAAAGGGACTATTAGAGATCATCAAATCCAACCCCCCTGCTAAGCAGGTTCCCCACAGCATTCAAATTGATTTTCAGGCAATATGAAGTGATGGCAGCATGCAGGTTTTTCTCAACTGCTTATATCAGAGATGGAGAAGTAGTGGCATAGAGTCCTGCCAGCTTTTAAAAACTGGGATGCACCAGTTTGTGTGCTGCTGGCCAGGTGGTAGAAAAAACATGCTGTGATGCTGAGGTTTGGACATTTGAAAGTTGAAGATAGAGTTCCAAACAACAGGTTTTTGAAGTGGAAAACAGGGCAATGCAGATATATTTCTGAAGTTATCCCATTAAATACATCCCAACAAATGGTCAAAATACAGATATTTACAAATTTGAAAGACTTTAGATCTTTATTCAATAGTCATTCTGGTGCTTACAATTTCATTCTGTTCTGTGCAACATATAGCTTCAGTTTTTCTCCTACCCTTCTCCTCCCTCAATTTTTAGGAGCAGTGAATCTGAATTAAATCTTGAAAGATGATACATTTGTTGTTTTATAACCACCAGATACTGTAGGCAGCAGTGCTGTTACCAGTGGTGCAAAAAGTCTATTTAGTGCAAGTCTGACCAGAGATAGATTAGTGGATTACTTTTTTAAAGTCTGCTGGCAAATGTTTTCAGGCCTATGTTATGTAGGAAGTTAGAATTATGAATTAGTGAGCTAATTTTGGTGATGTGTAGCAGCCCTTTGGGAGTGAAGAAATTGGAATAGAAGGAACTGAAGACTGACATGGCTGTTGCCAGATATATTTTTCCTGTTGAATATTCTGCTTATGGCAACTTAATTCTTACTCCTCTACCATGGAGGACAGCTAAAACTTACATGTAGAACAGCAGCATGCATATTTTGCTATTATTTACTACATCAATTACATTACTGGTACAGTCAGGTGTTTGAAGTACCAAGTGTTATTTCTCAGTCTTGTGTTATATCTCTAGGTGCAAAAAATGCTACGTGAAAGACTGTGTCACCATCATGCTGTGGGAAAATTGTTTGGGATGGATCAGCAATACAAGTGAGTAACCACTGAAATCATAAGTAATTCCTACCTCAGCCACAGTAGAAACATAATCAGCTAAAATCTTCACCATAGTTAGGTGTCAAATGCAGGCAAAAGTGAATACATTTTCAACAGCCAGTCCATGACAACTTCTTTGAAAGTATGCATGCACTGTGAACATTCTAATTGAATTAAAAGCTTATTAAGTTTATATATCTGTAAGTATTTGTGAATTGGAAACAGGTTTTTTTTTCAGTACTTTGGATGTGATATTAAGTGACCAGTTTCTCTGAAGAAAATTTACAAATTTACTTTGTTTCTTTGGGTGGTTATGGAATACAAACACGATGATTGGTGTTGCTGTTATCATTCATAAGCTTTGAGCAAAGATTCAGCACAAAAATCAAGATTGTAAAAAAATCAGTAATATTCCAGTAGATTATTAGTTGTTTTATTGGTGTCAAGATTTTCCTTGAAGAAAGAAGACTGGTCAATATATTCACGTGCTATACTGGAGTCACAGAAAGTGATCTTTTCTTGATAGAATTGATTATTTTTTTTTAAAGTTTGTGCTTTGATGGTAGAGAACTGTAGAACTTTGTAAATTAGTGATACTCTTCCACATGATTCAATATCTCAAAGTATTTTAAGAGGTCAAGTCACTCAGCTTTTGTACTCCTATTACATTTTGGAGTGTACGTGCTGAAAGGAAGTTGAAATGCAGAGTTTTTTCTTCTGTTTGAAAGATTCTTTGAATTTCCCCTAATTGCAGTGAATGTTGCCTGATCTGAAGCTCACTGTATTGCTGTTTACATCACAGGCATCTGCTGGAACTGCTGAAGCAAACTGCAGTTCATGGAGAAAGTAATTCTGCCCTCATTATTGGACCCCGTGGATCAGGAAAGACTGCGGTATGGGCACAAATTACAAGTTAGCACACAGTTTAATAAAGCATGGAGGAGGTGATCTCACTGAAATCATGAGAGCTTTTGGAGCTTGTTTGTATCTCTGTGCCTGCTTTTAAGGAGAGAACTCCTGGTTGTTTATGCAGAACAAGAAAGCATTCTAGGATTTACTGTGAACTAATTCTATTGAGTGGAGAAATTCTATATGGAGAAATAGTTTTCCTGAAAAAAAAAAAAAAAAAAAAACAACCAAATATTTGAAGTGTTCCAAATGCTGAGTTTATAGTAATTTCATAAAAACAACTATAGCAACAACAACAAAAAATCCAGCTGCTTCATCTGCACCTAACAAAACCATGTACCTATGTATCTTCATGATGACTTGCAGAAGAATGCATGGTTTCAGAACCCTTCTGTGTCTCTACCAGGTTCCATAGAGCCTTTCAGCATTTTTCCTGTTACTTACACTTCTGCTATAGTGCTTGCCATGGAAGTGTTCATCTTTGCAATTGAAGCCAGGTTTTATTTGATAAGTCCCTCAAAAGTTCACCTGCTGTTACTATCAGGCATCTGTAACAATTACTGAACAGGTATCCAAAAACTAAAGGCAAACACTAAAGAGTTACAGCAGAGGGACAAATCAGGGCAATGGAAAAAGCGTGTTGACAGAAGGACCAGCACTATAGAAAGGTGCCATAAAGAAAGGGAAAAAGATTGCTCACCTTTATCAGAAGATTCCAGGTTCACAGGGGAAAGCTTCATCAAGGAAGAACATCCAGAAAAAGATCCTTCCCTGTGGCAGTCAGCCCTTAAATGAGGTCTAAGGAGCCAGGCTGCACCCCCTCCTGTCTCACACATGAATTGCTTTCACCTGAGCTCCCAGGGCTGCCTGCTCCTTTCCCCAGGTGCTCCATCAGTGGTTCAGGCTGTGACTCAGCAGTTCCCACACAAGGGCAGATTTGTACACTTGTACATATTTCTATTTAGAGAATGGTAATGCATCTTAATCCTATTTTAAATGTGTCAGATAACACTGTTATCTAAGTTACAAGGGTACAGAACATTATTTATGTTAGGACGTGATGTGTTTTGCTTGCAGTAAGTGTGGGTTTTGTGTATTTAAGGAATTTTTAAATTGAGGCACGTGAAGCAATGGCATCTAACCAAAGCATCCTATTATGTAAGCATTTGTTTTATGTTTGCACCAGTATGTGATTTGATAAATAGGTTAGTTTTTACTGAAAGATATGCCTGAGGTTAACTTTGGAACTCTTCCCAAGAGCTAAAGCTAAGCCTTCCATGTTTTAAGTACAGTTGAATATAAATACTTGAATAGGTGGTAAAACACGCTCGTGATACAGCTGATACTTGAAATCATTCTACCAATTTGTTGATAGATTTCTTGGTTTGTATTTCGAAAACAATCTGCTGTTGCCTTCTTTCTTTACCCACAGTGCTTTGAAAGAAGGATGATTGCCAAAATACTATGAAGGGAAGGAGAAAAAGAGCCAATAAACCCATAATAAATAAGGATTCTTCCACTTTTGTGCTTCTTGCTACGTTTTAAGTAGAATTGATGATTACTTTCTTAGATCTGTGAATTTGTTAGTTAAGCAACAAGTGTTCTCGCTGTGCAGAAAATATATTTTTAAAATTTGCTTGGCTTTGAAGGTTCAGCTGGGGTTGTTGGATAAGGGGTTATCCAGAATAAACAGCATCTGCTTATGGAGCATTAATATGTCATGAAGTGAATGTGAAGTTTTCCCTTTAACACTTCTGAAAACACTCATAAAGTTTTGTCACCTAATGAAACTGCACATACTGTTGGCTGTCTAGGAAAACCAATTTGTAGATATTTGTTACAGTTAATATGCTAATCTTGCAATAAAGAATTTTTGTGTCTTTTTTCCTAGTTATTGAATCGCGTCTTAAAAGACCTCAGAGAAATGAAGCAAGTGAAAGAGAACCTCTTGGAAGTTCATCTGAATGGCAAGTAATGCAGCACTCCTCAGATACACTGCATTCAGCTGCTGTGTGTTATGTGTACTTCAGGAGAGATTTTGTTTTGACATTTCCAGTCTACCCTTGAACGTGGCTATGCTTGTCTGCTAGCTCCAGAATGCCTTCCTTTGCATGTACATGTAGATAACTTGACTTTCTCTCAGAACGTTAGAAATCAGTTCAGCTGGGAGCAAGTTATTTGAAGTAACTTTGTATTATATATGGAAAATTACCATCTTGTCTGTATTTTTACAAAGGCCTGCCTTTGTAAGGCTTGAAAGTGAGAGAAGCTTCTGGGTACGTTTCTAGTGGCTGTAGGCATGGCTGCTTGGAATGAGGGAGAGCCACCAGTTCTTCACAAGCAGTCGTTTTCTTTCAGGGCTTTTGCAGACAAATGATAAAGTGGCCTTGAAAGAAATCACCAGGCAGCTGCACCTGGAAAATGTGGTTGGGGATAAAGTTTTTGTGAGTATCAGCTTTATTATATTCTTTGCTTATCTCCCTCTCAAATCCTTGCCTAGAAAGCTAGCTTTGTAGAATGCAGCTTGTTGAGAACAAATGGGCTTTGAATGTTCATTAGCAAGATTACAGGGGGCTGGCTTGGTTTAAGGGATGTAGCAGCCTTTAGCTCTAATGACCCTGGTTTACAGACACTTCATGCATGCCTAAAAACCTGTTCTATAGAAGTGCTGAACATGGCTAGTTTTGGAGAGCTCTTCAGGAAACGTTCACTTCAGCTTAAAATAAATAAATGGAGGAAAGACTTAGCTGAATCCTCTGTACGAAATGAATATTCATTGTTCCAAAGAAGCTGTGTTCAGAGGATAAGAGAATTTTGGAAACATCAGTTTTATAACATCTCAAGACAAACAGTAAGCAAATTAACTGGCCCAAAAGCACCATCTTTAGTAAGTTTGAAACCTTCTCTAATGTCTGTGGATATCTATCCAGTTTGCTGCCTTCTTGGAGCTCTCATTTTGCATAGACTTTCTTTTAATATTTGCTTCTATTGACGTTCTTCCCAAAGGTGGGAAACCTTCTTACACGAGCACTGAAGTCAGGAACACAGAGATTAATTAACTAAGGTGCTCCAGAGGACTGGGCAGGCTGGAGTACAAGATGGACAATGCTCTGTAGTCACACTATCATCTTTTGCAAATGCTTGCTTCCTAGGCTTGCCTTTGCTTTTCTGCTTATCCCAAATTATTTTGGGTTCATAGAATGGACGACAGCGAGCTAAAGTCTTCTTAAATGTAGCTGCAGACATAAAAGGAAATGGCAAGTGCTCAGTTTCAGCATGGCCATTAAGTGTTCACTTTTCATCAGAAAACTAGAAGAACCTTTCAAGGTCTACAGCTCCACTACCAAAAGTAAAATCTACAGATAAAACTAAGCTTCAATATGTTTAATTACCCTACTATTTCCCTTCAGCTTATTGTGGAATACTTCTTCAAACTCACCGCTTTCTAATTCCAAACAGACTGATTTGCAGGAATGTCCTTGTTGTGTCCACAGAGACCTTTCCTGAGGTTCTGCAGCTCGCCTTCAAAGAGGAAACTCTGAACACAGAAACTGGCTTTTCTGTGTTCTTCAATAGGGCTGGTGGTCTTCATTTAGAATTCATTTCCATCTTGCATTCTTGTTGGCACAGAAGTAGTGACTGAAGAAGAATTGTCATAGCAGTTTACTGTTTTCTGCTGGGAATGTTTGATCTCATAAGGTTGCAAGCGAAAAAGTGGGAGTCTGCTGGTTTTCAGTGGTACCTGTTAGGGGATGGGTGTTGTGTATGTGTAAGTAGAGAATTGGGTGTGCAGTGGCTATTTAAGACAAGAAAATGCTATTTGTAAGTTGAACTTAGTACACACATCCTGTATCACTGATTTAAGGCTGAGGGAATTTGTTTGGATTTGCCAGAGATCTGCTGTCGGCGTGGAACAATCAGTTTCCTCTGCTGCAAGAGTTCTGATTATACACCATGAAGTAACACTGTAGCTTTTCAAATGTGGACTGGTTTTGTTATCACAGTTTTAGGAGGAAGTGAGCTTGTCTATGCGTCTCAGCTTATAGAATTCTGACAAGGATGCTGCAAAATGACTGTGAAACTTTTTTCCTCTGTATAGGGCAGTTTTGCAGAAAATCTTGTGTTTCTCCTTGAAGCTTTAAGGAAAGGTAAGCAGTGCCAGCCCCGTCCTGGAACTGTGTGCTTGTTTGTCACTTGACTGGAAAGCGTGCAGCTGTTTCTTCATTGTCTTGTAGAAGCTTTGTAAGGAGGCCCAAGAATGTTGTGGTTACAAAATAATGTAAAAAATGCGTAATACCAAACAAACATAGGCTTAAATGGTGCCATAAAGATTTACATGCGAGGGTCAGCTATGAAGGGTAGATTCTTTTGTTCTGACTGAACCCATTAAAAATGGTGTTTCTACAAAATAGCCATCGAAATTTGTCCCTTGCACCCAGAAATGATGTTTGGCAAAATAGCATAAAACTTACCAGTCTGTCTGTGTGTCTTTTCAGTGATGTAGGAACACATGTAGGAACAGGGCTCAGGGAAATAGCTGAAAGTAAGTCTGCACGTAATTAAGAGCAGGAGATGGGAAGCAAAGGTGTAGAAATGGAAGTGACAGTGATGCAACCACGCTCATTTTGTAACTTGTTATCACAGGAGACAGAACCAGCAGCTGCCCAGTCCTGTTTGTGCTGGATGAATTTGACTTGTTTGTGCATCACAAGAACCAGACGCTTCTGTACAACCTGTTTGATGTATCCCAGTCAGCACAGACTCCAGTAACCGTTATTGGACTCACATGCAGGCAGGTAAGAACTTGCACCTCAAAAATGTTCAGCTCTTTTCTTAGTTGCAGTGCTCTCTGACACGTTCCTTAATTCACTGAGACTTTCTCAGTGACTTTTGGATTGAAACTGACACTGACACAAACACAGCCAACCGAAAAGGTGGGAACCCTCACTTTTCCTGTTCAGGAAGCAGGTTTGTGTCTCTGAAGAGAGAAGGGGCTGTTGTCCTATGTTACCACAGAAGAGCTGTGTTTATCCATGTGGCCGTTTTGCATTATGATTTCATTCACTCTTGGTCACTTTTTGATGAGGATTGGCTCATATTTAAATTGTTATTCTGAGCAAAAGGGATTTTATTTTATCTTCAGGTTTTTGAAAAGGAAACAGTTCAGTGGGGTGCTTCTGCTGTAACTGGCATGTTGAACATGGATTTTAAACCCTTATTAAACTTGTTGTGATTTTTACAATGACACTGCGGGGAAATGAGGACAGCTATGTGTGTGTACTGTGAAGTAATTACTGCTAACACTGGAAGATGATACTTAAAATCATACTGTTTTTCTTAGTAAGCTCTATTGGTTGCAAAGGGATTAATGAGCAATAATCATTAAATCTTTAATTGAAGCCTGGATCTGAGGTTGATTGGGCTTGGGTGGTATTTAACTGAGCAAACTGCTACAACTTAATAGAATGGTTAATAATTGATATATTAAATTACAGTCCTTTTTTTTGCTCCATTGTCCAAGTCAGGCTTCTCCATCACTTGTAGTTTAGAACCCAATATTGCCCTGCTTTTGAATCTGCATTTGGAAGCTGTTGTGGTTGTGATAGCCACTGCTGCTTAGCTTTTCAACTGCTTGTTGTGTGTGTCCTGTAGGCCCAGTTTTTTTCACTATTGGTGCTCTGTTGACTCTTAGCACGCTTTCTGGTGAGGGATTCTGATGTTCTGAAAGCTGGTTTTGTTGCAAGTAAAAGGGAGAAGGGAAAAATTGCAAGAAACAGTAATAGTTCTGCCCCAGCAGACGGTGTGGGGAACAGGACTGCGTTGCTCCAAGTGGAGGAAACACAGCTTGCTTCTGATGCTAATCTATTGCTATCAGCTCTGAGAAAAATAAGATTTTCTGCATTACGTTCAGCCACCAACTTGATGGCAGCCGTGCTGAGCTCTGTGTGGCAGCCCAGGAAGATACGTATTGGCTCTCAGCATTTTTGTAGCTGGATCTGTTCAGGCTGACAGAAGGCACGTGAGCTGCCAGCTGCCGTACCTGCCAAGCACACAGCTTCTCTCAGCCATGAGGGGCTGCAAAGTCTCGAGCTCAGGCTTAAGGAACTGAAATATTTGCAGCATCTGTGCAGAAATTTGCCTCGTCTCCTAGCAACTAATTACTGTGTGTGATGTAGGGCACCACGTGGTTTGGGTGAATGGCAAATTCTTAGGCACTTCAAGGCATGTCAGTGACAGTAACTAGCAAAGGAACGCCTGAAGTCTGAGAATTCACTTGGGTGGGTTTTTAATTGTCTCTTCCACTGCAACAAAGAATGCACTAAATAATAATAATAATTATTTTTACAAGGATATTCTGGAGCTCTTGGAGAAGAGAGTGAAATCGAGGTTCTCTCACCGACAGATCTACTTGATGAATTCCTTTACTTTTAAGCAGTACATTAGGATATTCAAGGAGCAGCTTTCTCTTCCTGCTGACTTTCCTGACAAGGCTTTTGCACAGAAATGGAATAGCAACGTTCAGGTATCTAAAGCTCTTGATGTTTGGCTTCAGTAAAACAAATTGTACAATAAGATCTTTTTGTCTTAGATCAGTATTTCCTTTCATTATATGATATCTTATGAGTTAAATCAAATTGCAGTAGACAATCTTTGCTGAAGTGTGGACACAGAAGCGTAGCACAGAAGACCAAAAAGTTCAGGTTACACATGAAGAACTGCATTGGCAGTGGAGGCTGAGCTCTGTGTGATGGTTAGCTAACAAGTAACGTGCTGAGATGACGAAAATACCACTTCTTTTGTAGCTTCTATCAGAAGACAAAGCTGTTCACGATGTACTGCAGAACCTCTTTCACTACAGCAAAGACCTGCGTTCGCTCCATTTCCTGCTGGTATGTATTTGGGTACAGTATCTCCCTGAATAAACATCAGCTGTGAAGACCACAGCTGTTTTCGAGGCAGCTGTCAGAGCTTTATGTGAAACATCTTACAGAAGATGGGTAACATTAATTGAAACACCACAAAATATCTCCGTGCTTCTGCCTGTGTGAAAAGCCTGCCAAGCAGAGGTGTCACCGTGTGCAAGTGCTCAGGTTTTCCCTTCAGCTTTGTGCTGGGCTGTCCTGCATAGTGTTTGCAGCTTTTCCCATCTCAGAGTTTTTATCCTGTGATACGTGGATTGTTGGCTTCTGGCTGTGATGCTGAAAGCAGAGCGTGGTCAGAGTCTCTTCTCTGCTGGTCCTCTGCTTCATTGAGTTAGTTACATGATTGCCAGCTATTCCGAGTTTAGCAGCACCTGTTTCTTTCTGTGTGGTATGGATGAATGCCAGAAAGAGTCCATGGCTGATGGGAATAACTTTTCTTTGAGCTCCAAGGTGTGTCAGAGCTGATCCCTATTAGCCTGTGTAGTCCAAAACCTCATTCAGTTCCTTTGGAAGCTGGGTGATCACGCTCCTTTTTGAGGCTGTTACACTGACTCCTGCAAGGAGTGGAGGAGGACAAAAACAAGTATGTGGTGGTAGAAAGTGTTGGATTGATCTCAGTGGAAGATCTGCATTCAGTAGATAAAACAGGCATTTTTTCATTGCACAGACATGCAAAAGGAGGAGGCAGTCACTGAAAGCCAGCTTTTCTATCTCAATGAATATTGGACTGCTAAAGAAAGCAAGTGAAGCTCGGTGCTTGTACCTGCTGCTGTATGAAGGTCCTGGATAATCCATAGCTTTGAAGGAGTGGTGGTGAAAGAGGTCAGGCAGCTGTGTGTTTATTAACTCCAGTTTGGTCAAAACTGGCATTCTGTGACAGCCAGTGGAAGACTGAATGATTCAAGTTGTGACTCAGTGGGAATGCTTATTAGATGCCCTTGGTTGGTACCCTGCCTCCTGTAAACCATGAGCTGCCATCAGATGCTTTCCTAGCAGTGACACAAGTAGCTCTGCATGCAGAAGTCTGTTTGAAATAGCTGTAAGTAATTTCTTGCAGCAACCACTGAAGTATGCTAATCCATCGAAATTAATATAAACAAGCTAATGAGTGTTTATGTCCTCTGGTGAGGAGGCTTTAAAGTTTTGAGCCTGGAAAACCTTCCTGGCAAAACATAGATGTTGCTACCAGCTATTTACAGGCTTTTTGTATGAGCATACTGTGTGTGTAGGGTTTATTCATGACTGTTCCCAGTAGGTGACTCCAGGGGAAATGTGTTCTTCTGCATTCCATCTCTGAGTAGAAAGTGTGCCTGGTAATTAGTGATTAAATGAAAAATGCCTTCTGTTTTATTTTTAGATGCTTGCTCTAAGTAATGTTACTGTTCGTCACCCTCTTATCACCGCTTCAGATCTTCAGGAGGCAAGCAAGCAGTACAGGATGGACTCGAAAGCAAATATTGTCCATGGTAAAGCTCAGGCCTTTTTTGTCTGTGTGTTTAATAGTACAGCAAGCATTCAGTCCATCCTTGAGATTCTTCTGATGTAAGGGCTGCTGTGTAACATGCTGATCCCTGAGGGCATGGCTGGGTCGGGGAATACATCTACCTATAGGGCTGCTCCCCACTTATCTGCCTTCTTACATCTGTGTGTGGATGCAACAGTGTTGAATAAACCAGAAATTCAGTTATACAGTGAAGGATTTGTGTAATTACTGCATGGGGAGCTTGGCCAGTGCCCCACTACGGTGTGTCTGATGGCTCTCAGTGCCAAAGAAAGTGCTGGTAGTGTGGGCAGGGGTGGCACTTCTGTCCCATGGCGATGACAGAAGGGAAAACACCTTCTGTGCTGGTGATGGTGGGAGTCTGAATGAAAAAAACCCTGCAGGTAGTGCTGCTTGGACCTGAACATCCAGGAGTTCCCTTCCTGATGTGTGGAGCAACATGCTGAAGTTTTCTTTGGTAAACATTTGAAGATTTGTGCAAACAGTGAAAAGAAAGAAACAGCTGCTGAGGGTACAGAGCCCAAATGCTTTTACAGGAGGAACTGCTTTTATCCCACTGCTGCTTCTTGGCTCCTGGAAGTTGCAGGCTTTGGTTTGCTTGGCCCTGTGAATCCCAGTGTCCTGTTAGCATTTCACTGCATTGCTTCTTTAGCTCTGCATGGCAAGTAACCCCTTCAAACTCTCATTTTGTGACATGCTGTACAGCAGCATGTAGATGGATTTGATGCTGCCCAAAATTCTTTGTCATGCTGTATCACAGAATCACAGAATGGCCTGGGTTGAACAGGACCACAGTGATCATCTTATTTCAACCCCCTGCTATGTGCAGGGTCACCAACCAGCAGACCAGGCTGCCCAGAGCCACATCCAGCCTGGACATCTGTTGTCTGCTATAATGATTTTTTGTTATAGTTAAACTTCTGGGGTTTTGACAAACAGCTTCTTAACATTCTCATTTCAAATATCTGGAGAACTAATGCTCTGCTTTATCTAGCTTCCCCATTCTGGAATTGCATTACAATTAGGAAGATAAAAACCACAAATATGTGAAGCCTACAGCTTACAAAAAGTATTTAAAATTGCATATGAACTGCTTGCATTTCAGATAAGCTTAAGAAAAATACTTAGAGGTCTTGTCTTTCCCTCTAGGTTTGTCTGTCCTGGAAATCTGCCTAATTATAGCTATGAAACACTTAAATGAGGTTTATGAAGGAGAGCCATTTAACTTCCAGATGGTTTACAATGGTGAGAGCAATGCATCAGTTCTACATACAATAAATCTCTGGCTTCACCCCAAGTAACTTTTCCTGCCTCTCACCTCTGCAGAATTTCAGAAGTTCATCCAAAGGAAGGCACACTGCATGTACAACTTCGAAAAGCCCGTCGTTATGAAGGTAAACCCGAGACGTACGTTTTTCTGAAGAATTTAGATGCGTTTTTTGCAGGTGCGCGGGCAGGGCAGGCGGTCACCCACCGCGCTGAGGCGGAGCTGGAGGCCGTGCCGGCAGAGCCGTGCTGGGAGCAGCCGCAGCCCCGCTTCGTGCTCTCGGTGCTGCACTGCCCTCTGCTGGTCTCTGCCCGCTGCGATCCGGCAGGCGCTCAAATGTGAGTGCGGCGCGCTGTGGGTTCTTCGGTTCTCAAATGAGCACCATCGATTTAAGTGTGGTGGCCGGCAGAAATGAGTGTTAGCACAGGTGGCTCGTGCTCCCACAGGAGGCATTTGTGTGTGCGTGTGGATGCGTTGCTGTCCTCAGCTTGCTTGTTTGTTTCTGCTGTTTGGTAGTGTTTCCCAAACTGAATCTAATGTTACCACATCAGAAACCTGTTTTTCTTGGTCTGCTTCCGAATAGGTCTGAGTGGAGTTCTGAGTCAGTGTGTGGTGTAGGAGGACAGTATTTGCCTCCAACCAACTACAATCAGAAGCGCAAACTGACAAATGTCACTTTGGTTACCTGGTGCTCGTTGGGCTGTTGCTCTGTTCTGGCATTTGGCTGGGCTCAGGCTGGGCTCTGGGTGGCATCTCTGTAGGGCAGCAGCCCAACACGTGGCTGTGCAGGTGTGTTCAGTTCATGAACTTAACTCTGCAACCAGCAGTCCAAAGCTGCTCTGATCTTGTCACTTCTAAGCTGAGTTTGATAGTGTATACAAAAGATTTAAAGTATGCTTTTCTTAGAAAATACTATTATTCTATTCATCTCTTGTGGCTCGCTGTCTACCAAAATGGGCATAGGGCAGAACAGAGCTGGTGTTTAATGTCTGTCTGTTGCTGTAGCACATCACAGGCTTCTATTAAAACAGCATCTCGTGTGTCATTCAAACCAGCGCGGCTCAGAGCGATGTTGTCTTCATTCTCATCTTTTTTTGGTTTGCTTTCAGGCATTTGAACACTTACTGCAGCTGGAATTAGTGAAGCCCATAGAAAGGCCGTCGGTGCGTTCTCAGCGAGAGTACCTCTTAATGGAGCTGCTTTTGGACAACAACCAAATCATGGATGCTTTGCAGGCGTATCCCAACTGCCCCACAGACGTCAAGCAGTGGGCAGCGTCGTCGCTGAGCTGGTTGTGAACGTCTGGAACCTCACAGCACACTGCATCAGGACATGTGGAGGTAACTGCAGTCTCTGCAGGATGTCACACCCCCAATCCGGGGGTCAGATGAATAAACTTTTGCAAGGAGGTTTCTTTGCTGTGCTTGGCCAGTTGTTTTTGCATTTCTTTTAATTTTGAAGAACCACGGTCCTACGAGCATGTAATAGCAATGAATTCGAAGGCCTTAAAAGCACTGAGCTGAGCTAAACCCTTTTCCTCACTATTTTTACTTTGTAGAGATCAAAGCAGTTGCTCTTCTGAGTTTCTTCACCTCAGATTAAGACTGCTTCAGCTCAGTGGCAAACTGCAGCAGATGTTGTGGCTTTCAGGCTGTAGGTTCTGATCCATCTGCAATACAACTTTGTCAGGTCAAACCTTCACTCACAGCCAGCTTCATCTGCTAAGTGGTGTTTTTATGTGAAGCTGCCTCTCTTACCCACCCACTCTCTGTCCTGCTGCTTTCCTCCTCTGCTGCCTTACTTTCGAAGGTGTTGTCTGTGCATCTTACAGGACACAGCGGTGCTTTGAAAGGCAGCAAAATATTTAGCAGGAGTCATGACAGTGATGTGGTTCCTCCAAGTGGTGGCTTAGGCAACGTACGTGAGACTATCAGGATGCAATGGAAACCAAGTGAAATTGGTTGCAAGGTTTTTTAAGCAGAAGAAAATTTACAGAAAGAGAAGTATTTAATCAGCAACAACAGCTGGTTCATTCTGCAGTCCAGTGAGCATAATTCAAAGCTGCCATTTATGAGCTGATTTGTAAAGCCTGGTGTCAGCTATCTGCCCCTCCTCTTATGTCCTTTGGAAGGAAAGAGTGGGGACAGGAGCAGAAGGCTGGGGACTGCAGGACTGCGCATGGGGATGGAGAAGGGTTGCTTGGAGCAGCTTCTCTCTTCTACCTTTGCTCAGACCCCTGCTGCTGAGGGTCAGGGTGGGAAATCTGAGAACCTTGGTCCAGAACAGGACGGCAATGCCAGGAGGAGAGCTATCCCAGTGCTGGGGGAGATCTGCACCTGTGCTGCAAACTGCAATGCTGTACTTCTGGACGAGGTCACCGTTTCCACAACACTGCCCATTAAGGCTGTGTTAGAGCTCCTCTGTGCAGGTGGAAGTGGCTTTATTTAGTGGTCTTGAACCCACGTATCTGATCTATGCTGAAAGTGATTTACAATTTCACAGAAAGCCAAGTCTGACTTCAGTCTAGTGCCACTTAGGACCAGATGTACAGTTGCAATACAGCAGGCTGGGGAAAGAAAATAGAATAGGATGGTAGATATCTCCAGCCTAAAGGCTGGGCTGATGAAGCTGAATGTTTTCAGAGTTTGAGCTCAATTACCTGCAAACCCTTCCAACCCCCCTCCTGTGCTGCGCAGTGCTGCTGGGGGCACCTGAGTGCTGCTGAGCAACAGCAGCTCCTGCAGAACTGCTGGGGAAATGACTGCAGAAGTAGAGAAATAGCTGTTTCTCCTCTTTAGGTGTCACAAACTCAAAACAAGCAAAAAAAGCATCTGCGAGTCGTAGTAGTCACATTTTTTATTTTAACTTTTGGGGGAATAGGGGAAAAAGAGCATACATTTGTATTTGTACAATATTTAACAATCACTTTATCGGGAGGGGAGGGTTTGTTTTTCGTACTTGCAGAAAAACAGCAAGCACATCTGACAGTAGTACAACAACCTGTGCCCAAAACACTGACAAATACAAAGAGTAAAGTTAAAATAATTGCTTACCAAAGTCTTGAGAGGTAACGAATAGTGTATGGACTGAAACTGCACTTAAAATAATAATTAAAAAAAAAAAAGTACTGCTGGTTGAGTATCTGAGGTAAAAGATGTTCCATCACGGATGCTACTTGAATCGTTTTGCCCATGAACCCACATCACAGCTTTCTGCATTTTGTACCAAGTGTTCCTAATAAACGGCGTCGTATTAAAAAAGGCTACAAACGAGAAGCTGGAAAAAGAGCAGAGTGAGGGCCCTGTTCTTTCTGGCCAGTGCCAACATGACCAGGAGCTTCCTGGCCGTCTTCCTGGCTGGTTGTGTTGTAGTGAATGCACCAATGTTGGTCTTTGGACTGACTTCTCCTCAGGAGCTGAGGTACCGGGGAGCTTTGCAGCGCTCAGCCACGCGTTTGTTCCTAAAGAACACAGGGACAGCAGGCACTGACTGCACGTGGGTAATGCTGAAATGCTTCCACTGCATCGACCTCGCTGCATCCTGCTTGCATTTATGCTCCAAAAATGCTGGCTCTGACATTTCTCAGCTTGCACGTTTAATGCTCCAGCAGTGAACCAGAAGTTAACCGGAGTTGCCCTGCGAGAGCAGCTGTACCCGACCCAATTGGAAAGCATTTGTACTGTGAATATCTTTTTTCACAGCTGCACTGAAATATGCTGTTGCAAATCAGGAAATTCAGAGTAGCTCAGATATATATATAAAGCTCAGATATACCCCAATGCAGTTTTAAAACACGAAGAAAAGCAATCTTGGTTTCCTGGGGCAAAGCTCAGCATGTGCAGGGGTGCAGCTCTCCGCTGCCAGACCCTGCAGTGGCTGAAGCCTAGAGGACAACACAAAAGTGCTGTGTGTTTTGGACAGGACCACTCTTTGCTTGAGAATTTGGCCTATATTTATTCTACTTCTGCTGGGAAACGGGTTGAAACTCAATGGGAGCACAAAGGTTTTTAGCAAAATACAAATGGATCCTTATTTGTTCAGAACTCAGCAGCTCTGTTTATGCCCTGCTGAGTGCAGAAGATGGCATCCATGGAGTAAAAATGGAAGCAAAATGAAAACGTCAATTCAAGTGGCCACAAGCAGCTTCTTTTCTCTTTTTATGACCCAGCTGAACACCACGGAGCTGCACCCTGCAGTAGCAGCAACCCTTCTGAGCCACGTGGAACCTCAGCAGAAGGCCGAGCAGCAGTGTGACACAGCACAGGGTGTGCAGCACAGAGCAGCACCAAGCCCTGCCTTCCCTCCCTGCTGAGAGCACACTGACCTACGTCCTGTTTGCTGTAACCTCCATTACTTTTGCCAGAGATGAAGTCCCTGTAGAACAGCACCTTGGGGCTGTACAGACCAATCTTCCAAGGTAACGTTCACAGTGAGCCCCTAACTGTAACATTACAAGCTAATTTCCAAAGCCCTCCAATGCTCGGTGTGATAACAAACACGCGGTGATAAAAACACACAGCACAGCACTGGCTGACATCAGTTCTGTAATCCAGAGGTGTAACACATTTATTGTACTCTGTGTAAAGGACCCAATAAACCTGGTGGAGCAGTACTTCTGAGAAGCACTTTGGCACCTATCTACCAGTCCATTTATAATTTACACGTAAGGCATGACTTCTGAAACTCAAAAATAACATTGGAGTTGTGAAAAGCAATTTCACTGTTCTTCCCTACGTTTCTGCCGGTCTGCGGCACGGACAGCGGCATTCGTTACCTCTGATTTGTCGTTGCATATTTAAGTTACACTGTGACTAAATTATCCCTGACATCTGTAAGTGTTTAGCATCTGAAAAGTGTGGCGGTGGTTTCAGTTGGGGTTGGAGAAGCCCGTGTATCACAGACAGCAAGCAGTACGCTGATAAGATGGCACCAACTTGAAGTAGAGCGAAGATGCAAATCTCAAAGCAGAGAGGAAGGAATTTGGGGTAACTGAGCTTCCTGAGGTGATCCTGAAACAGAGACACAGAAGCCACTGCATCCTGTTTAGTGAGACAGAGAACACGCTAGGCAGACCTCGTCACAAACATAAATAGGAAAAGGAACTTCTCTTTAAAATAAAATAAAAAAAGTCTAAGATCTCAGAGCTTTCCAGTGTCACAGCTCACAGAAAATTAAAAAAGTCATGCTTAAGCTTTCAACTATTCCTCAGACACAGCAAACCTAAATAGTATTCCATTAAATAAATGTATGAGATACTCTGGGAAACAGAGGTAAGAGAAAAAGCTTCAAACTAAAACAGGGAGGAAAAGGTCGTTTCAATAAACAGCACTTTTTTTTTTTTTATACACAACAAGCTAGTACAAGAAAAAGGCTAAAAACACTGCTTTAGGAATGGCCATTTACTGTTGGCATGAAGCATAGCTTACCCTTTTTAAATAACACAGTGAATTTGAAATACATCATTTACAAAACACGGATCAATTTATTATTCCAATTTTGTTAGTGTTGTCAATCTCATAATTTAGCAGAGGTGGAACTGAGGTATACCTTGTTGAGGGAGGTTAAGTAATACTTGGAAGCCTCTTTGCTATATCCCACTTGATTACTTTTGTTTATGTACACCGAACAGCAGCACACTAAACATTCACAAGCTGTGTCATATTGGCATTACAATAGTCATCTTTATAAACAACAGCAAATGCAATAAAAACAAGTTACCCTTTTTTTTCTTTTTTTTTTTTTTTTTCTTTTTAAATCTGAAATGAAATGTTTGATTTAAAAAAAATAACAGTAGTTCATTTAAGGAATTAGTCTCTTCTGACAGGTATTAAGAAATCTGATGTCAGTTTTTAAAACGCTCCGTTAGCCCATCCAGGTCCGCTCTTCGTTCCAGGCCCTGAGCAGCACACTGCCACCTCATCACGCGTCCTTCCGGCGTCAGCAGGGAATGCAGAGAGTCTCATGGATTCGTGTGTGGGAGGAGGAGGGGGAGCAGAAAGGGAAACACCTCCTGAAGATGCTCCCAGAGACCCCGCGGTCGCTTCACACAGAACACAACGACGACAGCAGTCCCGTTAGCTTTAGCAGCTCCAGTCGAGAGTCCCGTTGGTCAGTGACGTGACCAGTGCAACTATCATAGACTGGATTCTTTGGGAGGAAAGTCAACATTTGTCACCATTGTGACCACAGTCACAATGTCCTCTGTCGTTATAATGTTAGTTAGTTTTTGCATCTGAATAATGCGTTCTTCTACGCACCCCGCCGACAGCCTGGCTTCTGCGTCGTGATCCCAGCACTCCTCGATGGTCTCACAGAGCATCGCCATTCCCTGCGGGCAAACAGAGGCAGGGTGAGGGAGCGTGCCTCGAGCTCAGCAAGCTCCGTGCAGGGGGCTGCGGCCTAAGATACATCTGCCTCGTTTTATCCCCGTGGCCAAATTTGTCTCCAAAGCCAGCACGTCGTGGGCCTTTACACCTTGTTTATTTTGTGCCCGACGCTGCCATCTGCTGGCAGTCGTTGCGGAACTTCGTAAGGTCTCGCACTCAAGAGGTGAAGCTACGCAGGGACAACGTGAAACCAAACGGTACAGAAGGGGATCTGCACCCGCAGCAGCTCGTTTCTCTCCAGCTAGCACAGCAGTGTGCTGATTACAGGGAGCAGATGGCAGCGCACACATTTGCTTTGCAGACACTGTCATCTATTGTTTCCAGTAACCCATTTTTTTTTGAAAACAAAGCAAAACAAAACCAATCAAAACAGTGCAAGGAATGCACAGCAGCATCAGTGCGAGTCTCCGGCCCAAAGCCAACTCAAGAAGTTACTCTTCCCTCACAGCCCCCTGAATTTCCCACATGACACTGCTCACCCTGTGTTACTGCATGCACTGCTTGGAGCTTTCGTGGAGGAAATCAAGATTATTATTTCTTACGTTTACTTTTATCATGCATGATTTCATTTCAGACATAAAACCAAAGAATCTTTTCTTTAACCAAAAAAAAGTACTTTCAATTCACTCAAGATGAGAGGGAACTTCTTTATGGCGTTCATTTAAGTTTGACTATGCTTAAATTCTTCCTTACAAGACAACCGTGTGAACGCCACCCAGGATTAACACTACCTGAAATTCAAAGCACAGCAGAACCTGGTGCAGTACTTATGCTGGACACCATAAAAACTTGTCTACTTATAAAATTTAAGAGAATTGTTCATACTTGAAATACAGCACCAGAAAGAACTACTTACAGAATGCTTTTGCCAACACTCTCTTAGAACAGGTCTCTTCTTTTTATGAACCACAACTTCCTGCATGTCTTCAAGGGAAGGATGCTGGCCAATTTCTTCTTCAAATGGCAACATGTATTCATCTACAGGGCCTGGAGACAAACAAACAAACAGATAGCTAAACCACAAGTTCTGCTTAAAGGAAAGCAGATTTCTGTGTCAGAAATGTAGCCCATCAGAGGCTTACGGCGTAGTTTCACTTCTGGTGCTGCTAAGGCTCACACTGCGCCAGGCGAGCAGCAGCTCAGCCCCTCGCTGACAGCTCACAGCAGCTCAGCCCCTCGCTGACAGCTCACAGCCTTTGCTCTCCCACCTGTGGCAGCCACACACGGGGTACACAGGGAAAGGAGGAAGAGGAAGATGAACAGAGAAGCACAGCACAGAGCCCAGCGAGGCTCAGTGAGCACTCCAGGTACCTGTAGAAAACAAGGCAGTTCAGAGACAGAAAGAGCAGCTGTGAGTGCAGAGCTGCACACAGCTGTGACTTGGGAAGGCTGCTTTCCTTTCACATCTCCCTCACTTTCTGGAATAATAACCACACCTGCCAGAGAGATCTACAACACACTCCTAGTAAGATTTAGGTACGTATGTTTTACAGTACAAGGAGGCAAGAGAAATCAATACGGAATGTGGGTCTGCCTCCGAGAGCGCATCGATCCCGTTAGTAAACAGCTTAACATCTTTAAAAGGGCAAAAGCCTCCCTCGTGGCTCCCACTCTGCAAGGAGTATTCGGAGCAGAAAAGCACTGAGCGGCCTCACGCTCATCTCAGATCTCCACTACACCCTGGCTTTGCAATGGATGTTTTCCAGCTGCAGTGAGCGGTCCAGGAGAACTCTTATGACAAATGGTAGCAGAAGCTCAAGCAGAGCTTTCATAGTTAGTTTCATTAAAGACTTCACTCCAAATTGAACTGTCCCCAGATATTTTGAGCCTCATCTTTCATCTTGTCCTGCATTAATGCTGGACACTGTGAGAACTTGTCTGCTTATACAATCGAAGAGAACCGTTCGTATTGAAATACAGCACTGGAAATCTTTTCTTGATAGCTTAAAAACTGAACAGTTTGCTTCATGGAAAAACACACAGCTGTGACAGACTCCCAGCTAACAGCCCATGCTGCACACTGCTGGCACAGCCACGTTTTCAGTCTCTGAGCTATCAGCAATTCCTGACACCCATTAAAACTCACATCACACCAGTGCCAACAAAGAGAAGGACTGGGCAGGGAGGCACTGAGCTTCCACAGCAGTGTCTCACTCACACCTACAGTTAAATCAGCAGCAGAATCTTCTTCATTTCTCATTCCTTTGCTCACTACCATCCTTAATGCATGTTGTTGCATGCATATAACCTACCTTCCTTTTTCTTCCCATTTAATAAAGCATTGCAATCGGGTATTTTGCTCACCATCTGAGGCAGTGCAGCGTGATGCCAGCTCCCAGAGGACCAGGCCCATGGCATACATGTCTATTCTCAAAAACGCATCCCTTTGGAAGTTTATAGCACCTTCTAGGACCTCAGGAGCCATATACCTTCGTGTGCCAACCTGGAGAGACACAGACATAACAAAATTGTACACTCAGAACCAATGTGCCCACTATAAACATTTTATTGAGATGGTGTTTATTATAAAAATAGTGTAGAGCAGCACTAACTTTTGTCCGAGATTCAAACCAGCCATGGCTATCTTGGCTTACAACTAAATCTTATTCTTCTGGAATAAGAGGAAATGTTTTTGTGCTTCTTTTTTAAACTTGGCCCTACAAGGGATATTTATGAAGCAGGACAGTGTGAATATAATTTCAAATAACAGATTTCTACAAATAATTCAATGTACTTGCTAAAACTGTTCCTTATTCCCTTTCAGGTTGCAGGAAGGCCACTCATTTTTTGATATTCTGGATACATTCTTTGAGAATTATTACAGTTGCACATAAAGATGTAGAACTTGCTTATGCCTCTCCCCCCAACAGAATTAACAATACCAAAGGAAAACCAGTTTAAACCTAGAAAGTTATATGGAGACATTCATGCAAATCTGGATGTTAAATGGAAACTCTGGGGCTACCCCTTCATTCTGCCCACAACCAACAGATGCAATTATGTCACTGAATAAATCAGAGCTTTCACCATGTCTGAACATTCAGCCTCCACAATAATAGATACGTTTCTCTTAAACGGTGCTACTGAGGTTTTATAATCCTAACATAAGGATTTTATTTTTATCCCTAAACTGAAATTCTGCCTCAAACGGAGTAAATTTAGTTTTTCAGAAACCAAAATGCTCCAGGCTCAAGCTTGTTATTTAAGAAGTACACGACACAAAGCCAGTTCCCTGCTGCATGGTAAGCACTGAATTCATAGCAGAGGGACAGGCAATAAACTCATCTCCCTGTGCTGCATCTGTTTTGCCCGTGATGGGAGTTGGTGAGGGATCTCCCTGTGCTCATCTCAACCCACAAGCCTTTATCTCTTGTATTTTCTCCCCCTGTGCTTTCAAAGCAGGGAAGTGAGAGAATGGTGAGGTGGAGCTGAGCTGCCCATCAGTGTGAAATGGGAGGAAAGGGGCGAGCAGTGAGATGGGCAGGGGACAAAAAGCTGTCATATTTAATTACCTACAGCACTGAGTAACATTAACTGATTCTGTGAGAAGAAGATCAGAATTGCCATCTCTCTTAAAGGTCAAATGGAGCTGATGATACAGCATCCTTCACATGAAGAATGCACACACTATCAATTTCTGTTCACACCCGGTTACAGTTGTGTTGTTCCTGTAAACAATCCATCTTTACCTGTCCATGTGTATCTCCTGCAGATTTTCCAGCCTCAAACTTTAAAGCTAGACCAAAATCAGCAATGCAGGCTGTAAGGTTGTTTTTCAGCAGCACATTCTTGCTCTTGATGTCCCTTTCAAGTTAAAGAAAAGAATTAGAAATCCAGAACATGAAATATCATATGAAGTGGTATACATATACATACATAGTATTAAGAAATACCACACAGAACCATCACTTACAGCATGTTTCCATCTGAAGGCACTCAGTATTACTTACAGATACACACAGAAGTGTGTAAGTTGTTTCAAAAGCTGTACTGTCAGTTATTTTATATACTGCATAGGATACTTCAGTGACTGTGTAAAAGCAGTCACATTAATTGCAATCACCCTGCTGCCCTCTATAAAACATCAAGCTTTCTGCTTAGGCCGGGCAGATTTTCCTTATTAGGCTCCTGATATCTACAGAAGGAAGTTATCACAGTAATTTCTGAGTACTTTGTATCCATCCATATTTCACGTCCATTGGCTCCAGGTTAAACATTAACCATCAGCTGCAAATCCCTCACAGCACCGTACCTGTGTGAGATGGCGGGTTTATGTCCATCCTTTAGCCCTGGAATATCCTCGTGGAGATAAGCCAAGCCTCGAGCCATGGTCTGAGCAATGTGACACAGCTCGTTCCAGGATACCACGTTAGCCTTGAGGAAGTCAGTTAATGAACCCTGTGTGGCAAAAAAAGAACAACGCTAAGATAAATTTCACTCCCATCAAGCCGTAAGGAAAATCTCTACATAGCCTGCATCCTAAAATACCATGCTATGCTTATCTGCCTTCCTGTTTTCTGATAAATCTATCATTGCACACACGTTTCTACCGCCGGCTCAAACTACAACGAGAAATTAACCTCTGCATCATCTTTGTGAATAGAATGGAGATGTGCCCATGTGTCACTTCGATAACTGGGCAGCAGAAGTCAACTCAAGTTCGTGGCACACATGCCAACAATCTGCACATAGCAGAAATAGGAGCTTACACAATTAAGTTCTTTACGAAGAAGACAACCCAAAAAAGCTTTTTTAGGGCGGTTTATGGCCTTCCAGCCACAGGAAACTGCAGGTTAGATTCACCTTCAGGAATGTGCTCAACTGTGGACGCACCCTCCGAGCCCTTTAACTGATAGTGTCTCTTTTCTCTTGGGACTAATGACTGTGAATCCAACATGCAAGTACATACTCTGAATAGAGAGAGACTGTAAAGCAAAATCTAGTCAATAGAAAGCACTTCTCAAACTCACTTCCACTTCCCCCCACGTGCTCCTGGATTTACTATGGATTTACACTCCAGCTTGATATGTCACAGTGTCACATGGGAAAAGCCAACAGAAAAGGGAAGAAGGGACTGAATGCTGTCAAAGCGTAGAAACTACATTTTAAAAATAGATATATTTTTGTATTTTCCAGAGTCATCTCAGATAAACTCTCGGACAAAACCAAAACGACAGCAGTATCCTTTTGGAAAGGCAAATCAGTTTGGCGTCACCCACTGCCTGTGAAGGTCTGCAAGCAGTTGATAGTTTTAATCTTCTCAGCAATTAAAGAAGAGGCATGAATGGGACAAAAATGCCAGAACTGATAACATTGCAACACAATCTCCACGAGACGGAGTTCTACTTAATTCAGGCAAATTTAGATGAGGGCCATGCAAAACTGAACACGCTGTGAGAAGCACAAAGGCAGAACAGTTTTCTCTATGTTTTGTAAGCCAACTTCTTTATTAAGCACAGCCTGACGACAACTGTATCAGCTAGCTGAGAAGAAACTGAAATCAATCCGTATCCAGCAGAAGTTAACGGTAAGTGAAAGCTATTTACATTTTGTTCAACTACCTGAAGGTCGTATTTGCAACAAACCTTTTCGTGAAATGCTGTAATTAACCAGAGATCCACATCAATGCTGGTGCCTCGTTTCTCTGCACCGATGAACTGTAAGATATTGTCGTGCTTCATTCCAGGTAGGCTGTAAATTTCATATTCGTTCTGCCACGACTGTTTGTCCTTTAAACAACAAGCAAAACCAACACCAAACACCAAGTTAATACCACAGTCAGAGGCCCTGTGTAAGATATTTCCTCCTGTAGTTGCCCATGCACTGCTAAGTGGTCTGTCATTATGATGAAAACCTGTTGGTTTTGTTTTATTTGTAATCAAATCAGGGTTTATTACCTATTGGAAAGAGTGGTAAAAGCACAGTGTACACTGTCAGCATTATGAGAGTAATTACTTTAAAATGACAGAAGTTTAGATACAGTATTCAGTATTAAATATTTAGAAATGCTACTGGTTCTACAAACTACTCAGCATTTACAAAAACAGAAAAATGGTCTTTCTTCACATATATTACATGTTCAGCACAGTGGAAAATTGTCTGAAAAATTAAGTATGTTGTATCATCTGAAAACAACACCAGCTATCAGATACAGGAATCATGGAAACACAGAAAGCTGTAGATCTGGATTACAGTCTGCACTCTGCAAGTCTTCACAAAGCTCCAGGTAGCAGCAGTGGCTGTTTGTAAGTGAGGTACCATCTACCCTGTGTCACTGTATGTGACAGTCCTGGACTCTATGTAAATTTGCTCTTACTGTTGTGAGCACAACCTGTTCTAAACGTGGCTTTCAGAGGGTACTTGCTGGGAAGTCAACAGTATTTCATTTAATTGGAACAATCACCTTACAGGGTTGCATTGCAGAACACCTGTTTACTGGCTTACATTCACTCCAAGTACAACTTAATTAGATCTCAAGTGATGGAAAGATGTGAGAACAGCAAGCAGTATTTAAGTGTTCACGTTCAGGTATTTTTATTGTCCTTTGCTTTCAGGCTGCACAGAATTCAGGTCTCGTTGATAAACACTTTCTGCATTTAATAAAACCCCACATGCTTTGGCTGAAGCTATTTCCCACGCCTGAGAACATCTCTGCAATAACTAGACTTACTGTATGGGATGAAAGTTCTCTACAACAGGTTCTCACTGTGACTAGAAAACACAGCTTGAAGTACTGTAAGTTGACAGTGCAGGACACAAAGAACTTCTGCCTACCTGGATAGGGAATATTTTGACTGCAACATATTCATTCAGCAGCTGAGCTTTCCACACACACCCAAATCGTCCCCTGGCTTTGATCTCTAGCAACTGCAGTGGCTTCAAACCCATCAATGGTGAAGGCGGTGGTGGTCCAGGATCCTGAAATTAGGTAAACACCATTAATTAACACTGCTATTACAATACATGTGATCTAGCAAGGAAAGCCTTGTAAACTGAGACTTGGCAGCATATACCCAACCCTCCTGCAACAAATTCCCCCAAACAAATCAGAAACAAAACAGCAAATCTTCTCCACAGGAAGGAAAAAAAAACAAAAACAGACTGTGAGACATGCTCAGAACTATGTGCAAGCAACAGCATGACAACAGTTACAGTACACATCTGTCTAACCAGGTATGAAAGCACAGCAAAACTTAAGGGATAAGCATAATTAAGTTTCACTTGGTACCTTTTTAAGCGATGGAACTCAACCAAGCACCTTTGCTTTCCCTTACCCTGCCTTTACCATGCTCTCCTGAGCCCTGCTCCCACAGCCCCCCCAGTGCTGGGGCACAAGCCTACAAAGCAGCACAACCCTCCCCCATCGGTGATGGTTTCCTTCAGAAGCACTGAACCACACAGCCAGTGCAGGACACGACACCCAGCACCCCCAGCCCCTCATGCTGGGGTGAGGAAGCACAGAACCAACATTCCAGTGCTCTCCAGAATGGGATTCCAGAGAACACCTTGTTCTTTGTATCTCAACGTTTGCACCCTACTGATGGACTGAAACAGTAAAATGCACCTCCTACTTAAAGCATACACGTCACCTGAATGCAACAAGTACATTTTCAACTTCGCTGCCCCAGCGGTGCTCCCTCCTGGGCTGTCCTTTCCTTTCGTCCCACCATTCAAGGCAGCTTGTACACAATTTGTTTTCGTCCCCACCACCAACCACATGCGATGCCCCTGCCTCAAACAGCACTGCTCTACCCAGAATTAGGGCCCTCCTGCCTGATATCTGCCTGCTGCAGAGTGGCTCTGGAGGAGGGCTTGTCAGCACTGCCACCAAGAGCAGCAGCCCCATCCTACCATTCTTCTCTCCCCTCCATCCTCAGTGGTGTTGCCATTGGTGATGGCACACGGGCAGACGGACAGTGGATGAACAGTGTTTGTGGCAGCACAGCTCAGCAGAGGTCTTACATTACAAATGAAAGCAAGAACCTACAAATGGAAGGCAGGTATTGCTTCTCAGTGACTCCTGCACTGCAAAATACCAAGTGTGCTCTTCAAACACCCAAAATGTACAATTCCCTTCTGCTCCCCCCACCAACATCAAAATCCTCGTGCATGTTAAAGACATTTGCTGAACAACTGTGCTTTGAAGCACACTTCACTGCTGGGAGAATGGAGACAAGAGTTTCTCACCAATTCATGTTCTGAGCAGTTTAAGCACAGTAATAAATAACCATACTCTCTTTCTTGCTAAGGAATAAATGCATCCTTTAAAAAAGGACTAGTTTCATCAATAGTTTCCTATCAATTCAAATAAATTAATCAGAAATTGGCACCTATAGAAACACGATATTGAAATACAAACTGGAGAAGTTACAGTAGTATCCTCTAAAAACTATGAAATGCTTTTGCCAACGCAATTGATAGATGCACAGATAAAGCTGTGATATCAACGTAGCTGGGTTCATTTTTTCTTGTGTTTATCTGGCTTGAAGTTCAAGAATTAAAACCTGCTTCTAACACAAGATAAAGTTCTTGTTCCTGGAGCTGCTGATACACAGCCATGCAAGTTTCCTCTCCTGCGCTGCCCTTCATTTGGTGCCAAAGCCCTGTATGAATATTTCAGGCAGCAAGGAGCTCACTGTCCTCAAACTGAAGCAGTGACAAAAATGGCAAAAGCAGACGTGCAAAGCTAGAAAAGAGATGCCCAGATTTACTCACAAAAGCCTATTTTGAGTACTACAAAGCTGTTATTTGTAAGGCAGTGTGCCATCCAGAGATTGAACACCACACCATCACACAACTTGTGTGACCAAGTTTCAACCTCGGGACTCACCTGAACTGAGAGAACCATCTGTGGGAATAAACCCAAACCTCCCTGGCCCCAGTGGCTTTCCTTTCTGCACCCCTGTCCAAAGCAACCTGATGTATTTTGAAGCACGCCGCATGAATATTCTTCCTTGATTGTGAAACAGAAAGAGCACTTGTGCCCCTCAAAGATCTGATGAGCACATCTGAACTGCAGCACCCATCACAAGAGAAGGCAGTCACCCCACGTCAAAACCAGCCAGCAAAAAGCACTGCTCCCTGCTTTCACTTGAACCCAGTGCAATCCTTTCCACATTCCCAAGCTCTGCATTTCCTACCAAGTCTGAGCATTTCAAAAATGTTCTCCCTCTGGGATCACAGCTTTCTGCTCCTTGTGAAGAACTATCACAACCCTACACACAGAGCAGAACAAATCCTGATTTAAAATGAAAAGGAGAGCTGCCTTAACAGAAGCAGTTTTCAGGTTTCCTGAAGTGAGTGGGGAATGGTTCTGAACATCAGCCAGAAGCACAACGACTGGGAAACTACAAACCCATGCCAAATACAACGAACTGGATGGATTGTTTAAGGGCTGCCCCAACACCATCCATCAGCACGTCAGTGCGTCTCCAGTCATTCCCCTCACACAACAACTTAATCAGATGATTCCACATGTGTAACAAAGGGGGGGGAAAAAAGGATCAATAACCCACGTGTGGTTGTACAAAGACATTTCTCTCTTCTGACTCCAGAATAAACACAAGATCTTAAACTTCAGAGCCCATGCACGTTCTCTGTGTTAACTTTAGCATTACTTCCCCTTGGTTACATTTACTCTACAGCTTATATTAGCATGTGGTCAACGAGTTCTCATTTCTCTCTTTTGAGTTTATTTTCAATTAGATATAGCACGAAAACCCAAACAGAGTAAGAGTCAGAACTCACGTTCTGTAATCTAGTCTGACTCTGTGACTTGCATCAAAATGTTATTAATGTAAACAAGGTAGTAGCTTGTAGTCACAACACTTATTTTTCCCTAACTGGAATGAAGCCATTTGAAGCAAAACAGTACAAAGAACAGAATGATGATCCTTCACAGGTGTGAGATATTCAGAACATTTAGATAGCAACCTTCTATTTCCTTCTAAAGGATGTTCACAAGGCATTTCAGCTGTGAACATGAGACCTATGTAGAAAACATACAGACAATGAAAACTGGGCATTCAGACCACAGCTCAGATCTTGTTTGGTTTTTCAACCCAACAGTAATGAGAGTGGTTCTAAATAAACAGTTCTCGGTTACTTGTAGTTTTTTAAATGAAGAACCATTCATTAAATGCAAGTAAAAATCACTTCTGGCCAACGATAAAGTCAAAGTAGAGACTGAATGGTGACAGAGCACTTCTCTTCAGCTAACCTCTCTCCTCAAACCAAACCCCTCTGCTTCTCACACACGAGCCATGCCAGCTGGTCACAGCAGGCAGCCCCAGCTGCAGGACAGCAGTGGACACCCAGTGCTGGGCAGGCCGTGCTGCTGCCCTGCAGTGAGGCAGAGGCTGCTCGCACCTCCTGCCCTCCCAGCACAGCCCTGCTCCTCTCACAGGGCCGCAGCAGGACGTGGCACTGGCTGCAGCGTTCCTGGTGCATTCCACATTGCTCCCTCAGATGTGCATCTCCATAGCCTGGGAAATCACAGTAGGCTTCAAGAAAGCCACGAGCAGCAGACTGAATCTCGGTTTTTCAACCCCGCATGCTTACAAATTTCTGGTCTAAAAATATTGAAAGAATGGAATTCGTACCAAAACAACTTCTTACAAGTCCACAGAAAGTTCCATAACCATGAACAAACATCAATGCATCTTACCTCAATCATTATATGAAAGGCGTGCTTGTTGAGGGGGAAAAAAACACAGGCAAAAGAAATTACTATTTACATCAAGAATGGGATGAGAAAACAGTTTATAAGAAAAGAGACAAAATAAATTGCTTGCAAATTAACAACAAAAAATATTCATGGGGATAGCAACTTTCCTGTTACAGAGCATTTAAAATGGAAAATAAAAACATCATTGATATGTCAGCAAAGAAAAAATGAGCAAAACCAAAGATTGTAATACAGACCATCAGCTGCATCGATCTCATAATTCAGAACAGAAGTGCCCATTATTGGTGCCTACACGAACCTTACGGCAGAACAGCGTACAAACACATGCAGAACATACTTACAAACACAAGTTATGCAACTCAGCTCGTTATGCTCCCAACTGCACAGTAGAGGGCATCGTTGCATTTCATTTCTAAGCTAAGAGCCTACGCTGTAATTAGCATCTAGCTGTGGAAAATGGAAACTTGGAGATGTCTGAGTTACAACCAAAGCTCGCTGACCAATAGGTCTTCACACACTGGGTCTGTATCAGTAAGTTTATTCAGTAAATCTGGCGTGCTCCAAGTGGGACCAGGGCAAGTGAACCTGAAGATGCCACATCCCACACACATAAGGTACAATTATAACGTTTAAGACTGATTACAAACAAATCACGAGTTCACAGACCACTGGATGAATCCTGTTACAAAAACAGAAGTCCAAGAGCTCTATTAGTGAAACTTGAAGCACATTTCAGTGAGACGAGCTTGTTCACGCTGCTTCAAAGCAGGGAAGCTCAGAGCTGCCTTCATTACTTCTCCTCAGCTTTTGCCTCAGTCATTTTCTGTGTCCTTTACAGTTTGATCACAGTGCAACAGCATGACACCCAAGGCTTGAAGCTGCCACGTAGCAGCAGTCATCCCCTCCTTCTCCCTTTGCCTTTACATTCTTCAGATTCTACTGAGCTGGGGCCAACAACAGCCTTCCCTCAGCTCAAGAAGTGTCTAGCACACAGTTAGCATTATCTAAATAATCAATAACAGAAGGGCAGAAGCACTTCTTGAAGTCTAGATTAGCTGGGGTCTGCTTTATAACTTGCTGTCATGTGGGTGGCAGGAGCAGCCCTCCTGGGTCAGCCAGCACCGCCACAGGTGGCTGAAGCCCCTGAGCCCAGCACAGACCCCACAGCCCTTGTACAGCCTGCAGATACATCAGGCACTTCATCAGAGGGAGAAAATGCCATAAAGAGAACTAAAAAAACCTCTTCAACCAATTTTCTTTTGCTGACTGGTGGCCCCAGTACGACAGCAGCCATTCAGTGCATGCAGCTCAGACACCGCAGCACAAACTGCACAGCCCACGAGCACTGATGTTCCTGCTCCAAGCTGCCCATGTTCCTCTGCCTGAAACAACAGCCAAACGAAATAACAACACTGCTCCATCTCTGAATCTGATAGGGAACAGCTTCTGCCCAGGCTGATAGCCACATCTATTATATGCTCACATTTCTATTGAAGCAGCAGATGAATAAACAAGCAGTGCTTGTGTGAAATAGTTACTCAACAAATTTCGTTCCTCGGGCTCCAAAAGGAAGTTGTTTAAGAGTAATTTTTTGTGTCTGTTCGCTGCTACAGCCCTCCAGTTCCAAAGAATTATGTAAACTCTTCAGAGATAAGTAAAAAGGCACAGGAATACAAACTTTTTGCTCTTAGCACAGTGAGAAAATACAAAGAAGGAATTCTGAAGCCCAATTCCAATGCCCACGTCGCTCTCTTAATGAGATCACCTCCCCCCCCAGACCCCAACACATCACACAAAGGACAACTTTCAAAGAGATTTGTGCACACCACAGATGTTCTAATATTAAGACCATTGCCATTCAGATACAGACCACCAATTTTCATTAGATGTCCAAATATCAGCAGGTTAAGCACTATCTGGCTACTACCAAAATGCAAATATACTCATTTCAGCAATTAATGTAACTCTTAGAAATAAAACCTGGGAGCAATTGAGAGCCTCACAGAACAGCCACCATCCTCACAAACACATAACTTTAGACTGGGAGTAGGGAAATGGCTGTGATATCTGTAACCACCTGGAAAAAAAACCCCATGCAGTTTGTCTGAACTCCAGACACGTCACAAAAATCTGATTCCAAAATAAATGCACACCACCAATTCATTCCCTTGTTCCTAACTAGTGCCTTAACTATGGCATCTGCACCTTCACTTACAGTCCCTCAACCTCTTCAGAGAACGCAAAGTAAGAGGAATTGTTCTTGCATACCTGAGAGGTATCAGCCTAAAACACTCAGGAGAGCCTTATCTAAGGACACAGCACTGGACTTCGTGATGGAAAGTGACTAAAAAGCTCCCAAAGGCAGGTAGCTGATGGCACACTTGCCAGAAATGGCTGCTTCAGCCCTCCTGCAGTTGCTTCAGAGCACAAAGGCCATCTTTGATCATCTCTGACAAGTGTCCCTGAGCCAGGTATCCCAGCACCACGACCAAAGGATGGCATCAGAGCTTCCTCTTGTGTCACTCCAGCTATTGATTGGAATTAATTCTGGAAGGAATTCTCATTAGACCCGAAGGTACAAATGCCTCATGACAGAATATGAAGTCATGCAGTTTGGTTCTTCCTTTTTTAATACTAACACTGCCACTCATTTCACGTTAATGATTCATCAATGACCGGCAAGTACTCGACCTTCACTCCTTCCTAGCAAACCAAAGGCTCCAACCCAGCCTGTACCCACGATTCAAAAGGAGTTCTTCCCACGTCCATCCCCCAGTTTTATTTTGTTGAGCAATGCCTTCCATCTCACACAGCTGTGTATTTTTCAAGTGGTCATAAACCTTCCTAAATCTGGAACGTGTTCTTGATAAAACATCTCTCCCTTTCTTACCCCTCATTTTTCAAGCGTTTTAATGGTTCTATTAAAATGGAACAACAGCAACAGAAGTGGCTGGAAGAGCAGAGTAGAAAAAACCTCAACACTTCATTTCATTTTGTCATTCTTCAGCAGCCACCTGCAATTTTCTGAGCGTGGTAAAGGAACAGATTGTCCCAGAGATTCTAACAACACCAGGTAGATTATTTGGCGTGCTCAAACTTAAGGAATAAAAACAGTAAGTGAAAATCTCCTCCAATGCTAACCACAAAAATATTTACTCACTAGTGCCTACACTCCCATGATTTTTTTAAATAAATCATTTTCTTTCATTATTATTCATCCTTTGTTAAGTGGAACTGCTTTCAATTCTGACTTCTTTCAGCTGAAACTGAATTAGCAAAATCATGATGTAGCTACATGGGCTTACTTGCACTTCAGCATCTTCAGGAAAAGCTGCACTGAAGGTGGTCTGATGGTGATAGGAGCAAGCCATCCAACACAGAGCACTTTCTGGGACTCAAAGCATCAAGACCAGAGGGATGACCAGAGCAGTATCTCTATATCTGATCTGCGTGCTCCAATTAAGGGTAAATCTTGGTTTGTGCAGCACAGGACTTTGGAAACAAGGCATGCCTTCCATATACGAGATGGAGCACTGAGGTTCATCCATATGGAGGAAGTAGTAAAAAAATGAATCATACAAGATTAGTGTGCTCAGTATGGGTGAAAAGCTACACAAAGCAAGATGTACAAGGTAAAAAAGCACGACTAAGCCTCTGTGAGAAGAGAGAGAAATGGTAGTTCTTAGGAATCAAGCTTGCTTTTAAGGATGCATATGGAAGCAAGTAGCTTTTATGTCACTGTTTAACACAGTGGCAGAGCTTAAACAGGATCTGTTCATTATGAGTTTCTGAATTTCCAGTCACACCAAACAGGTCCAGATCAGGGCTTTCTTCTGCTCAGCACTCAAACACATGCAGCATCTTTGACCCGAGCAACTCCAAATGTTTCAGAAGAAAGCACAAAAATAGGCTAAGAAAAATGACACTATGTGAATCTACAAAGCTTTTTCCAACCCTCACAACAGATGACTCTTATTTTAAAAACAACACAAAACAAAAAAAGCAACTCTGTGATCCAGTAAGATATTCATAACTTGGGCCCTTAAAGTACATGAGGTTAATTTTTCTTTGCGCAGCATGGATGCAAAATGTTGGGAGCCACAGCTCTGCGAACTGATAAAAAACAGAAGTGTTACTTGTGTCAGTTATGCTATAAAATAGGTTGTGGTCCTATCCATCGGATGACAGGGTGGTAACACTGCAGTCACAATTAGCACTGAGTGACAACCCTGGCCCATGCTCAAGAGATGTAAAAAAATAAATGAGCATAGCAGATCAACTCCCTGCCATCCACGTTCACGTTTCTACCAGGAGAATCAGCAGGATGCTGCGGGGAAACCTGAAGTGCACCTAAACTGAGTGAGAGCTTCAATCCACAAAGGCCACCGTGCTTCATCTGCAGCATGCTCCGTGCTCAGGAGTGAAAGTTGGCTGAGCACGAGTAACTCTGAACAAAAACACACAGTTTCAAGTGTGTGCAACACTCAGCTGCCTTCCTGGTAAACTGATCAGGCATACGGGCTGTATGCTTGCTGCACGCTAAGTCCTAACATAAATAAGATGAAATAGCTCTGTCAAACTGTTTTACATAAACATGCATATATTTTGCAAACCTGCATTTGCTAATAACTCACTACAGAATTTAAGGGGTGATAGATTTTGACAAAATTTGACAGTCAGCTTTAGCCAGACTGCAGACAGCAATGCACACAGTGCAACTGATGGCGGGGGGCAGAGACGAGATGCCTGCAGGGCAGGGGAGCAGTGGGACAGCAGGAGTGATCCAGAGCAGCTGCAGCCATCCAACTGAGACACAAAGCCTACCACTGCCCTGTTAAAATCAGAATAACTACCTGGACATCCCAACGCAATCCACAGAGCTGTGGACTGAGGTCAGTGTGTGTCAGAACTGCCTGCCTGATGTGTTGTGATACACTGCTCTTTTCAGAAGAAAATGAAGTTGCTTGCATTTTCTTGGATGTTGGTCCTTTCTTTCATTTCCAGAATTCCTTCTAGCATATTTCTCCATCTTCTCTCTCTTCTTTTCTTTTAAATCTACCAAACAGTCCCTTTCCCTACAGCAGAATCACTGACTTTCTATTTACTTACTCTTTCTTTTCCTGATTCTTCCAACTTTTCTTATTCTCCAGTGCTTCCTCCTCTTGATTCTCTCATTTCTCATCCTCCCCCTTACTTTCTACAGACAGAAAGGTTCCTGCCAGGGCACACTGCTGCTCAGCACTCCCACTGCCATGCAGAACCTTTTCTTTTGTATCTCACACAGAAACTGATGTTTTCTACTGAATATCTGATATGCATCTAATTAAGCCATCCCACCGATTGCTACAGTAAGACTCAGAAGAATGCATTTGCCTATAGACTCTACTCATGCCCTACTTATTAAATATACTAATTAAATTATTTAAATATTTGTTTTATGGTTATAAAGCTACTAATACTGTTCCCTCTCTTCCTGTTTCCCCTGCTTCCCATTGAAATCAGCTGTAACCAAATTTTAAGTGGGAAACACTGCTCTGCTGTCTATGGGAGAATATTTCTCTCTCTTATTTCCATAATTTCATTTAGATTTTCAGGCAGAAGTCACTTTTCCTGACTTTCCACATCAAACCTTCATGCCTATTCACCACAAGATAAGAAAATGTTATTACACCATAACTAGCTCATGCACCAACATATACTTATCCCAACAGATACAATCTAGGCATTAACGAACAGGTTATTACCCTATTTATTAAAAATTTATGACGTGTCCACTCCTGCACTGAGCAGAAACCACGAAAAAAGAGCTACAATAAAAAGGAAGACAATCAAAATTCAGGTATTTAACGTTTGCCTGCTTTGCTGACGCTGTCTGTAAGTCTAAAAGGGCAACTGATTATTCACACAACTGGGAAGTATGAAGTTAATCCTACAATGAAAACTGCTAAGATGACATAAAGAGCCAAACACAGAAAAATGGAAATGGATGCAACAGTTATGCTTGCAGATCTACACGAAGTTGGTTTGTTGCAGGAAATGCACTCTTTTCCCTCTGAACTATGCTCTTACCCTTTGGCATGTAGTTATGTCCGCTGCCTCCTCCTAAGCTTTTCTTATCTGTTACCATGAAACTGAAACCAAAACAATTTGATTTCTCAACCACAGGTAATAGGACTTCATGGAGCACCCTGACGTCAAGCATTAACACAGAAAAAACCTCACGGTAGCTGGCAGTACAGGGTAATGCATGCAACCCTTTTAAAACACAATCCTACCAAAAATGGCAAATGTTTTACCTTCAGATAACCATCAACTGAATTGTCACTGCATGAGAGCTGAGCTATTGTAGCTGAGCAGTCACTGCACTGGCTTAGGGAGCTTCAGTTCAAATCTGACTCCAAAATCTCAGGTGTGGGACCTCTCTTACTTCAGTTCTGAGGATTCTGTTGTCTCAGCCTCATTCCTGAATGACCTTCTAATCTCACTTGAATCTCTGGACACAACTGAATAGAAGGAATCCTACTACATACTATCAGTTACATCCACAGGATCAGCTGGAGCCTGACAACAGCAGAAACTATGCACACAAAGCTGTAGAAGTTGGTTTTGATGCCATGGAGCCAGTTTACATTTCAATTTTTAGGACAACCATCTCAAAATATTTCCCAGGTAAAAGAGAATGTGATAAAATTGAGACATAGTAAGACAAGATGTAACATTTGCATGAAGAAATAAGAGGAAAAAGATGACAGGAAGAACAGAAGCCACAAGATGAGCTCAGCCCTTGGGCTATGTCTCAATTATATATTTTCTTTATCTTCCCTTTAGCTGATACCTGTAGTTCAGTAGTTCAGTTCCATGCTTTTTTTCTTTAATAGCTATTCTTTTCCTGCTTCTATTTCCCATTTGCTGCAAATTGCCATTATGAATTAGCCTCTCTCCTTCATTTTTCTTGTAAGCTAAGCATCACAAAAGGCTCAGGAGCACATGAGAGCACCTGCACACAACATGCACACAAGCAGTGGGATGTATGAAATTCCCTCACCTCTCAGCAACGTTAAGCTGGAACTTCCGTGCTGTTTAGTTCCACACAGCCCCAAACTAGTTTCTTAAATAGATCCTCACTCATGCATCAAATATCAATTAAAATACACAAAGCTATGAAAGTAGAAGCTGAATTATTTGCTTTTGCTGATACCAAGCACTGACACCTTCAAATCAGCAATGCAGCAGGAGACCTCAGCCATGCAACAGATGCCCATTTCGTTCTCCTCTTTGCTTCAGACATGTTTGTTGTTTTTACTTTACCTTTCAAAAAAAAAAATAAATAAATGAATGCAGCAACTTACCTGGGTTGGAACAAGTACTGGAGGATATGCTAGCTTGTGATGTCTGTACATCCAAAATGAAAAGAGCACAATCACTGCAATTCCCATTATAGGCACCAATGAATAAAGCAAGGTGTTGAATAGAGGTGGCTTCGGTGTGACCGGATTGGAAGTTGCTAAAGAGAATAAAAAACCAAAGAGTACATAACTCATAACTGCTGGAAAAATCTATCATCCCGACCTAAACTTCATGCAATCAGTACAACAGGCTAACAACACTTGATTGAGCAGCATACTCTAATAATCAAACAGCTGTGTACTTGAAAGGCAGCATTTCAGAAGATGTGAAGATAACCCAGATCTCTAAACTCACACGCCAGTGTGCCCAACTGCTCTGTGCTTCTGTGCTTGCTCTATCTACACTGTGTAAGAGATGTTTTTATTTTAAAAGATTGCAAGAATGCCATCACTACACGAGGGAAAAAAAAAGAATCAATACAGAGGTTTCATCTTCAGAATGTAAACAGTAAGGTATCATTAGTAAGTAGTGCTGGCCAGAAATAATCTGCCAACGTACTGAGCCTCTGCTCATTTGCTGAAAGTAAAAATCCTCTAGCTGAAGACTCTTATCTAAGTATCTCAGGGAGAACTCCAGAGGAACTTCTGGGGCAGAACAGAGCAAGGAAGAATGCCCATTACTGCATTAGCAATACCACCAACAAAACTGACAGGAGCATCTCTTGGGTCACCAAAGATCACTTCAATCTCACAGAAGCGTTATTTAATATCACAACTTCCTCTGGCTATGGGTGCACAAGATATCTGCTGTTTTCAATTCACTTATTAGCACTGATAGCCTTCTAACAAAGATTATGAGATTCTTGACCAGAAGAAGATACTCAAGAATAACCCAGAGATCTTCTAGTTGTTGTTCTCTTAGAACAGTTTAAGGGTGGCTACCTGATGTGCTCTGATGTAACTTAGGAAGAAATCCTTCTGAAATTTATAAAGGTTACTGTGTCAGTCAGTTTAAAGAAACACTGCAAACATCTTTTCATGAGGAAGAGCATTCCTAGGCTGGCATGTGCATATGTAGATGATACTGATTACAGCCTAATAAATGCTTACCTGTACAATTAAGGTAAGAGCCAGTATATTAGAGCAGCCTATTATTTCACATTATGTTTTCTTCTCACCTTTAGAAAAGAGCTGAGTGCGTTTTATGAATTTGAATTTATATCTCTTTCTTTTAGTAGCTTTTAAAATTGAAGAAAAAAAATGGTAACTGTCTAGGTTTGTTATATGAATGCACAGAGCTCTCTACCATTTGGGAATCAAAAACCTTCTGGCAGAAAAAACTGACTGTAAAACTTTGAAAGCCTCATCTCCTGAACACACACAATATCAGACATTTCTGAACTCTGCTGTGCAGTTGCTTCATCAGTGTGTTAAGACCAACTTACGCTGTGTGACCTCCATCTCTGGAAAATAGAAGAAGCGTTCATTGCACATGTTGCCTTCACAACAACAGAAGAACACTTCAGGGCTGTCTTTTTTCTCTATGCAATCATTCCTATAAAAGATAATAACAAAAAAACCTCATTAATCTTGTGCTGTCTATTTTGCTGAAAAGAAAACATTTGGTAATACTTAAAACTTCAAGGGAGCTTCAGTGAGTTACCCAGAATAGCTCACTACTCAAATGGCAGTGAGATGTGAGGAAGACTTATTATTTTATATTGCAATAATCAAGTATCAGTAATACTAAACCTGGAAGAGAGCATTTTGCCATTTCTGACACAAAATTCGAGGAGAGCTGGCAGAAGTACTGAAGATCAGTTCAAGATGCTTGTTTACATGTGCAAAACAAACGAGCAAATGGGGAGCACTCATCTCCACTGTTTGCAACCCTGTTCACTGTGAGTTAAGAAGTAGAATTATTTTACTGCATTTTTAGAAAACATTGAGATTCTATGAGTTCTCCTTCACGCATGCATTGCATGTAGGAAAAGGGTTTATTTCAGGCGGAGGCTTAAAAGCAGGCCAGGATTTCTTTTAACTAATGAGCTCAAGCTACTCAAGTAAGGAGGCAAAAACAGGAGTAACGCAGAAGGCAACAACTTGACAGCAGACAGTGAGCATGAAGATCCTGCAGGAGTAGCTGCAGACATTACATACTGCTAGACCTCCGCAAGAGTTCCAGGTCCATCCTCAAAAACCAGGTTATTTTACAGCTCTGGCTATTACAATTACACTGTGCTGAAATGTCCCTAACACATTCATTCTTTGATGTTCTTCATCTGCTGCTTCTCGGAGTTCATCACCCTGTAACTCTGTTTAGTAAACTGCCAGAGATAAGATTTTGCTTAATGGATATTTTAGACAATCACAGCAGCACGCATTCTTTTGACAAGCTACAGTTACTGAGGGCGTAGACAAGCTTTTACTTCAACTGTTCCCCTCCTGCACTTTAGCCCTTCTTCCAGTTTCTTTTCTTAGCTGCAAGGAGGACTTAGTGCTGAATTTTTTCAGACTGTTCAGTGATACAAGTTGCAGCAGTGGGATGCTAATGGTACAGAACCTAATTCTACTTCCAATTTGAGAAATTCTATTTCCATCCTAAAAGTTCAAAATCTAGCAGAAATAAAATCAGACCAAAATGTAAATATTTCCACTTCTTCTGCAAACACACAACTAAGAAGAGGTTAAAAAGAAATCAAAGTGCTTTCCCATCCTGGCTTACTGTTACTACATACTAGTAGCAATAAATAAGGTTTCTTCAGAAATTGTCCTCTGTCTTCCAGCACAGCAGGATTTCAACCATGCTGTGTAAGCAACCTTGCAGATGCTTTGCTTCTTCTCTGAGAAACAAAAAGTCAGGAGTACTGTTCAACTTAGCTTTAAGCTATCAGTTAAAGGAAAAAACATCCCAGCATGGGGAAACTTTATTTGGTAGAAAGCACTACAATGATTCCTTCTACTCATTCAACAAACACAACAGGAAAGCTTTCTAGAATATTGCCAAAAATAATTTCCAAATTCATTTTCATACAGATATTTCACGCTTTTAGTATTTTTAATTATTTCCCTTTCCAAATATCAACTGTTTTGGGTAAATAACAGTCTGTACAGTACTTCGAAGACCTACAGCACTATTTCCTAAAAGATGCAATACTATTTCTTAAAAGAGTCACGACCTTTATTCAGCCAGTAATGAACAAAGCACAAGCCCTGCTGTTAATGCTCACGGGTACTTGCTACACCATCTGTTACACTAAAATGAGTGGAATTTAAAAATACTCAATGTCTCCCAGGACTGCTAGTGAGGTGAGCTTTTTAGCCAACAGGCAAAATGCTTTCAGATTTAAGGAAAGCACAGACACCAAGTATTGACCATCCTGCTCCAAAGACTTCGGAGAGGTGAACCATAAAATTCCAAGTTCTGTTTTCAGTAACTCTATTTGCACTGTTTGACAGTAAGTTGCTAGGAAAAAAAAAAAGTCTATTGGCCTAAATATGTAAAAATTACAAGCTTTAGTACATAGTAACTGAATGAGAGAGGGCAGCACATGCTATTCTGTAAATAACATAAACTTACTCAGGTGAAGTTGGGTCCATACAGTTAAGTAAGGAAAAAATCCCACGTGTTTGGACAAAAGCACAAGTGCAATTATTTGCAGGCTACCATACAAATCTTTTGTCTCAGTTACCAATTGCAGAAGAGAGGTTGTAATAATTACAGACAAGCAATATAGCATAAACTTACAAATAAAGCTTACAAGAAAACTTACCTGTCATAACAGTTGATGTCATCCAGCCAGCAACCTTGTTTCACGATTTCAATTGATCCAGAAATATTCTTCCATGTAGCAAAACAGTGCCGTCTTTTATCTTTATCTCCATAACAGGGTTCAATGCCGCTGCGATTTGTTTTATCTTTCTCCCAATTAGCGTTGTAGTAGATGCACTCCTGTGTTTCTGATCTGCCAAGAATGGCACCTTCAAGGTAAGAAAAGCACACCACGGTTAGCAGCACTCTGAAGAACAAGCTGCACACCAACAGTCAAACCCAGGGCGTACCAACAGATCACACAATGCTTGCATCAGTGCAGCTTCTACCCTTTCCCCTTCGCCCTCTTTGGTTTTTAACCAAAGAAAGCACTGAAAGCTTGCACGCATTCCAAGTCAGTTTTGAAACCTAAACCACAGCCCTTCCGTTAACTCAAATGCCAGCTTGGACACTTTATCAAGATTTGAAGAAACAAAGGACAAGTTATGGCAGTATTTGCCCTGAACAGCAAGAGAACAGGAATCTTAAGATACTGAACATTAGAAGTTGAGTTGGTTTAGCCAAAGAATATTAGCAAGCAGAATTTGCCAAAAAGCTTGTTCCCCCCTCTTATGTTGCTACACTTGCCCAAAAATCTGCTTGTAAATTTTAGAAACCTAAACTCAACTGATCATTTCATGGTTTGGGTGCATCAAAACCACAATGCCAAAGCAGCATCTCTTCAGCCACTCTGATTTACAAAGCACACAATGGCAACTGTGTCCAACAGGTGTAAGGCAATGGCTCCTCGCCTCCCAGGGCACAGTGGATGCCCTGCTGTGGTCCCACCTAGAGAACCAGCTGCAAGATGACAGCCACTGGAGCTTTGCCACATCTCCACAGCCCAGTGCCCAACTTCCCTTGTGCCCAGGGCCAGCCACAAAGGCTGCATGCAGGCTCCAGGCATGAGAGCCAAGCAGTGCTCAGAGGCCAGGGCACTGAGCAGTCCATACTGAACAAGCCGGTGCACTGTATCCAACTAGCAGCCCTGCTACACTGCCTACTTGTTACGTGGTTATTTCTTTCCTGCCATCCCGCTATTCTTAAAAACAAAATTTCCAGCAATGCTGATTTGTCTTTTAAATTGCTAGCATAAATGATCCATCAATGCCTACCAATAGCCAACACAAAAATCAACCTGCATTATCAGAATGAAGCACTTTGTTTGGAGCTAACTTGAGAGTTGTGATGTGATGGAAGTATCGATCTGGATTCTGCAAATCTGGGCTGTTAGGACCATTCCTCAAACCCAGATAGCAGAGCTCACAGTTCTCAGTTTCAAGAACATTTCCAGTGGATACTGTGAGGAATGGTTTGCACGCATCCAAGAGTGTGATGCACTTAGCAGAGGGAAAGAACACCTGGCTTTTCCTTCTGTTTTTGTCTTGCAAACACTGCCAAGAAGGTGTCATCAATCTTCATCCAAGCTTCATCATTTAATATATTAAAAAAGCATGGAAAAACAGAAGGATATAGAAGAAAACTAGGATTGGTCGGAAGTAAGACAAGGCACGTTCAGTCTGCCTGCGCACCAAGCCGATGGATTGAAGACAGTACTGAAGGTGAGATGTTAACAAGAAAATGTTTTCAGTAACAGTGCCAGTCAGGCTCCCACCTATTTCTTTGTATCACTCAGTACCTAACATATCTTTACGATCTGGATACACTAATCATGCTGTATTCATAGCCATGCTCCTTTCCCCTGTACTAGCAGATCCCGTACAGCCATCAGCAGGGCAGCTCTAGCCCTGACCTGTGGGACCAAACCCTTGGCTTCCAGGCACTCAGCAGCACCCCAAGGGGTGGGGGTGGCCGGCACACTGCTGGAGGCACCCATCGAGCTAGCAGGAATGGAAATGTGAGCGAGCACAGCCTGCTGTACGGGCACCAAAAGACCCCATCTCCCAGGGCAGCAGCGACTGCTTCCTGCTGAGCTGCAGCAGCACCCTCAGAACACAGCAGTGGGCATCAGAGCAGGCTGACAATGTTGGCCACTCTGCATTGCCACTTCCAGAAACTTTTGACTTTGACGCATTCCCAAAATAGGCAGAGGATGCTGCTCATGCTTCTTGGGAAAGAGCCTGGATGTTCAACGGGAGAGACGCGCTAGCCAGCTGGTAACACTGTGAGATGCAGCATGTTAACTATTACATTCTTTGTGTTGCAATGGCCTGACCTTTACAACTCCCAGCTATGGCAAGAAACAGATGAGGCAACAGATTGAACAATTTGGTTCTGTCAGTGCAATAAAGCAGAAGTCCTGGATGTATCTCATACGTGCCATTCCTTTTCTCCTGTTGCCAAGCCTTGCTTTGAAGGACCGCGGACAAGCTGAATTTGTGAAATTCTGAAACTACAATAAAATGAACTTTGCACAAATAGTTTTCTTACACACATCTTGTCTACACTCGGGTTTTCCTATTCGTCAATGCTGTGCATCAGCTCCATCTAACTGGGCTGTTGGCAAAGCTCTGCTTTAGGGGCCCTGGAGCTGACCGGAGCACCTAGCTGTGATAATGCCTTCTCTGGTGGCTGCGAGGCCATTTGGGATAGCTCTGGGCAGGCTGAAGTGACGTGCGGATGTACCAGGACAGTCCTGACGCAGCTTTCACAGTAGAGAAGCGGGACCAAGGTGAAAGCAAGGAGAGAGGAAACAGGGACATTGCACAAGGAAGCAGCCCTGAGCCTACTGCACAAAGAAAGCATCAGCCTGCAACCAGGCAGCCCCTTCCCAAAACTGGTGGGGGAATGCGGCAGCTGGAGCTCACAACAAACACACTTCTATTTGGGTTCCACTTTAGGCAGAAAATGCCTCTAATGAAACTCCTATTACCATTCTGAGTGCTGAACAATTGTTTTCTCCAGAAACTGTCAGGTCCTTGGGAAACCTATTACTGAATCTCAAAATGCAAAACACTGCTGTTGAAAGGAGCCACGAGCAGAGCTCCAGGATAATCTTAAGAACTCATGCTCTTATGAACTGAAGGTCTGAAAGCTTGTGAGAAGAAAACATGTTAAAAAAAAAAAAAAAGGCAAGAATACACAGGTATATAACACAGTTTGGTTTCAGCATGTTAGCACAGATAACATTTAATCTATTCTGTGACACTGCAGGTTGCGTGCTGCTGTATCGCTAGGCATCTGTGTTCAAATGACAGCTGCAGTAGGAAAAAGAACCAACATATGCTAGTGAACTTCTGAACTGCTGTTAATACAGGATGCACTGTAATTGTCAGCAGAACAGAAAACAACTTTATCAGAGTTGTTAGGAGCAGTCTGGAAAACCTCACCTTTGTAGGGATTTAAAGGACTGGCTTCCATTTTTTTTTTTTAAGCAGGACCACATGAATTTCTGGGAAAAAAAAAATCTTGCCTGTTTGTGCTCTTTTTCCATCCAGCATTTCTCTGAGATGCACTTACTTAGGCCCAAGATGCAAAAGAAGTGAAATATGGAAGAGGATCCCATCTGTCTTTCCCAGCTGTACAACCTACCCCAACAAGTCCATCACACTTCAGGGGTGCTTGATGCTACTACAAACACAAGGACAGAAATGGTAAGGGTTTAGAGGCAGGAATGCTCATAGGATAGGCAAGGACTTTCTTGGGGCTGTTCACTAGAAAATCTGCTATATGAAAAATGATAGGGTTAAGCTTGTTCTGGTACCATTCTACTTACTGCAGGAGGGTTATTTACGCTGTGTGATATTTGGGGTGCATCTGAACTCAGTGCGGGCAGGGAGATCCACAATTCTTAAGGAACGAATGTATTAGTACGTTGGATCAGCAGGGGCACCACATTACAATTCATTACAATATGTGAATCATAACACTGTTCTAGGCAAGTAAAAAGAAAGTCAGAAAATGTAGTATAGCTACAGATAGCACCTGAAAAGCTTCACTTACAGCACAGATACCTTTTTCAAGTCCTTATCCACATACATTATTCTAGTTGTTTCCACAGTGATCTCACATACACCCTCTAGACCCACAGATATATCTGGGAACAGACTCCAAAAATACACAACAAAGGGGCAACTTTGATGTTTCCACAACCAGGAAGCAAGTTTTTATCTTTCTATATTTTTTTCTGATAACACCCAAGGGAATGTTTCTCAAAGGAAAAATAAAGAGTTTATTTTTAATCTAATAAAGCAAACTGAGTTATAACACAAAGGATCTGCTCTATCCTCTTTATGCATGATAAGATCCCTCAAAACATATTTTGTTGAGCTTTGGACAAGTGTTAGTCCTATTATCGCTGTTCTCAATGCTTTCAGGTCAGACAAGGACTGTAATTCCTCTAAACTGTGCCAAAGTACATTCATTAAATCCATACATGGCAGCAATTAACCTAAGCAGTGCAAGAATCAGGCAAAAGATAAACAAGTCAGTAAAGCAACAAATCACCTGACCTGCTGCCTTACAGAGGAGATGTTGTATCTTCTCAGATTAGAATTTCTCCTCAACCTTCTCCTTTTTAGCACAGTCTACCAAATCAGCATTGCAGACAATCAGAAGGTTACTGGGGAAGAATGCAGAGATACCACTGAAGTGCTCCATCCAAAGAGCTTTCAAGAGCCTTACTAAAGGATCTGAGGGCTCAATTCTTTTCCTAGGACAAAACTTAGGAATAAAATAATGACGTCGCAACTGAGGATTTACAGATACTAGCACAGAAGACAATTCTTATTAAGTTAGCTGCCATAATCACTCTGGATTATTTTATACTTTATATTAAAGAAGTAGAAGTTTGCAAAAGACGTATTAATAGTGAGTGTGAATGCAGGCTCCACTACAGCTTCTGGAGCGAGGCAGCTCAACACTTGAATCAATGGAGAGCTTCTACAAGAGCAGCACAAAGTAGTGGTGCTTCTTACTTCAGGAACAAAGGGCTGGCACCACGCATGGTGCTCCATTTCTCTCCTCACTGGCACGGATGCAAAGGCTGCAGCTCTGGTGCTGGAGGTGCAGCCGGCCCACTCAGCAGCATTGCTCTGCCATGAAGCAGTCGGTGCACGATGCCTCAGCACGAGGTGAGTTGCAGCAGAACCACGTGCTGCAGGAAGGCTGCATGGCTCCAGCATGTCATCATTTCTCTGCAGGGTGCAAGCAATGGGCCAAAACACCCTGGCATCTTGCTTTCATTAACACTTATATTTTGCAGTTAAGTTCCACTCAACATTTCAAGGCACAGCAATGATACTGTTCCAGTAAGAAAGATTTGGCGGACTTAAGTATCGTGCAAAGCATACCAACTTTTGAATAGAAACACCACTTCAGGCTACCCAGCGAGCACTATGGTGAGTACTACTGAAGACATGTAACGAGGCAAAATTAGATACAGTCACATGAAAGAACTAAAAGCTTGGAGTCCAAAGAAGAGATGACCTTAAAACACACTGAACATGTGAGTGAGAAGAAATGCTTTACTTGCCAGGCATCAGTATGCAAAAGTGGCCACTTGACCTTTCAAGTTCAAGCCTCAGTGACTAGCCACCTTGAAGAAGCTCTGCAGCCACAGCTGTGCACTCACCCTGCTGACTTCTCCCAGAGAACCTTTTGGAGAGCCTATTAACCTTCCAGTTAATTTAAACAAAGAGCTATGGTTTTCAGAGACCTGAGATGTTAGAAAGGCGGCAGAACTAATGGAATGCCTAAGGAGGGAAGCTACAGTTCAAGGAAAAAGACCCACATGAAGGTGAGGAATCTTGGACCTGGATTGCCGGTTTGAGGAGCCCACATCGGAAGTAAAGGCTCCGTGGGAGTGGTTAAGAAAGATGGGATTAAAGAATGGCAATTGTGATAACACAAAGCACTCATATTGGCGACTGCCGGGGTACAACAGCAGTATCTGAAGCTCTCTGAACTCTTAATGGAGAAACAAAAAAGCCGACAATACTTTTGCAGTATGCTTCCCTCCCAGTGGCCCCTCCCTTCCACTTGAAGAGGAAAAAAGAAAGCTTGTGGCGTCCTGCTCAGGCAGCATCAGCATTGCTTAGGGAGAACTTGTGCCAGCAACGGCCATTGGAGAGAACCAACTGATATCTATGGCACCAACCAGCTTTGCCCAAAACGAAGGTTGCCAACCTCTGTGAATCTCCAGAAATTTCAAGCACAGAGAAGTGCTATTTTTCACGCTTCTTGACTTCAAGGGAGCACAGTAAAACACAGGCTGATGTTTTCAAGTTCAAACACACCACTCCTGTGACTGCAAAGGTGCGAGCAGCACAAAACAGAGAAGTCCTCTCATCTATTGTCTAACAATTTTGTAAGGGAAAAAAGGTTGACAGATTCTATAAGCAGCTTGGTTTTTCAAAGTACAGCTTTGGGACTACGCTCACCTCATCCAGACATTAACTTTTTTCTCCCTCTGAACAACACAAAGGTTATTATAAGCTGATAAAAATGTACCCCCAAAAAACGACGTTGGGCACAGCACTCACAGAAGTTCAAATTCAACAAGATTCAGAGGCTGAAGAACACCAAGGAGGGGCAGATCAGGCATCAACACAGAAACACACAGAGAAGGTTTCCTTTTGGGATTACCCTCCTCTCCTTGGCACAAACCCTGAAGCAGACATGCACACGATAAGTCACTAGAAAATAATCACTCACAGTAGCTGACCTCAAAGGAAAAGCTGTTTTGGCTCAGCCAAGATTTAAAAAGGAAGTGAGAAAAAGGAACAAACCACAGATAAAAGGGGCAAGGCTTGGCTTATGGGGTTCCTTCCCACTGCTCCTCCCAAAATACAGGCACTTGGTACTGCATGCAGGTTTGAATGTAGAAACATAATTCAAATAAAATGTTTGGTAGTATTTGAGACTAAAGAAGCCCCAACCTGGGGCTCTGCTGTGTCCTGTTTGGTGGCACCATCTATGAGTACCTGGCTGAGCTCAGATGAGGCAGCTATGGATGCTTTCCCATGGGGGTACAAGCTTGTCAGCCATTTCCACACAGAGCCTTACAATGCTGCTGCTTGAATTAAAAAACAAAGCACTTTGCAGGCACCCTGCTCCTAGATAGAAGCCTAAACAGACCATGTAAGGACACCAGACCTCAAACAGGAAGGTATGACTGGCTCTGAAAGATGATTATCACGCTGTTGCTGGTAACCAGCAGAATTTCCATTTGAAGGCCTGACTGGGAGTTTCCCAGACACGTCCTCAGATACCTGTCCACACAGCCTGGTACTTGGAGCCTCACAGCAAGGGGAAGCCTACAGCCTTGCTGCTGCTAAGGGCAGTCCCCAGGGGGGCCCTGCTGTGCTGTATGGGGCTGCCTCTCCTCTTGCATTCATCCAATGCACCAGGCTCTCTTGGTTTTTCTTCTTACCCTTCCCTACCGTGCTGGATTTTCCAGAGATAAACTAGGGGCTGGAGAAGATTCTGCTAACTATGAAGGAAAAAAAATCATCTTCAATTACATGCTATCTTGACAGCTGAGGGATATAAATGACTTTCCTCCTTCTCTACAGACTGCACAAAACAATCTGAATTTTTCATGCAGCAAGAGGGAACCAGCCTGCCTGATGGCTTTATTCTGCTTCCCACCCCAGTGGCACCCAGCTGTGAATCACTACAGTGCTGCTCATCAGAATGGTCCTTTGTCCAGGCTGGGATCTGTGAAAGCTCTTCTCTTCCACGTCCTTTCCTGCACTGTTTCACACACCCTCCAGAATCACGTTGAATACGACCAACGTTTCACTGGTGTATCATGAGATGAGAAGACTCTCCTCTTCCACACAAGGAGAATCCCTTCTACTTCTGCAAAAATGTCAACAGAAGATCAGAATTCAGTTACAAATATGATACCTTTTCCCTTCTGAATCAGTATCAATGCGAACTGTATCAACAGTTGTTTATGCAAAGAAAACAGAATTGCACAGTGAGTCAAACAAAAGCAGTATGATGTCTATGAGGCAAGCGTCCACCTTTACATCTGATGTTTCACACAGCTGATGCTACAAGTTCTTCTTGTCTTTTCATTTTTGCTCTCCTTTTCACTTCAGCACTCAGTGTAACAGCAGGCCTGTCCCAGTTCATCCTTCCTGAGGAGGTTGGCCAGAATTGCATCAGTACTTGAGATTAAGCATTCTCAAAGACTTGCATGGGATCGATATTGTTTTTTCCTTTGTTACTCCTTCAGAAGCATTCTAAGACTGCACACATCACAGCCACATCACATTAGCAGCTCACAGTATCTGCTCTAACACAAGGCAGTACATTTCTAAGTTGCAGTGCAACCAACAAAGCAGATTCTGCAGCACAGCCTCACAAACAGCTGAACTGGCACAAACGAGTGGAAGTAATTCCCTCCTTCAGCCACTAAACTTACATAAATGTCAAACTGCAACATTGCCCATCTGAGTAAAGACCTATCATCATAAAAACGTTCAGATGCTTTTGACTGCTGAACTTTCAACCTAAAGCAAAAAAACAACTGCCTGACCTCAAACCCTGCTGTATCCATGTCTACTGTCTAGCCTTATACTATATAAGTAAGGCATGATAGGCATGCATCCTTCTTGCTTCCGAGCTCCTATGCGTGCTCTGTATCCAAGCCACAGGTACAGGCTCTGAGCACCACACACCAGAGCCCTGAAGTATCTTAATTACTTTGAACCCCCAACATTTCCTTCCCATGCCCTAAAGATACTAGATTAACTAACAGTGGGAACCAACAAGATTTTACTACAGATCATTATGTCCATTTTTGTGTAGAATTAACGCTGATAAGACTGACTGAAAAGCTGTCAAACATTTAGGTATTGGAGGTTCACAGCAAGATAAAAGAGATAGAACAACAAAGCCATTTCCTAACATATCCCAGCATCAGGCAAGTCTCTGCATTGTTTGTGTATTCCCATGAAGCAGATTTTTCTATCCACTGTTTTTTTTGTTGTTTTTTTTTTTTTTTTGCATTATAACTAATTACGAATATGTTTACAAGAATAAGCCTATAAATGAAGTATTCCAAAACCAACATCAGGACACTAAGCACTAAAACGTAACCAATTCAACTGTTTTGTTTCTGCCTGGAAAGCTTTAAGAATAACCAGCTGGGGTGGGAACGATTTCAGACCAGCTCCTTGAAAGCTGTGCTGCTGCTCCCAGCACAGCCCTGCAAGCAGTGACTTCAGGAATATGCTGCTCATGGGGCAAACTGCACATCTCTGGTCATAACCACAGTTAGATGCAGCGACTGCTGCAACAGCTGTCTTAAGTGTATCAGCTGATTTGGCATGAGAGCCAAAGCAAAACAAATGTAACCCAGGATAGAGGCTTCTAGTTTCCTTACCTGCCCACAAACACAATCTACATTTTCATGTCCACTGCTTTTCTCATGGAAAAAAAGCAAACAAACAAACAGCAACTTTTCCTAATGGTGTTTGATGATGGTCAGTAAGAAGCAAGGCAGAGACAGAGATGTGAGAGCCATCAGGACTCAACGGTAGTTAAGGGCAAATACATGCTACAAAATGTAATGTATACTAAAAGGTACTGAAAACATGCTTGCAAGGTTTTAACAACCTCACCATTTCAGCACTGAGCCATCAAATTACATTCTCATTTAGACCCATGCATGGATGCTCAGTAGAACTGAAGTCCCCAGGAGCACTGCAGACTGCATGTCTGCAATAAAACTGCTCAAAAATCACACCAGAATAATAACTGCTGCTGGCTCTGTGCTTAGCAATCCATGTGTTGGGTAACACGTGATCAAGGTGAATTTTGGTGCTGTGTATCCTCGTGGCATAGAACGTACCTGACACGGTACAGTAATCCTAAGCTATTTAAATAGGTTTATAGCATGCAAATTAATGAAAAAAATGACATGAAGGAAGTGTTTGATTAAGCCAGTTTTGCTTCATTCAACTTTGCAAGAAAACCTTAAAAATGCATTTGTCGCAAAACGTTGCATTACATTTGTAGCATTAATTTTTCAACATGTTAATTCATAGCATTAAAGTAAATTACCAGAATTTTATTAAGAAATGACTCTCAGGGAACACAGGTCTTCCTGTGAGAGCCCCACACAGCTCTCAGCTACAAAGCACACACATTTAGAATGGCAACTCCGGTTCAGCCAGTACATCAATTAAGTGCTGCATAACGCTTCTAAAAGAGGGGGAAATTCAGATTTGCTGTGTGAGACCTGTATTCAAATCTTTTAATTAATTTTCCTCAATCGTTATGTCAACTGCAATCTTCATTTCAGCAACTTTCAGGGAGCTCTGAGCTGCAACGACCGCAGGCACCCGGGTAGTGAGGGGTTTATGATGTATGCAGTATTTAACTTACTATCCAGTTCTTAATACTCATTTGTTTGGTGCACTTGAGGAGCAAAACGTAATACAGCCGTATTCCTATACTTGGATTTAAGATACTGCTGTGGTCTGGATGCTACAACACGCACGCATCTCACAAACAGCACTAACTCAAATACAGGGAGCACCCCAAGGCAAAAACAAATGTAATAAAAAAGAAACCCCGTTTCCTTCAGTACTTCATGGAAATACCCCAGATCTTCTACTGACCACCCATCAAATAATTTATTACTGCTAACAGGACTCACTTAAATCCCGCCCATAAAACATGACACGTCTTCAAATTGAACCCATGCAATCTTCACTCGATAAGTCAGCAAAACAAACAAAAAAAAACCAAACCACCCAGGAAACTTAATTACCCAAATGCTGAAAAATCATTCCCAGCTGTGCTTCTGCACAAGTGGAGAAGTGATCATCTCCCAAAGCAGTGGAAGCCGTAACCCCAAAGCAGCATTTGGAGAGCTCTGCTCTGCAGGTAGCACTGCTGGCACTGCTGCACTGTGTGCAGCACTGAGGGGTGGCACACAGAGAAAATCCTGGGGTAGCAGATAGATAATGTAGATATTAATAGCACACCAGGATCAGACCTGACAAATACGGATGACTGCAGCAAGGAGACTGAAGAACTCAAAGAGCAGAAGCAGCTACCTATTCTTCATCTATCCAACAGGAGGGGAAAAAGCACACTTAAAACGTTAGCCTGATTCACTCCTGATGAATTTCACTAACATTCTGAATAACATTTGCTGTGTCTGAAACAAGCCAAGTGATAGAATTAAGGCTTTCAGGACAAAAACCATCTGTTTTTGCTATTTGCTGAAGACATCCAAATATGCAATTTTTACAGCATTCAAACAAAGGTACTCAGTATCTTTCTATATCAACACGCATACATACAAAAACCAGTTGAGATAGTTCCTGGCACTCAAAAAGGAAGATGATAAATGTAATACAACCAGTTTTAATCAAGATCAAAGCAGCAGGAGAATGCAGACAGACAGTCTAGACTGCTCTACTTCTGAGAGCCTAAGCATATAAAGCAACATCTGCAAAGAACATTAATCACATTTAGTCTACAATCTTATCACCTCCTAAGCAAGCAGAAACAACTTTTACTTAAACATCACATGCTTATATATGACAGGCATTTTTAATTATCTTTAAATTAGATATTTATCACTGATTACAAAGCTATTATACTGGCTCTTAAATATGCTAAGGCAATTTTCAATACAGTTGTATAGTTCCCTGGATAAGGGGGACAGGGGATACAGGACAGAAGTACTGGTGAAGAAACTGATGGGCAGAATAGTTCCTACACTGCTGGAAGAAAATGGGAATTCATTCACTATATTGAATTCAGTTCTGATTTGCTCATCTGCACTTACAACTAGAACTCAGCAGACAGCAATGAAAGTAAGATCTTTTCTATACAGTTTTTTAAAGCTAGCTTTGGGAAATGAAGTAGAAATGTAAATCATCTTTCTGGTTTCTGTCTATAAGAAAAGATTCACTTGCTGATGCAATTTCAAGGGGAACTGAAACTCAGAGCAGTGCTGCATATACACCTATAGCATATTTGTGTGATTTGATACACATCCCTTAATACAAAACTAGTCCATTCCTTGCATCCCATAGTTTACTCTGCTTACATCCTGGTTCATTCTCACTTATGATTCTGTATGCTCAACAGCAACCATTTAATTTCCTTTATTAAGTGTCTTGCATCAAAGTTTTTCCTTCTGCCAACATTTTCTCATACTCCCTACTCAGGTTATCCCTCCATTAAGTCTCATATTTGTCATCAAAAGTGCTAGAAATTCTTATTAGTGCTACCTGAACAACTCCCTTTAATCTTGTATGCTGGTCTACAACTTAATTATGCAGGTTCAAACTTCTGGGAGCCAAACACATTATCTTCAACAAGAGCTTGGGAGAGAACTGTCCACAGAAAGCTGTGCAAATCTACATTTTAAACCAGAGGAAAAAAAAAAAAAAAAAAGAACCATCACCACTAATTTCTGCATCAAGCTCAACTTCTTAAATGACCACACATCCCATGGGAAACCTAGTAGAACATAGGAAACAACTCAAAATTTCTGATTCTTACTCAAAATCCTGGTCTGATAAAAACACTGTCTAATATCCACTACTTGCACATTCTCTGATTTTTAATGGTTACTAACACTTTCCATTGGAGATACTGCTTCCCATTGCAGATAGCAGCTGGTCACCATGCTGTTTCTTAAACTAAATGGGCTGATATTTCTGTGCCCCTCAGCAGCAGCAGCGTTTGCAGATGAAAAAAAAAAAACCTCAAAAAAACACAAAACACGCAAAAAAAAGAAAAGCCAAAAAGGTTTTTCTGGATTCTTCCCCAGCCTGTGTGCTTCACGTGCAAAGTCAGAGCTTCAACACAGGTATTTTTCACGAATAAGCTCCCCAATACCGAGCATCCTAAAGCTGTGCAGTATTGCTGTAGAGCTCCAGCTCATTTGCTCCTGATCTATTTAAAGAATCACCTATCTTTAGTCCTACTAAACAACAGATTTTTTTTTTAATGCTCATTTTAACCTCCTAAATCATGCAGTTTGACAAAAGAATTTTCTGCGCACCTGCTGACGCTCCCAGCCCTGTGCAAAACAACACAACAAATGTCCTGAAATGCTGTGCTTTCAGTTCATGGCTTCCCCTGAAGGAGAGATGTCCTGCTGGTCTGCCCAGGCAAAAAGCATCAAACAAAAGCAGATGAGCCTGGAAAATGCAGCGAGCATATAAGAATGTAAAGCAAGGCCTTGTTTTTATTAAACTTGGCCATCATAGAGCCACACCAAAGCAATCTTTTTCTGGTCAATGGCATCATTTGCCTATCTGATGTATTCCAACACAATATTACAAGTAATAAAAAACAAAAACAACAAGCCCAAAGTATTCAAGTAAAGCAGGAAAATTCAAGTACTAAAAGATCGCTGCAGAGACATTCTCAGAGCTTGCCTATTTATCTTCAAAAACATGAAACGAGTTTTGGCTGTAGAAGTTCTTAACTTTAATTAGATAAACTCGATAGAATAATTAAAACTAGACAGACAGACTACTTTCAGGTGGCACTTAGCAAACAAAAATTAGTTTCTATCACACTGCAGCTGTATAAAGTTCAATTTCTGTTAGCTGGCCATTATTTCTCACGGCAGAATGAAAACACGGCCAGGTCACTGATATTTTCCCTGCTTTGCAAAGCTATCTTTGGTCAATGCTAAGAACCACTCTTTTGGGGGGCTGAATAAGGAATTAATTGCAAGGCCTAAAAGAAGTAACATCACGGCTATACAAGGGAAACCCAGGTTTTGATACTTCTTATCAAGCTATAAATGAGAAAAGGCTTAAAAAAAAAAAAAAAAACAACTAAGAAATTCACGTATGAATCAGGCAGTGATGTGATGGAAGAAAACATCACCAACAAAAGCTTTCAGGTGGAAGCACTGCATTTCTACTAGAAGTTAGTTCACCTTCTGAATTTAGATTCCGATTAAGAAAATGACATCTACTGACCTGGAATTCCAAAGGCACTTCAGGAGATGATTACGACCTTATTCCTCTTGTCAAGCACCCAATGAAAGCCTCAACATGGACGTGGGTACTACATTAAAGAGCTCGGCCCTCTTTGACTGGCTTACATTTGACAATTAAAACTCTAAAATTCTATGCTAAGAGAAGTCTCAAGAAGGCTGCCCTGAACGTGTTCTCCACAGATATCCTCCCTGCTCACAGGCAGCAGTGCCAAATTGCTATGTATCAAAGATGAGACAACAATGATGACAAAGGTTATTTCTGGGGGCATCAGACCTGCACAGACCTGCACAGAAGTGTCCAACAACACTCATAAGAAATTAGCAGAATATCAGACACTTCTTGAAGGAGAGAAAAAAAGACAGTTCTGAAGTTATTCTGCAAAAAGGGTTAAAAACTAAGTTTAAGCTGTAATTCTGCCTATGAATGCAGCCTCCATTCATCAGCACATCCTCCATCTTTAAACCATGGGAGAAGTTACACAGTTGCTTGCAATAGTGCCAGTTTCTCACCGAATTCCTTAAAAATATCATTCCATCCACTGTTGATGGAGGTGGATAAGTAGCTCTTCATGGACCGAGCTAATACGAAGTAATTAAACAAAATCCTGAGTTTCTGATTCCGTGGCATTTTGGAAAATCAGCCTAGCTGAGCCTGCCTTGTGTCAGCCAAGGCTTTGATAAAGCCAGCAACAGAGCTTCTTCTTAAATACCTACCTCAAGGCTTACACCCAGGATGCAGGACTGTATTACTGTACATAAGCTAGCTTCAATCTATTTTACTCAAAAATATTGGCAATATAGTAGCAGCAGAGGGTTCAACACATTAAAACAACTTAGAAAGAACCCAGGATACATTTACTGCGGATTACCCTATATCATTTCCAAAGTCAGTAGAATAAGTGAGCTCAGAGCAAGCAGCATGTGATACTGAATATGCTGACACTGCCCCAAATATGTGAGTCTGGAGAGAACACAGACATTAACCCTGCCTGGGATCAATAATGCACTCTCACAGGGACAAACTCACTGACCAGCACTTCCATGAGCCCACCAGCACAGCCCTAAGCATTCAGTGCTGGCCTTACTTCTAGCCTCTGGTCCCCTTCACATCCTACAGAAGGCACCTTCCCAACCACACAGAAGAAACGACCGTAGCCACAACTAACACGTGAGCTACAGTTTAACTTTTGGAACACACATGGTAAATGGAAGCAGAGTGAACTTTGCACCAGCTCCTAACTGCTGACTCACGTCCCTCCCTGGGCAGGACACCTCTCCCTGCTGGCACAGGGCAGCAGCCACACGTGGCCAAGCGGGAAGTGAGTGCGGATCTCCAGCACGAGGAGAACTCCTTCGGTGTGCCCACATGCATTCAGTGATTCCTCAGTGTACACACTCACTCTAGAGCCCTCCTCTGTTTGGAAGAGATGAGAAAGCTTTCTGTAACAAACAGGAGTTATTTTTCACGAACTGTTATAAAGCATTTTAATACTGAAGCGGGCGCCCAGATTAAGAGCGCATAGCAGAAAAACAGCAGGTCTTCCAGATTTGCAGCATAAATATTCTTTGGAGGAGAATGTTTCAAAAATATCAGACAACATTAACCACAGGATCAACTGAAGACTCTTGGCAGGAGGCTCGAGTGATTGGGAGTTATTTGACTTGGAGGTTCCACCAGACCATACTTAAGCACCTTGGGCAAACCATTCTCCCTGAATTTGTCCATTTCTGAGATCATTTTTTATTTGCACCGGTTCTGAAGCGAGTTCTACAGTTTAATTAGGCATGGTTAACAAATATATCTTCTGAAAAAAGCATTGATTGCTTTGCTAGAGCTGCGATATGAAGCAGATGGCCAGCAGGCCAAATAGGAACAAAGGACAAGCTATCCAGGTACTTGGTCCCCAAAGCAACCCTAAATGCATTTCTGTAGTTATCATGTGCCAAGTTGTTTACATTTCACTTGAAGCTCTACATACATGTACACAAAATTCTATTCCTAGTTATTAAAAACACTGTAAGAGAACACATTTCTTCCATAGCAAAATATAGGCTCTATGGGTAATCTGGGGCAGGATGATGATGCATTTCTAGTGCTGTATTTTCTTTGAAAGAGCCAGCAACCCCTATTACCCTGGTGCTTACTTTAAGAGAACTACACTTCCAAAGCTGTATTTGGAGTACCTCAGAGAGAGGGGAGTCATAAACAGTAGTTTAAGGGCTTATACTGCCAGATGTTCTTTGATGGAGGAGTTCTTCTGCTCAGGCAGAAACAGGTGTTTCTCTTGTCACAAGCAAGGAATTCATTCAGCAATAAATTCTCCTGGCAGGCCAGAGGAACATCAAAGCTCCACAATTGCCGAAAAGAAAAAGGTTATGGGAGAACTCTCATGTCGTGCCTGCTCAAGCTGTTTCTTCCACAGTAATGGAAGAGTACTTGTAAGACAGCTTTCTATGCACTTAAGACCAACAGGAGAGCAGCCTTTCTGAATGAGAAGAAAAACAGTTTCTTTTTGTTTTACAGGATGGTTACCCACAGCTCATCAGCACAGCCAACAGACACTTAGTAAAGCAGTAACCGAAGGAAAGCAACACAACTCCGCGCAGCACTGAACAGCCAGAGACTGACACCCACCTTCATCTTGGATGTAACATGGTACAGTTCAGGTAGATGTCAAATTGTAACAGCCTTGTTTCTTCTCTGACACTGTTTATTTGACCATCTATGCAGAGATACAGAGATTGCTGCTGGGGATCAGAAGACTCCCAGCCTTGTCTGCTCGTATTCGTGCTCAGACTGCAGAGGCCTTAGGCTGAGAAGTGACAAGAGGAAACAGAGTAGCTTGTGACTGCAGTTTTGAATCCCCCCCGCACAACTGCTGCAATGCAATTTAATGCCATGAACTTAGGTATCTAAGATCCCTTTACAGACAGGAATATGGGACACTTAACCACAGACCATGAACTGAAGTACAGAGGCTGCTGGCCGCATAAGCTGAATTCCCAGACTTGATGCCTCCATCATCCCCATCCTTCCCAGGCTTAAGGCCATGCACTTCGATTATCAAGATTTTATTTTTTGGTAAGTGTAAGCACATACCAGAGGAGAGTTCACCCACCCTCCAGCAGAAGACAGATGCAAGCTCTGGAAATTCTACATAAAAGCTTATTGTGCAAAAGCTCAGCAGTTCAGACCAGGGGGCCTAGGCTTCCACAACACAGACAGTCTCTGAGCAGATTCATTATGTTAAGGACCTCTACTGTATTCTCTCTCTCTCTCTCTTCTCTAGATCTTTAAGTACTGTCTATTTACTGCTTGGATTTGATCCACACGATACATTTTGCATCAAGCTTGTACCTATCTATACAGGATACATTTCTAGGACAACTTGCTGCTAACACTGAAATACTACAAACCAGACACTGCTAAGATTACATAGCAAACAGGCTTTCTGTATTCTTCTCCTAAACTTAGCATACAATTGGATATTGTAGCCGCTTAGTCTGACCTTTTACTCAGTTCCTACCTCACTGTTAGCAGCCACCTTAGGAGATGAAGTTTTGTCACCCTTTAGTTCAGGTTCTGGGGACGGCAGCCTCCAGCTGTAGCTGTCTGAGACATCTCTCTGGAAACATGGGAACCTTCCCTCTTACTATCTGAAATATCCATCAGTGCGATGGGAGAGAGCAGCCTGACTGCATGAAGGCAGGGAGAATTGCACTGGCATGCTCCAGCTCGAGCATATACAAACCTCGTGTGTCCACACAAAGCAGCTGCGTGCAGAGGTCCTTAGAACCACCATAAATAAGCAGCAGGTTCTTTTAAAGATGCATTATTAACAAAGATAATTGTCATTCTCCCCTTTCTTAACGTGCACATACACAGAACCATCCATTCAACTCTGCTTTCTCCCTGTGTAATTCATTTCCTAGGTCAAGTCACCCAGGCACTGCCCGCCCTCACATCACCCACCTCCTCCCATGCTCCTTTCTCCTACCCCAGCTTCGTCCTCACCCAATCCTGCCTGCAGAAAGCCACTCACAAGTGCTCCAAGTCCCTTCTGCTGGTCTAGCAAGTAGTATCAGCTCAGCACATCAGACAGCCACAAGAGCTGGTGTGAGAGGGCAGAACCAAGAGTGAAGCGTAATTCACCAAAAAGCAGCTATGTGGGTGAGGGAGAGGACACAGAGGAGGGAACTGTCACCCTTTCAGTCTTTCAGTCAATTTTTCTTCTGTGTTCTACATAAATCAAAGCTGACAGTACTACAAGACACCAACACTGAAAGTACTTATGATGTAACAGTTTTTCATTATGTATAATTTGTAGTCTTGATGCCGTGTCAAATAGAGAAGTTAGCTTAAAGCTAGAAATGTAATTTTAAAGTGCCATACAATAGAAATTAAATAATGACACTTCAAAGATGCCTGAGTAAAGAAAAGACTTAAAACTACTCATCAAATGTAACTTTTTACCATACAGAGAACCAGGGATTTTGCAGAAGGAGGAAAAAAAAAAACTGACTTAGATGAAAGAAGGCCAAATTACTCTGACTGGCTGCAGTAAGCGATACTGGCTGTCAGCACCAGCAGCCAGAGCAACCAAAATAAGCCTTTTGGACAAGTAAAACTAATTAGCTGTTTTATGAAGCTGGCTGAACGACCGTAGGAGCAATTAAAAAGCATCCACTCTGTTGGCTTACTTTTGAAACTTTATCCCATTACTGAACTTCTGTTTCAAAATGACTTTTTCTCCTTGAATGTCCCACCTCAAGGTGACACGGCCACGCAATGTCTGACATCAAGATGTTATCTGCAATAAAGAGCTTGCAGTTTATGAGTGACATTTCAAGAGCTCTATCAAAGCCTACAGTTTGCTGCATGGTGAGTGTGCCAGGCCATGCCTGAATAACGGCTTTCTTAAACAAGCACTGAGGTTGCAAACAAGCTTCTCTCCGCCAAGCGCTAAACTCACTTCGGCTACGAGCAAAAAGCGAGAAGAGCTTGCAGATCAGACGACCAACCGAGGCACAGAATGTCAGCAAAGAAACATCCTGAAAGTCCATAAAAGAGAATTTCAAACACAAGTTTTTACTCTTGTAACAAGAAGTGGCAATTTGGCCTCTTCTCTGACATACTACAGACTGCTACCAGTGTGCACACAGGATTTTAACAGCCTGAGCTGACACACATGACTCGTCGACAGAAACCTCGCACTCTGACCAGGACAATCATGATGAAGTGAAAAATACAAATCTGTTTTCTGCACAGATACCATCCCTTGTCTTTGATGCGAATGAAAAAGCTTCCAACACCAACACAGTCATAATAATGGAGAAGGAAAACTTCTGGGATTACCATATTTCAAAAGAAATATTTTGGCAAAGCGAGGTTCTACAAGCCGTCCATCAATCATCAGCTGAACAAACTCACACACTGCATCAGGTCTCCTTCTCTCTTCCCAAGGCGCTCAGATGTTCTACCAAATCCTAAAATTTCCTCATCAACAATTGCAGAAAATCCAAGAATTATTCCATGTTTGTTCTCACCATCCCTAGAGTAATACCAATACCATGATTTATCACTTTTGGTACATTCTCAGCACTCTTTAGGCTCACCATGATTAAAAGAACAAGAACACAATCTGAACCTGCTTTATAACTGAATCCTCATGACAGGCTGTTAGAAGATGGTTCTCCCTTGGAAATGCCATAGGTGATTCTCCTGAACATAACTGTTCCTCATTTGAAGAGCAGGATTATGGATTTCAGATGTTTTAAACTGTCTTGCAAATTATATAATTCACAGTCTCTGTGCAGACACCCTCAGAAGCCCAGTGGCTATGTGAAGGATGCTGGGTTAGAACTGAAGTTTCTGCCCTCACACACTTCGCTGGGACACAGCAGGACAAGGCCAAGGACAAATGCCTTCCTCAAGGGCTCTTGAGCATTTGTCACCATGGATCCAAACAGCATTCAACTGCGTTCTGAACCATCTCAACAATTCTATTTAAAAAGTTAAGTTGGGTTTAAAATTTAATATTTGCTGGGAATAATTATACATCTCATGAGGGTAACGAAAAGGGGATTTAAGTTCAACCTGTCAAAAGTACAATTTCTCCATTGTGATTAAACAAAACAAAAAAAAAAATATCCAAAACTGCTCAAATAAATTTTAATTGCCATCCATCAGAATGCTTTTAAACCACAGAGAAAATACATCAGTGTATTAAGGCATCGAGAGCTTTGGAGTGGGACCCACACATTTCCCCTGGAAGAAGTGAGCCCTGAGCACCTGTGGCTCCATGGAAAGTCTCTGACCTGATAGGATGTGATTCAGGATCATTTTGCAGGTGAATGTCAGCAAACCATTGAGGGTTCTTTCTGGTAGAAGGGGTTTCAGGAAGCCACTGCTCGCTACTGAGTCTGGACTGGTTGTTTCACTGACGAAAGGGGCAGTGGAGGGAATGGTGGTGAGCAAACAGCTTGTGGTTTTAAATAGTCACCTTGCAAATTAATCATTGGTTCAAATCTTAGTGCATGCCAACTCATTAAGATATCACTACTGATGTGTGCTGCTCTACATGGCAAGGTCAGGATGGGATCCTTTTTTCTTCCTCCGCCTTGTATAAGCCACAGATGAAGAAATCAAACCATAATATTTTTTGAGGCCCTTTAAGGCAACTTCTGTGACAGGCTTGAACACAGAACAGCAGAATTATACCTAGGGATAATTCACCAAACAGACTCTCACATTAAAGTTAAAACAGAACAACATTAAAAAAAAAACACCAATACTTAAACAGGGGTTTTGACCGCACTACATCTAAAATAGCTTTAAGAGCAAGTGAAAAACAGGTAATTAGTTTGTTTTTAATAACAGTACACAACTGATTGCAATTTACAACTACAGCAACTTTCACGGCCTTCATTTTTTTTCCAACTCTGAAACATTACAATATTTAAAGAAAACTTCTCCCTCCTGTAATTGCTATGAGATGGAGAGAACTCGCTGTACCATCTACTGACAAACACTACCAAAGATTTCTAAAATTAACACTTGCTGCAAAAGTTTAATTTGGTCTCACACACTTAACAACATAATGGAACAGCAAAATTAAACCACTTCCCTGTTGATGTGGATCTTTCCCAGAATTCCTAGAAAGAAAGTTTTTCATGTTAAAATGATTATTTTTTAAAACAGCTTATATAAAAAAGATGACATTTCAACTTATACACTGATGCTGAAATCTAGCACTAAATACAACTGGCTGAATAAAGAACACTATGGTCATTTAGGCAGTATTTAAAGGCTTGAGATTGGTGTAACTAGATGAGTTAAGAACTCTGGACCTGAAAGACCTCGGGTCATGCTATTGCAGCTTCACCTACAAAACAAACTCCTAATCACCAGTAAGCCTCCAAAAAGGAAGGAAACTGCTGAAATGAAGTTAAAAATCAGCTTCAGGAGATAATAAAGGTCAAGATACAGCCAGCATGTGCTCAGAATAGCACCCAGATAGCATCCTGAGTGGGACGTGCAGTCCTTAAGCACCCCCAGCACCCACCCTGCTTGAGGCCTTTATCAGTGGCTGCATGAGGAGGTGCAAAGCACATCACCATGGCTGCAGACACCACCAGAGCTGGGGTGCTCAGGATGTCACTCAGGACGGAGGCAGAGCAGCAGGAGCGTCATGAAATGCAAGGACAAAAGCCTGAGCCCTGGGACAGGGCAGCCTCTGCAGCATCACAAGCAGGCACTGCTGGGCTGACAAGAACCTGGAGGCGTGGTGGACACTGCAGTGCTCTGAGCAGATGATGATCTCCTGAGGAGAGCAAAAATTAAGCCGTGCTCCTATGAGTTTGCAAAGTCACTTCAAGCAGGAAGCTACCCCTTCCATTCACCTTTAGTATGAAATTGTATTGAAAGCATAACACTAACAAGTCAACTGCAAGACTATGGCAACTTGGAGAAAACACAGAAACGATACCCCTAACTGTTTTGACCACCTCTCCCCTGCTCCATTTCTAAAAGGGAGAGCTGTACCCATCCAACTCAAAATCTGTCACAAGAAACTACTTCACTTGAGTTTCAAAGAAAAAAAAAAAAGATCAGCAATGCAAACTCCTATTTCCATTTAAAAAATTATACAGACATTCTCTGAAAATGAAGAGTTTAAATGGAACTGGATGCATTACATAACTTTTCAGGTGTTTGCTTCTAGCTGCACCTCAGTTAAGAATTAAAACAGTACAGTGCAAGTCATTTTCTGTCATCCTTATAGAGACTGTGACATCTTTCTCAGCAGTGAAACAGCCTCGTGTGGGCACACAACCAAACTAGATTAGGGAGCAATACCTCCCCTTTGTAATGCAAAATACAATGTCCATTTTCTTAATTTCAGCTCAGCTGATGACTATCTCAAAGACAGGGAAACAGAACAACAAGAAATAGTCTCCTGAATAACTTCAGTTAACATCTAGCATACATAAAACACTGATCCTTCCCATCTATGGTGCCCTTCAGTCAGCTGAATTCACTCCCTACAGACAGTGCTCCCCTGTGCAATAAAATGCCTGGAAGCCAAAATGCTGTATTTTGGATTTTTTTTTAACATGTCCATCACAATTAAGACTACATGGGGGTTTCTTTTCACAACTGCATTACGGTTTCAGCTTTTTGAATTGAATTACCACCTCATTACAGCTTCATACGAACCCCTGAGATTAAAAACAGAAATGACACCTTAAAACAAGGTGGCATTCAGCTACTTCAGTTACTTCAACAGCGTGCAGTCTTCTTTTCAACTAAAGGTACTCAGCATCATGTGAAGGCCAAGTTGGTGAAGTTTAATAGTTGTGAGCAAGTCTTTGCAGTAGATAGCACTGAGATTAATTATTACAGTTTTGGACTGACTCTGCATCCTGACTGAAACTGATTACCTTGCACCAATTTAACCAGATATACCAGCAGAATGCACTGTTTTTACAAGGAAGTTCTTAGAACTCAGCAATACTTCACTCACCCTGAAAATCAACAAAACAGTTGTCAACATACGTAGCATTCCTGTTCTTACTCTGCTACTTCATGAAGTCACCAAGATTTCAGGTTACACAGCTGCCACTCAGACCTCTCCTGGCACCAACACAACTGTAATTACGCCACTTGCTCCTTCTCTCCATGACAGTTTCTACCTGAAAGCAGTGACAGCACAGCTCACTAAACGACCACCCAAAGGCAGAGTCAAAGGCTACCACTCTGCTCATCCTTCTTTGCCTGAGAGTCTGAAAATGGGGATTAATTTAGGAGAAGAGTGGAATAGAAGGTAATAAAGAGAAAAAAAATAGAGCATGCATGCTTTCCCCAAGCTCTGTAATGCAATTCAGCTTTCTGTGGCAGACCTACCCAGAGGAGTGCACCGAGGAGTACATCATGCCTGCAACACTCAACCTCTGCAGATCCCACCCCATTAACAATACCGGGTTACCTCAAACTGCTCCTGGCTGCAGCAATAGGAAGACTTCCCACAGGTGCCTCTCACATTTCCAAGTGCTTTTCAAGTACCTCTTAACCACATAACCAAAGATTTATGCCTCCAGTTAGTAAGTGAATTGTTTTTTTTTTTTTCCCCTTCCAGTTATTACAGCTCCAACCAGCAAATGCAGAAAGATCAACTTTCTTGATTTTCTCCTCATGAGGAGCTCTTTCACTGTGGAATTATTAAGGAACCATGCCTTCACAGCAATCAGTGCAGCAGATCAACTCTTCTCTGCTCTCTTCCCTCCAATTATTCAAGCATTTGGTGCATCTAGAATATGTTTGGGAGCCTCAGCCACACAGACACGGCTGTAAACAACGTGGCAGTAAATATTCAGTCTCTGTGGCACCGCAGTTGCAAACTGTTTCTAAGAAAAACCCACCGCCGCCACGCAGACATCGCAGAGGAGAGAAGAGGAGAGATGCCACATGAAGTCACTGGCATTCAGAAACACTTCAATTTCCATATGGAAATAACAGGAAATAAGATGTGCTGAATTTCAGGCACCAAGGCAACAAAAACACATTAAGATTTAATCACACAAGAACTTGGCTGTAAAATTTGTAATTTTCTTGATCTTTTTAGAGTTCTCATTTTTAGGAACATCAGACAGCTAACAGACCATGCATTCCACCAACCAGCTAAAGCAGACATTTGCATTAATCTGCTTTCTGTTAATTAAGCGGTGGAAACGCATCCCCTTCACCAAGAAATCTCTTCTGCAATCAAGTTCCTTGTCAGCCTCTATCTTTGCACAGCCTGTGTCATAGCAGCTATTCTCTAAACGATTTCCAAGGATAAATACTGTGGACTTGGCATGTCTCTAAATCACAGCTCTGCTAAAGCCTTGCTTCTGCATGCTGCATCCATCTCATTTCTTGGTGCACAAGGAAAATGTTAACACTATCTTTTAAGATACTGAGATCAGAAGTACAAAATTATAATGATGATCTGTGAGAGAGCTGAATTCCAACTTTAAGGAGAAATAAGCTATGGGAATTGAAGCCCTGCCAAAACCAGGAGCATAAAACGCAAAGGCTGCAGAAGGTAGAACAGCTACGAATGAAAACCCTTGGAGTGGCTGTTATTTCTCTCCTTTGTAAAACCAAACATCTCGAGTTAAAAGGTGTTTTTCTATATTCTCATTTGCAAACTGGCAGATCCCCTCACCGAAATGCTTTTGCTGCCAAATTCCAGCAAGGTGGAGAAAAAAGAAGAGTCATTCAAATACAGTCCATTCAAACCAGATGAAAACTATTATTCACAAGAGCAGCAATTACTTCCTTGCATTCCATGCAACACAAGAGCTTTTCCCTCACACAGAAGCCCCTGCTTGGGGGCCCCCGGCCCCCCCTTCATTCACACATAGGTGGGTGGATCAATGCTGGTAAAAAAGCAGATTTTAAGTCCTGCTCCGAACTGCACTATCAGGACTGCTGGTATCTCCCAATAACACACTTACTCCCCCAAAATAACATATGTAAGGTAAAATCCTGCTTTTCATAAGTACTGAGTCTGAAGTGCTTTATTTCTCTACCTGTGCAATTAAGCAATTAGAGCTCGACCACACTCATGGACAGGCTGCAGAGAATTTCACAAACAGGCTTCTGGCAGCATTTTCAAGTGCAGTTAAATGAGCAATGAAAGGATGGTGAAAAAAACAAAAGTCTCAACAGAAAAAACAAACTGCAGGAAGGTCCCATCTCTCACTCCTCAATTCCTCCAGAATACCTAGATATTCAGCTTCTGAATCTGCAGCAGCATCTCTGGCTTCAATATTGTTACCTAAGTGTTTGAAGAAAATAAATTCTCCTAATAACAGCTGGTGTGAGACAGAAAGAGTAAATATTAAAAAAAAAAATCAAGACATTCCCCAGGCAGTGAAAATACCTGCAGAGGCATCTTTGAATCATTTCTTCTGGCTAAATTATTCAAGACTACCTGAATGGCTTAAGAATGATCCGGCATTAGTGGGAAAAAAAGGCAGGATGTGAACCTTCCTGATGTGCTTTCTTTTGTTCAAGTGATTTGTAGCATGAACTGTGCAACAAATTCACGTCTGGTGCCCTGCAAGAAACTTGAAGCTGGAGAACTACTTTGCTGACAATTTCCCAGGTACAGAGAAAGAACGGATAACTCGGAGGAAACGATCGTTTGGGAGATACCAGTAGGAATTAAAAGCTGCAGCTTCCGCAATAGAAGGCTTTGCTTAAAGAGAAGCCACTGCTTCAACATCTCTCAACATTCCCAGCTGCACGGGCTGTGTGCTCGGAAGCAGCACAGCGAGCTGTGAAGGCGTACACTCGATTCCTGAAAGTTCATAATGAGTAACTCGGTAATGACGAAGGGAAGGACACAGAAACACTTCCTTGGGGGTGGGGAGAACAGAGATAGCATCTGAAGAGCAGTGTTCCTTGATGAACGTGTTGTTTTATTCACTTTTCTTTATTAAGCTTGCTTCCAGCGCCTCTGCTCGTGTGAGGCTGTAAGCGTATTCCACTGTTCATAGGAATTTTATTATTATTTCAGGATCCTTGGCTCTTTATTCAGGCTAAAAATCAAGCATACGTAGGGTATCAGAGAGGAAAGTGCTCAGGGAACTTAAACGTGACACCAAGGGGCACTTTCAAGTTTAGCTCCTACACGTTCAACTCATTCTCTTGGATGAGTGTAAATGGGTGCAAATCTATACCCACTTTTATCCAGCTATCTACGCTGCTATGAAGCCCAGTACCTTAATGCAGATACCCCTATTTAAATACCGCAGTCAAAAAGTGGTAATATTTCCACGTTCTTAGCAAAGACTATTAGATTTAACTCACTGGAGATTGCTAGACACCTGAAGTAAACTTCCAGCATTCTGTACAGCAGATCGTTAAATAAAACGCCTTCAGACTGAAGCCCACTTCCACACCCATGCCACAGAACAAACCATTTTCACCTAGTTAAAGAACAATAGCTTTAATGGGCCACGTAAGCAACTTTGGAAAATAGCTGCACAAAGGACACTGCAAATAAATAAACGTGAAACTCAACACCCCACATGCACCAAGCAGAGCAGTTGGAGCGAGTGGAAGGAGACACCTTTACACCTGAACTCCTGGACTTCTTCAGCCACTGCCAACGTTCTTAAAGAAACAACTGCGGGAAGCTTCTCTTTTTTCATCCCCAGTTAGAAAACTGTAAAGGGAACTCATTCTTCTGACCATGTTGCTTGATCGACAGGAGTCTGAACCTGAGCGAGTGCCAGCGATCAGAAGCAACACCGCTCATCGAAGTGCTGTACTTCGTGCTGAATGCTTACATAATCTGATGATTCTGAGTGTAAAAACAAAAGCTTACTGCGAATCTATTCGTTTTCATACCCATACCAGGTCTGCAAAAACTCCAGTATTCCTAGCATTAGCGCAGGAAACAGTTTAATGTGTGTTAAATACCGGAATACTTCATGTGGAATACTGGAATAAGCACCAAAACAATGCCCTTAATACGAGAACTGCCGTCCGAATCACAGCCAGTTTTTCTGTTCGTTTATCAAAGACTAGTCCTACCTCTACAGGCAGCACAAACATTCACTTAGCTTCACCAGGACCAACGTGAGCAAGAAATGTAGAATACGGGACAGGTTCTGCTACTTAACAGCCCTTTTTAATGAACCGATAGGTAACGTTAACAAGACCACTGTTCTGTGCTCCAAGCAAAAGGAGCCCAATAGAAGGACGTGGAGGGGAGAGACAGACATGAGGAACAGATGGCACCGCGTCTTCAGGAACTGACAGCGGGATGGAAAAGTTTCCCGGCAGAAGATATTCCTGAATTAAGAGGAATGTCGTTATGCGAGTTCCTCAAAGAGAAGGTATTAGGGAAAGATGAAAGACACCTTCTAAGGTAAGACAAAAATCACTGGAAGAAATCGTGTGCTGTTTCGCAATAGAACAAATGGGGTACTCTAATCTGAAGGGAAAAAAAACCAACAAAAATCAACTCCCATCTCCCCTTAACCTGCTCTGCTATTTCTCTGGTTAAAACAGAAAGGGTTTTTTTAGTTTCTCTCTGGCAGCGATCGCCATTTCACAGCACATTTAGCCCACACGGAATTGATCAATAACACTACAGACACAAGACTAGACTATCCATTTACTAACCACAAGAAAATGTGCTGTTCAGCAAAATCCTGCACATCATAAAGCTGAAATTTTAAAAGCCATCGCTCTACAGATCTCATTACTGCCCTGGAGCAGTCCCACAGAAAGCCTGCCGGCCTTCAGGCTGATCAACAAGTGTGCCTCTGCACTGCACAGAAGATAGCCAAAAAGTGGATGTAAGCACAGGCAGAGGACCGCACACACATTCAGCACGTGAACAGAAAGGGTCAGGCTTGCCACACGAACCACACACTGAGTGTTACACAGCTCTGCAGGTTTCAGGTGCAGCTGGTGGAGCTGAGAGCAGGGCTGTAGCAGCAGCTCTCCAGCCACTGGTTGCTACATAACCATTTCCCTCCCAACCCAAAGGATGGAGGCTCTCACGCCACGCTTGTCTCTCAGGACTGAGAGCCGCAGCATGAAAGCTGGGTTTCAGGTGCTAAGAAAGTGAAACACTGAACAGCAAAACAAAAAGTGTTACAAATCACTGCTCAGAAATCGAAAGTCTGTCTTTCCAGGCTGTTTCGGTGCACGCATCCGTATGTGCTCACTCGCTATCAGTGCGGGATGAGCTAATGCTTTCACAACAGCGATTATTCCGAACTAATGAAGCATTAACGAAGGTTGCCATCCACCACTGGACGCTCCAGAGCAAGAGCTCTGAATTAAGTTCGGAATATTTCAGCTTGGTAATTACGCTGGAGCAAACACGAGGCCGGGAACTGCCCCGTCAGGTGCCTAAAGGTGGGCACAGCCCCGGGTTGGACCGACATCAGCAGTCTGAGCACTGCAAGCACCTAAAGGTTCATGCACTGGGGATCATAGCGAAAACAGCGATCCTTCAGTGCTGTCCCCAAACGTTTATCATTTCACAGACTCACAGAATGGCCTGGGTTGAAAAGGACCACGATGATCACATAGCTTGAATCCCCTGCTGTGTGCAGGTCACCAACGAGCAGCCCAGGCTGCCCAGGGCCACATCCAGCCTGGCCTTGAATGCCTGCAGGAATGGGGCATCCACAGCCTCCTTGGGCAACCTGTAACAGTGCCTCACCACCCTCTGTGTGAAAAACTTCCCCCTAATATCCAACCTAAACCTCACTTGAAGAAATGACTTTTACTGCCGATGCAATCACCTCGGCCTTCCAACAGCTGACCCATAGTAACAAAAACATGCACTCACCTGAAGAACACGAGATGAGAAAAACAGCGAACGCTAACTTCGTAGCAGCTCCCATTTTCCAACGCTGTTAGAACATTTAAGTGACTTTTAGTATCCAGTTTCTTGGTCCTGCAAGCCGGAAAATCCCCCCCCCTCCCCCCTTCTTGCAGAACCGTTATAAAGCAATCTATAGCAACTTCTCCGGAGATAGTGTTCACCAAACAGTAAAATCGGGCTCGCCTGGAGACCGACCGAGCGAGAATCCGAGCAGCGTTTCAAAACACACGCGTCATTCGGCTTCCGTACAAACTCACGGGATTGAATTCATGAAAGTACGCTACGAATCCAAAGGGAAACGAAGGCAGACGAAGTCAACGGAGGAGCCGGCGGGCACGAAGCAACGTGTGAGCGCAGCTCCGGCTCTGCCACGCGCAGCTCCCGCCTCCCGTTAAGCAGCGCTGTGCTCCGCGCGGCTCGGCGGCTCCATGGCAGCGCTCCGTCAGTCCGTGCGGCGGCGGGCTGAGCGCTCCGCTCTGACAACGCCGTTTTACGATTCCCTTCTACCACGGTTCCGTGCCACCCCGCCCCGCTCCCTCGAGGCTCAATTGAAAGTAAAAAAAAAAAAAAAATAATAATAATATTAAGAGGAAAAAACAATCGCGAGGCCGGCTTCCCGCGGCAGCTCTAGGGGCTGAGAAGCAGGAGCCTTCCTCCTCTTCCTTCTCCTCCTCCTCCTCCGCCGCTCCCCTCGCGGCGCTGCCCGGCTCGCAGCCCTTAGCGCTCAGCCCGCCTCACGCCCAGCTCTCCCGTCTCCCCGGCGGCGGAGGCAGAGCGGCGGACGCCAACTTTGTCCCTCCACGAGTGCAGTTTAAAGGTTGCCGAAGAGAAAAGGCCGAACCCGCTTTCTGCCCAGAGGCGGTGGTGGTGGTGGTGCTTGGAGCCGTCTCTAATGTCTCCCGAGTCCAACCGGCAGCTCGGAACGACCCTCCGTACCCTGCTGCTGCCGCTGCTCCCCTGTGGTAATTTCATATCTACCCATTCACTTGTGTGGCGTGGAGAACGGACCCAAGATGGCGGCGCCCGGGCGATTGTTTTTGTTTCCTCTCCTCCTCCCCCTCCCCCACCTCTCCCCTCCTTTCCCACCGCCACAATCACGGCAGCCCGTCGCGCGACGCCGTGCGAGCGCGCGCCGCCCCGGATTGACGGCCGCGCCGCCCACTCACAGCACGGCTGAGCGCCGCTCGGCCCCGCCCCCTTACCGACCCACCCCGAGCGGGGCGGAGCGCGCTCCCCCCTCCCCTACCTGCCCGCGTGTGCGCGCGCATGGGTGAGGCGGCACGCGAGCGGGCTGCGCGCGCGCACCCCGCCTTCCCGCCTCAGGGTGCGGTCCTCGCGCCGCGCCTTCTCTCTCGGCGTTGCCTCCGAGCCTCGCGGGGCTGTCGCATCCCTTATCTGTGCAGCGAGCCGCCCTTCAGCCCGGTTGTGTTGGCTGGCCGATAGGCGCGAGGGGCTGATTTTGTTTCTTACGAGGAGCTCTGTAAGCGGGTGCGTGGTCAAGGCGTGTCCCGCGGCGTGCCTCGTGCTTGCAGATGCTCTCGCGCCTCAGCGAGAGTCCAAAGAGGTAAATAAACCCCTTCGGTGAGTTACAGCCTTCAGGAGGGCTGTTCTCTTTCACGAGTCTGGTGGGAGTCCCTCCTTTTCTGTATTTCGGTAGCAAGAAGCACCGAGTTCTCAAAAACTGCTTCGCCGGCCGTGTTAACTGACTTGTTTTTAGGCGGTGCTAAACTGGAAGCTGCGTTTGAGCCGTTTGCAAACCAAGTCAGGGCTGAGTAATGGCCTCCGGTTGCGCTAGAGGAGGTTCAGGGTGGATATGAGGAGCAATTCCTCCTCCAAAGAGCAGTCGGGCAGTGGCACAGCTGCCGTGGGGTGAGGTCGCCGTCCCTGGGGTGTCCCAGAGCCGTGGATGTGGCACTGAGGGATGTGAGCACGGTGGGATGTTGGACTTGAGGATCGTAGAAGCCTTTTTCACCCTTCTGTGAGTATCACCGCCGAGCTGTGTGAGCTCCCCTAATCCTTGCACCAATGGAGCCTTGCAGTTTTAGACCCACTGTCCTACCACAAGCACTTGCACTATATGCATGTCCTATATAAGATATGCAGACCCTACAGACTACTGCTGGAGTCCTTGATTAGAACTCATTTATCCCTGTTTCTTTGTCATATTCAAACACCAACGCAAAGTTCATCCTCCAATGACGTTTTTGATTTGAAACTCCCCAAAGTAAAACATCCTGTATGGGATTGTGCCCATCTAAAAGCATCAGGACATGTGGCAACACTTTTTAGGCTATTTTTTTATCCAAGCGTTTCAGGATGATTTACAAGCATTAATTAACGTATTACAACACTCCTACTTAATCTGTAGTTTGTAATATTCTTCAATAGCAGAATATTTAAACGTGACCTGTTCTGCAGGTTGTGTTTTCACTTTGCTCAGCTTCTTCAGAATGCTTGTCGTGTTGCCACATGAGCAGGAAATTGCAGCTAAAAATATTGCTATTGTATGTGTGTTTATATATATATATATATATATATATATAAAATAGCACAAATATGTCACCTGTGTAGCATTTGCATGAATTTCATAGTAAGGAAGGAGGTGCCTCGAGATTTCTCAAGTTGCTCATTATTCTTAAGCATGGGTGGGTTTTTTTGCCTGCAGCATCAGTTTGACAGAGTAAAGCCTTGTGGCCGTCCAGTAAATATTACAGAAGCAGTGATCCTCCTTAAAGGGCTGGTCTTGGCAATCGTGTGTTTATCAGGATGAGAGGAATCACAAATGAAGTGTATATTCCTTTATTTTCCCCCAATTTTGCAACCATGGCAAGTGATATGTGTGGATTAGAAAGACTGCTGATGTCTGGGATCAAGGAGCCCACTTATTCTTCGTACCAGTCCAGCAGTATCAGTGTTATTATAGATATCAGTCTATTTTCAACTATAAGCAAACCTTACATCATTTGCAGAGCTACTTAATGTATAGGAAAAGAAACAATTAAGGAAAAGCACAAATATGCTTATTTTCAGTAGGTGAACAATAAAAACCAGTTTTATTACATGGATGCAATACCTTCACCTGGGCTCAGTTGTATCTTTAGAGATATAACACATTTATATCTCTAACTGCATTCGAGATTTGCTCCTGCTTAAATCTGCTTTAAAAAGGAAATTAAGTAGTTAGGTGCAAATATTGTGCAGGCCTTAGCAGAAATTGCTTAGTATTTTGGTGAGGTACTTGATGCAAAATGCCATAAGGGCTCTGTGCTTTCTCTGGGTTCTTGCTTTTACTGTTAGTAAAAGGGTGAGTTTTATCCCAGGTAGACATATGAAATGTCAACACAGTTGCTGTCTCTTCTTGTATGTCTTTTTGCTTGCCTTGCTTATGTGGATTTTGGGAGCGTTTCCCTTTCCTACTTTTTCACTTCTGTTTTGCTTTTGCCGTAAACTCCCGATCTTTTTTCCCTCCTCTAAGATCAGTCTATGCATTTTTAATGTATCATTTACTGTGACACACAGCACTGAAGATACAGTATAAGGGCATAGGCATCTACAGAGAGCCTGTAAGCAGCAGCAGGATGAAATGGATGTAATCTTAGTTTTGTTCATGTGGAACAGTGCTTGGTTTAGAGGCAGCACAAATGTAACTTTCCTTTTAGGGAGTAATGGGAATTAAAAAAACAGCATTGTCTCATTTTTTTTATTCAGAGCACTGCTATGATTAGAGGATTTCATCTGTGCCTTTGCTGTTTCCACACTGGATCAATACTGTTTACACAGAAGCAGCATTATAGGTAAGAATCTATTGTGCAAGACTCATTCATAGTCTCTCTGCAAACATTTTTAAAATGTAGAGTAAAAAACATGGGCTTTATAATATCAGCAGTAACAATAATTGATACAACCTTTGTCATTACCTCATTAATCTCCCCTCATGTTCTAAGTAAAGAGAAGAAAAGAGAAACATGTTTCAGACACTGACCTTCAATAACCAAAACGAAAAGTGACTGAAGCAGCAGGAGAGCAGTGTTGTTTGCAGGGATCTCCTCCTTATTAGCCAGCTTAGTTTTCCATGCTGAAGGGAAAGATGCAGATATTGGAGGACTGCCTGGTTTAAACAAATAAATGGGTAAATAGCTACTTCAAAGTTATTCTTAATTTCATATGGGAATACAGTATACGTATCTTAAGAGTTTTAATACAGATTTTCAGTTCTAGTGGGCTGATCAATGAAATCACCATGAATGATTCATTATTTTTTGCAGTTCCAAAACTACTGAGATATTTTACGGTTACTTTGATAATGCAGCTTTGTAACACAAGAAAATGAGGAATTAAGGAGTTAAGATGCATCAAATCTAAAGCTTTTCTCTGGTTTGCTTTTGGATAGTGTCACTATGCATCTGTCCATCAAAAATTTTCTCTTGCCTTGCTTATAATCAGACTTAAAAATATTGTGTGTAAGTGTTGAACTCAGCTGATACCCACAAGGACAACATGAAATACATGTTGAAATCATAGCCCCGTTTTGGATATTCAGGTATTTTGGTATTTGGCCAAAGTACACTCATTTTGTTCATGTGAGCAGTACTAATAACTACAAATGAGTAGGATTTGGCCTGTTTCTTGTTACGTAAAACTATTTATATGGTGAGTTTGTGTGTGTGACTAATTCCTTTTTGAATGTAATCAGATGCAGCCTGTGGACCTACACATAGATGAATGTTTCCCAGCTTCTGGTTTAAAAGCAAACACAGATAGAAAATTTTATGTAAATTAACACTTAAATACAACCTCCAACGAATCGTTTTCTTTAAAGGCTACATTTATACCAATGATAATTTGTCTTTTTAGGTCTGGTATCCAGGCTTTTATTTCCTTAGAGTACTTCTGTGGAGGTTCAAAAATACCTAATGTATTTTCTTGGAAGACCAGGTGATTCCTTTCTAGGATTTGCATTGGCTTGTCAGAAAAGATTGTCTGAACAGAGCTGCTTGTTGCTTTCACTGTATTGTCTGTTGGAGTCAGCTTGTTGCATTATTGGTTTTTATTACTACGGTTTATCTTGTGTAATTTCGTACTCATTTCTTAGCAATTTATTCAAATCATCAAGAGTTCAAGATGAACTCTTGAAACCCTGATCTGTATTGTGAGAATAAGGTTCCTCAGGTCTGTGTTGAAACTTTCCTTCTCAGAATACGGTACCATAATATGGATGCCTTTAGGTAGCAAAAAAATAATAAAAATCTCTGTTCATCATAGAAACCAGAAGTGTTACAATATTGTAATATTTTCACCATTCTTTTGGATGAATTCTTAAAGTGTGTTTCTTTTGCTGCTGTTTCCCAACAGTGGTATTTGATTTTTAAGAGTATATTTCTCGTACGTACCTATAAGGCTTTTATGTATAGATATAGATGTGTATTAATAATTGCATATTTTAGGCTGGTAGTTTGTAATTAATTGGAAACATTAAGCAGAGCCTATAAGGCCTAGAAGTGACCTTGTTATAGAGAAGGAAGGCTAGCAGCTGCAGGCCGTTTTGAGAGGGATCAAATGATGGCTGGACAGGTTAGGGTGGGAAGAACACAGTAAGGAAGTAAGGGTGCTTCCTCAGAGAGTCACAGTGTGAGAGTCTGCTGGGTGTGCTTGTTGTGTTCTCATTAGTCATGGTGGAGTTTGATACAAACGGCTTGGGAGTCAGTTTGGTCCTTGCTGTTGGAATATACCTGAGAACGTTATGTGTTTTGCCATCTACTGTAGCAGTTTGTAACTCTCCTCTGTTAGGCCCCTGTGTGAGGCCATGGGAAGGCCATTTGTATGCTTCAACTATTCCTGTGTTCTGGAATGGCATTTGTGGATGATTAGCTGTGTTAAACTATAGCAGATCTTTAGTTACATTCATGCTGTACTTCCACAAACACTTTAAGCCAGCATAAGTCAGAAGATGCTTCCCTGCTCTACACCAATGTTCTTGCAGCTGCACACTTGACTGACTGGGGAGCTGACTTGGTTCAGAACTAGCCCAGCAAACAAACCAAACCAGAACATTAGCTTTAAGCTAGTTCTGAACTCGGTTCATTCCTAGCCTCACAGATATTTATGTTGGCTTGAAGGTCCTCACCTTCATGGTGCTGAGACCAGAACAAGCTTGTAAAGAAAACCAGGAGCCACTTTTTTGATGCAAGGGCTGGTTAAATTGTGGCTCAAGTTGTGGCTCCTTGCTAAATGAGCCAGACATTCTAAGGGAGGCCTAACAGACATCTTTTTACATCCAGACTCCCCAGGTCTGGCACTTCTTGGATAGAGCCCAAGGTTTGTGGCCTTGGTCTAATTCTGTCTATCATTACCTGCCTTTCTGTAACCATTTTTCTCTCAAGAGAACCAGCTTTGAGTCTCATGTTCTGTGATCCAAACTGTCTAACCAAAACACATTTTCTCACCCACTGAAATATTTTTTCCACTCTCTTTTGAACTGTCACAGCTGATACTTTCTATATTGAATAATTACATTTCTTATTTGTGCAACAAAAAAATTGCAGAGACGTACGTGACTTAGATGAATGATGCTGTTGGTATTACAAACTGATTGTTTAAGTAGCTCATCTCTTTTCTTCCAAATGGTCCTAGGCCTGCAGTATAATTTATGCGTTTCATGAGTGTTTTTATCTTTGTATTCTAAAGAATTACATATTCAAAGTTTCATTCATCCCAAATTATGTAGTAGAAAACACATCCACGTCTCACTCAGCGCATTGCTGGACATGAGGCATGAGGATAAAATTATGGATCGTGGTTAGCTGCATCGACTGCTTTATTTAGTCTTACAAGTCCTACATGGTACTTATGAATACTTCTGTTATGCTTGGAATTTCTGAAACAATTATAGCTCAATAAAAGTTAAATTCAAATGCAAATACTAGCTATGTTATTTTTTTACCATCTTGCCACTATAAGCTTGCCAAATTTAGTGCATTATGTGCAAGAGTTATTCATATAAGTCCCAATCTGTATTTGCCTGCTTGGCACTTTTATCTAATCACTGCGAGCCACAGCTGCTGCTTTTCTCTGACCCCAGATACTTGAAGCAAGGGCTGGAATGAGGCAGTGATGCTGCACGGCAGTTTGGTGTAGGTATACAAGATGGTCCTTTGCTCAGTAGAGCTCCTTTGGGATGCCTTTTCTCCCCGGCTGCATTCTCAGTGGTGGCTCTGTGAGGTGACCCAACAATCACTAATAGGCTTTTTTTTTATTTGCACAGGCAGCAGCCCTGTTAAAGGCAGTGTTTGACATGGGTGGGGAGGAGCTGCACTGCACAGCTGATTGGTGGGTTTGTTTCACAGCTAACCTATACATCTGGTCAAAAATCAATACATTATTCTGAGTTGCATTGAACACGTGTCTGGAACTGCAATAAAAACCTCCAAAATCAGCAATTCCTTCAGCTGATGTTGAGGAATCGACTTCTACAGTCTGTAAAGCAGAACTCAGGAATGTAGCTTGCCACTGGAACTTTAGAAGGTGTGGAAAACATTGAGGACTAATTATAGAGGTCGATTGCAGATTATGTTGAAACTGTAACTTTCCTCCTCTTCTTAAAAGTAACTGGGACACTGCATTATAAAAATAGTCTTAAAAAATTCCATAGTGGAATGGGTGTTAGTAATCTCTTAACATATGCTTTGGGTTACTGCTGTTTGTGTGTCAGCCCCTGATTTATTTCTAATTCCAATTTATCTTTGAGCAACCAACCCACTTTGGAATTTTCTTACAAGTTATTTCATTGTAATGCAGTAGAAGGTGGAAAATAATGGAAACATTTTACCTTGGAAATAATTGAAAGGGAATGATGTATTGTATGAGTTGTATTAATTTCCAATTCATTCTGATTATTCTGGAGTTTTTCTAGAGCTCAATAGCTGCTTTCAGTTATAAAAGTAATGAAAAAAATCTTTGTCTAAGTGTCAGGTGTTCGTTCCATTAGAAAAAACAAACTGACTAAAAAGGTTTTGTAAAATCATTTGGAGTGCAGCTGATGAAAGGAGAGCAGTGGACATTGAAATGATATGGATTAGTATTAGAACCTCTTCTTTCTTTGCCCTTTTCTCTTTTTTGTCTTTCATATTATTAGCATCAACATTTTCCAATCCTCAAAGTATAACTGGGATCTTTAAGTAAGAAGACAGCAAAACCAATGACCAGTCCAGCTAAACAGCTAAATCACAGCATTGAACTCTTTGATCTGAATCAATTAAAAAAACCAAACTCCTTGCTCTCCTATTAAGCTGCACAGTGAAGTGCTTTGCACTGACCTTGTTAAATTAGCACACCTGAAAGGTCAGTGATTTTCAGCAGGGAGGAGTGTGCACCACTGCTGCTGATATGGGGAGCAGAACCTGTTAGGCTGGCCCTTCCAGCAGGGGTACTGTGAGCCTCCCCTATGAGAGTCCCTTTAGCTAGAGAGGGGAGAAACAAATGCTTTTTGTTGAATTAGCTCATACTGTTTCATTTGCAAGATGTAAAAAGGTAGAGGAAGAGATTAGTTTTCCAAAGGGTACTGAGTCGAGGAAGCATTGTTAGGGGGATGAGTGACTTGCTGCTTTAATATCATATGTGAAAATGCACGTTGCAAACAGACACTTCTGCAATATAAACAAAGGGTGAACGGGAGTTGAAAGGAACCAGAGAAACACTAATTACTTCAGGGAAGGCAGGAAAGTTTAGTGGGAAATTGACATCAAAATTCTGATTTTTCCTTTTTCCATTTGTGTGGGAACAGCTGAATCACGGCCTGAACCTCTGATTGACCACCTGGGGAGAGCTGAGTCAGCCCTGGGAGCACAGGTGAAGGCAATTCACCCTGCTGCTGGAAGGGGTGGAGCCTGGCTGCTCCTCTCCTAAACCCATTTAAGAGCTGGCTGGCAGTGGGGAAGGATCTCTTCTGGAGATCCCTCCTTTGGAGTTTTACAGCAAGCCCAGGGCAAGGGTAGGCACTCGATCTATTCTTTTTTGGTGTAATAACCTGCCTTGCCAAACTCTCTTATATTCTATAATTATAACGTCTGTATGTTCATTGACTATACACCATTCAAAGGAAATTTCTTAAAAAAAAATAAAATAAAAAATAAAAAATAAAAAAATCAAACCAGCCACCCAAGCAATCAGTCCAGCTGGTTTACATTCTTTTCTAGTGTAAAAATTTTCGAAAGTGGAAATTCAACCAGCTCCAGTTTAGAGTGTCTTTAAAGCATAAGGGATGATTATTAAGTTAAAATTAAAGGTGTGTTTTTATTATTTATTTTTTGTTATTTGTAATTCATTTGAAGTAGTGTGAGACAGAACCTGGAGGCTGAGTTAGTTGGTGATGTAGTTTTTAACTACCAGAAGCTGTGCTTTAGTAAGAAGTTGCTACAGCCTTTATGTTCTGCTGAATGAATGCTTTTAGCAGCCTTCTTCGTGGTTTCTTAGCGGCATTCAAGCAATACTTGGAAGCAATACATGAAATGAAATACTGATTCTGTTTTTTGTTACTTAGGGATATTGCTGAGATGTAACAAGTGCTGTTAAGTACACGGGAGTTACTCTTTCTCTCTGTGCTCTGTTACCTATGGGATACTGTACTTTTTTTTGGTGCTTTGTTTTTTTTTTTTCCCCAGGATGTTTCTCTATGTCGCCTGTTCTCTTGTAGTGTGGCACTGCTTACTGTCGATCTGCTTTGCTTTAACATCTCTTACTGTGTTTTTCATCTTGGTAGATGCTTAGGAATTAATATCTCATAATGATCTGAAGTTTGCTACTTTAAACACAGAATTTTTAAACAGGAGACTTGGCAATAGATGCACTGTAGCTGTTCTTAACGTTTAATTAATGCTGTCTTATGAATGCATATTTTTTCTTAGCTTATACTGTTTTGAAACATTGCTTGATATCTAGAATGAAAAAAGTGTGCACACTCACTAAGTGATGCATATTGTTGTGTCTGTGAACTCTGTACATCTGTAATGTTAAATTTGCCAAAGTTAATATGTTGAAAAGTAACAAGTTACTTAAGTTAGTTAAATGCCTCTTCCTTGAGGAAAATTACCATAATGGTTACTTTTACTAAAATGCAATTACTGTCATTGTAACAATCAATCACATTTTCTTGTAGAAAGAACTTTCCTCAGTTCTGAATGCATTAAAGTGTAAGATTGCTCTGCTCAGTGCTAAAATGAGCTGCAGAGGCAATGTGCTTTTGGGGACAATCGAGTGGAAATTCCAGTCATGTGATTGTCTTCAAGGTTTTTAAAGCTCAGTGCCCTGTAAGACATTAGAAGTTCTGAAAAGATGGACAAATAATTGATAAATGTCTTGTTTCTGTTGAGCATGGCTGAGTTTTTTTTTTCCCTCACCTTTCCTTCCCCATTCTGTCCTTGCAGTGTCTTTGTGCTCCTGACTCCTGCACCTCTCCCATTAACTCCACTGTTACCAAACTAAAATAAGAATTCCAGGGGGAGGAGGTGGATAAAATTTTCTGTGAAAAGTAGGGATGAGATTGAAGAAACTGAATTTTCCACCAGCTTGACTCTCAGGCTGGCTTATAAGAGATGAATAAAGAAGTAACTGCTGCTGCTTGATCTTTCGTGCCATGCATAGATGTAAGACAGGCCTTTGGCAAGAACAGGCTGAGATGTTAAAAGGTCCATTGGAAATGCTGGAGTTGCATTGATTTGCTTGCAGTTCTGCTGGTGGGTGCTGCTTCCTCAGTCTTGTTAGCTTTCACTGGGGCATATGAGGAACAGTGATAGAGAGAATGGTGTCAGTGCTGCTCACTGCATATGTATAACATATGCATATGTACATGTTCTGGTGGCACTCGTTGTGCCACTCATCTCCAAAGACACCAAAATCACATTTAGTAGCAGTGTATACAAGTGTGATGTAGAATGGAAGGTGACGGTGCACACAGTGGTCCTTGAAAGATAGAGATGTGGTTCTGTAATGGTGTTTGGTAGCTGTGTCCTTCATGGCACTGGAAAAAGAGAGCTGGATTGCAGTCTTGCTTTGCTGTGTGTTCAGTTTTGTTATGATGTTCGCTTGAAAATAAATAAAGACTTTGAAAATCCTAGATGGGAGTCACTAAATATGGAGTAGTTGTATTGGCAAATCAAGTGCTGGCACTTGGAAACCAATTTTCATTTTTTAGGTATTTTTTCCTTGTATCTTTGTAGAAGGAAACCAATTTTCATTTTTTAGGTATTTTTTTCCTTGTATCTTTGTAGAAACCATTACACACAACATTTGCTGTTGCTGTGTAAATGAGTTTGTGTTGTATAGTGAAGAATATGGCACAGAAATGGGCCCTGTTGTCTGGTCGGTCTGCAAAGCAGGTATGTACTTAAATTCCCACTGAATCTAAATTGTGGTGTTTAGCTTGAGATGTGCTGTGAGGAGCATCACTTTTTCCCCCAGGCAATATTGATTACTGCCTTGTGTAAATTACACCCAACTTGAGGAACAATTAATAATCTCTATTGTAATTAAATTTGACCTACACTAGAAATCTGTGATTTGTTCTAAGGTGGTAGACCTAAAAGGATTTTAATCACGTTATTATCCTTTTAATGTCTTCATGTAGATGCAAAAATACCATAATTGAAAACCAACTGCTAAAATATGCACTGTGAATGTTTACACACGTTGTGATTCATGTTAATACGTGACCCTACTGTGGTAAATGTGTGCATTATGCTGAATGTATCCATTTCGTGCTTCCCTTTATTTTCTTGATTTTGGATTAAGTTTATTTTGCACGAAATGTGACACAGATTTCAGTAAATATATATTCCTGCTGCTAATATGCATATCTAGGTCATTTATTGCTTAAAATACAAATGCTGTTTTCATTTTGCTGTTTGCAATTAGGTAAGTAATTACTACAAGACTACTTTCAATACTGATTTCAGCACGAGCTTTTCCAGCTCTGTCCCATACAAGAGATGGGTAATAGCACCTGATTTAACTAGCAATGTTTTCTTGAAAGTGTTTTTGATTTGAAAACAACATTCTGCCTGATACTGTAGGGGCCTTAGGTAGGTTTCAGGGAGATCATTTGGCCAAATAACACCTTTTGCCAAACTTACCAGGTACTGGAGCTCTTACTGACTCAGTATTATGGATGATAGGGTAATATGAAGTTCTGTGAAATTTGATTCAAAGTCGAGCTTGACTGATCTGAGATTTGTTCTCAGATGTTCTCAATACAGCTTGTAAGATTAACCCAAAAGGTGCAGAAGTGAAAACTGAGGAGGAATTTGGAGAGGTTGGTGTAGAATGTGAGAGAATCTCAGATTGACACGGAATGGCTGAGGTTGGAAAAGGGGCTCAGGAGGTTCTCATCACATGGGGCTGGAGCAGGCATCTGCAGCTGCATTGCTCAGGAAATAGCAGAAAGAAGAGTTTAAATTTTATTTAAACAATGATGAGAAGAGATGTATGTATTTACTGTTCAAGTAGAGCAGTTGTGATCGTTCACTTCAATGAATGCACGTACATTGAGCGTGTGCAAACTGGGTTTGGTGATCTGATTGCAGCCAATCAAATTAATAAAAAAGCAGCAATGCATGCAATTCTTAAATCAGAGGCTGAAAGTAAAGAACTTCTCAAGGCTGACTGAGCAAGCTGTTCTCCCTTTGGTGTAAGTTGTCATATAAATGGCAAAGTGAGTTACAAAAATTGAATAGCAGGCATTAGAAATTCTTTGCCTGCCAAGAAAGGCCTGTTGCATATACTCTCGTTACTCTTCTCTGTGTGCTCTTGTTTATCAAATTATTCTCTGCTTTGAATATGTATATGTATTTTTTTTGCAGTTCCATTAATCTTTTTTGGATTAGTATATAACATTCTGGGGTAATTACCTATTAATAACTTTCGACGACTTGTCCTATTAGTATCACCTTTTAATTGCTTCGATCTTGCAATATATTCCTAGAATAGGCCATTATTTCAGTGATATAATCATAGAAATAATTGTATTGTACTTATGTTAGAGAAATGGAGATCTAAGAGGAATGATGTTCTAATTAGAATTCAGGAGACTGGTTGGCACGCAGTTGATTTTGTTGGCTCCCAGCCTAATCTCGTTACATTGTTTTTAACTATGAAGAGAGTGGGTTTAAAGATCCCCAGCCCTGCAGATGAGATGAGGGAGTTGTAAAGAGCTTAAAGAGTCAGAAAAGTGTAACTCCTTCAAAACAAATCGCGCAATAAATGTGATATTTCAAACTTGTGCCCAAATAATCTTGAACACGATGTGAACGTTTAAAAAATGTAATTCAAATATTCAGTATGGTTAGCTGGGAGGTGTCAGTGTCTCATTGTACTGGTTGTAGTACTACTCTAATTGTAAACTAACTTGAGTTTAAGTAGTGTGTGGGTGTAAAACAATATGGTGCAGTTTTCGTTTTAGAACTGTAATAGTATTTTAAGTACTAAGGAATCAGTAAATATTTACAAATAGATGTCATATTCACGTTATGTCTGTGGCTCTTCTGTGTGAGGCTGTTTATAGCATTAGCTTCCATGTGTTCCAAGACATTTATTTCAAACTCTTCTGGTGTGGTTAACTACTGACACAGGTGGGTTTTTTTAGTGGCAAGAAACAACTTACATAACAGCTTTTCCTTCCATGACCATTTGACCATACCTGCATTATTCAGATTTAATTGCATTAGCTGCCTAAATGCAACTGCTGCATACATCTGATAAAACTAAATGCAGGTACGTAAAATTCCATCAATTTTAACATATTCTATTACAGGTTCTTGCAAAGGGAACCTAATGTGCTGTGTTCACTCATGTTGCAGTCTTTCATGTAGACAAAGAAAATAATTTGTCTTTCATTGAAGGAATCAGCAAATGCAGTTGATTGCCTTGGTGGTGGCTGCCTGACTGCCTCACTGTGAGCTCTTTGGCCTTTTACTGTAGGGCTTCCAAGTTATTTAGGCACTCTCACACGTTGGTGCAACATCACGTTCTCTCAGAATTGTTTCATTTTATTTGTTACTCCACCTTTAAAAGCTCATTCATCTGAATTCCTGTAGGTCTTCTGATTTTCATTTTATGCTAATTCTTTGATTCTGTACAGTACTATTGCCAATTCATTGAACTGTTTAAATTTCACTTGCAACCAAGCAAAATCACCTTATCATAATTTCTACATTTGCATGTTTCTCTATAGCATTTCCCTTCTATCTGTCTTTGCTGGAATAATACACATTTTTGGTATGTTTATCTACAGCAGAGTGCATTGATCTTTGGCCTTGAATGGGGATGCATCTTTTAAGGAATTCCCTGTAGAAATGGATCAAAAACGTTGTAGTGAGATACCATGAGGAGCAAACATCTAGATGGAGGAAAAACTAGGTCAATGAAATGATTCTTGAGGCCATTAATGAAGGCCTGTTGAGGGGCATTCTGATTTCATACCCAATCACTTCCAACCAGGTAACACTGGGAAGTAAGCCAGGCAGGGTAAAAATAGTTTAACTGGAGTGTTGCAATGCTATGACTACTACATTTTCCTCTCAAACTGAGTTGATTCAGCTCCTGAAATCTTGAACTAACTTTTAAACGTTAGAAGAAACTAAAGTGCTCTTCATTGCTTAGTGCAGCTTACTGCAAGTTACTTTTCAAGTAATTTTGCTCTTGCAAGTTTGACAACCAGGAACTGTTTTGTGTTGAACAAACTGCCTTTTACTTAGGCAGTGTCTCGCATTGTTGTTCTTGTTATCTGAGAAGACTGCATTCAGCATGATATCTGTCTGTTCGTGCTGTTATCAGAGATGTGTGCAGGACTTACATACCCTTTTCTCTATCAAAACACAGATCTTATTCTCTGCCTGCCTTTTTACCTTTTCCTCCTGTCACTCCTACAGTTTATTTTAAACTTTAATTTATACCAAGCTTCTGCTTTCTCTATCAATATCACATCATTATTCTTATCTGATTCTCCTGATAATTTGTTTGCACTGGAATTCTTGGCAGTGAACTAAGAATTTCATTGTCTACCTACTCTCTTTTCTCTTGGAGAGTATAATAGAGTGGGTGGGTGAAGCCTCATGGTAATATTTTTATATTTGAAATGTAGCCACACTTTATGTGCTCCTACACATTGTGCTACTTACAGATAATGAAACAAGTCTCATCTTGTGGTCTACTGCTTTTCTATTTTGTACTGTTTTGTGCTAATTCTGCTCGTTTAACCTCAAACACTCAAATTAATGCTGCTTCTCTTTTCTTCCCTTTGCTCTGTGGTATTACTCAGGAAAGGACTATTAGGGACTATTATCAATAACTGAGAAAGCATAGCAGTAACCCTTCAAGAAATGAGAAAAAGGGTCATGAAATTAATAGGACAGTGCCACAGATGTAATCATCTCACAGTATCCAGTCGAATTAATACGCATCCTTCAGAAACACCACGACTCCCTCTTCTGTGCCCAACGTGTTCTGATGTCTGGTGACACAACTCAGCTTTTTTCTTCCTTCCCTACCATTCTGGAGGGCTCTGGGGACCTCAGAGTTCCTGCTTTGTTTCCTATAATAAAGGTAGGAGTATAACAGTAACTTGTTAAAAGTAGATGGTATTCAGAGGAAAAGAAAATTCAGAGCATCTGCTGAACAAGTACCCTTAAATATTATGTTACTTTTTATGTAGTGCATCTTTACAGGCAATCTGAAGTAAATAATGACTGCGTATAAAGGAAGTAAATAGAACGTATTTTATAAATATGTCATCGTTAGCAGAATGGATGATTTTTATTCTGTTTCTCTTAGATGAAAAAACCATATTTTTATTTATTTGAAAGGTGCATAGTGTAGCATAAAAAAGAACTTTTCTCATGACAGATCTTTCTTGTACACATCCATCATCTTCTGCATAAAAGATCACTTGCTCTGCAGTGAAATTCCTGTTTTGAAATAAGTTTGCCGTATATTTTTCTTGCAGATATCTTTCTTGCAGATATTTCTTCCAGCTTCTTTTTTTGGTTGCTTGAATTTTAAAGTAAACTTGGAGTGCTCTGATAGTATTTAAGGATTCAACTTTACTTGAATTTAACAGAAACAACAGCAAAAAATCCAAATATTTTGCTAATCCTTCTCAGCACCTGATGTAAGAGCTAACATTGCATGTTTCAAATAAATCCTGAAAAACTGAGTTTCACAACTCTGATTTACCTGATGCTTTGTTATGAAGGTTCAGGTAGGTTCTCAAAGACATCCATTACAATCCAAACAAAACGCAGACAATTGTTTCTTACGTTTGGCTTTATTTTCAATTTCTGCATAAAATTAACTAATAGAACTAATAGAATACTGAAGCAAAACTGCAGTTCTGAAGTATGCAGTTCTCAATTTTAATACAGAAATAGTTTGAATTCTCTTTGCCAGATCTTAATATTTCTAGTCTTTCAGATGCATTAAAACTTTTATTTTTTTGAGGGCTGGGCTAGAGGAGATTTGATATTTATTTGAATTCCTTATTATAATTGCAAATGAATAAACATTTTAAGCATTTTATGACTAATTTGAATGTTTGACTTATATATATATATAGTGTCTTTCAGACTTGTTAAGCCCTTAATATTTTTTTTTTTTTTTTGTGACTGTGGAAATAAATGCCTTTATTTCTGTCTGAATGTAGTTGTACTTCTAGAATGTGCTGGTGAGATCAGTTCAGTGTAGTTGGTTGAAATTTGATGGCTTCCACTAAAGAATGTTAAGTAGATGCAATAGTAGCTATTTTTTTTGCTTTAAATATTAGAAGAAACAGTTTGCTCTTCCTAGATGTGGAGTAATGACATGGGTGGCAGTTCAGCCTTTTGCAGGTAAAACCAAACACTTGCATTCTTAAACCACTTTCCCATCAATTCCATCACCTTACCGTGTTCCTGCTCTGTCTTAGTTCTGTGCCCACATTGCTGACCACATCTTCTTCTACCACATCCAAAGTCTTATCAGTTACAGATGATGTGTTGAGTATCAGCTACTCTATGGAGCAGTTGGAGTAGTTTTCTGCTAGGAGGCATCTTCAAAATGGAAAAAAAATATATATATAAAGTGATGAGTGTGTTTCTACCTTAAACTGTAGAGCTGGCATAATAACACTATTCACCTCAGCTCGGTTTCTGCCTCCTCTCTGAGTGTGTTCCTAAGATAGATGTGTTAGCAGGTTTATTTTAGAACACCCGCCTCTTCTTTCACGGCGGCCCTAAAACATATAATCAGACAGTAATGGTTTCCCAAGACTATAGGTCTGATTTGGGTTGGCTTGTCATGAGCCAGTCAGAGGATTTCTGTAGCATTAGTAATCCAGCTAACGGAGCAGAAAGCATATGAAGGTGTTCAGTACTTGAAGCTTTCTAAGAGTGTTATCCAATACCAATATCCAGTACCAAGCTAGTTGTTTTTCAGAGGAATATTTTTGATGACTGGTTTCTCAAAGGAAGATGGCAATCCATTCTGACTTCACTATGTCTACTTGTTCTTAATAAACAAAATGCCATTAACAACCTAAAAAGTTGGAGTTAATTATGGGGTGTGAAAACATACCCTATTGTCTTGACTGCTTTTGTAGAAAGCAGCTTTACACCATTATGGGTTTTGATACTTGTCTTGTTCTCCTCTTTTTGGGCTTGCTGGTATGTTTTTAAAAGCCAAAATCTGTTACTTTACTTCATCCTGCTGAAATAAAATAACTTAAATATTCTTACTGCATATCAATAAATCTCCATGTTGTTATTAGTCTGTAGGCAAGGCCAGTGTCAAAAAGTCTGGATGAGTTGATTAAAACCAAATCCTTCCAACAGCTGCCTTCAACAGGTTCTCAGGGTAACAAGGTGATGACCAAAAAGAAATACCTGTCTGATAGTGAATTCCTTACCATAGGGAATTCAGATGGATAAATTGTAAGTCAAGCTCTACTTCATTTTCTTTTATTTCTGTTGAAGCAGCAAAGATGCACTGCTGTGTCCAGATGTATCATTCTAGCTGCAACTGGGACTTCTTATGAGGTACTTCCATACTTCATCCCTCCATCTATGCCAGAAGCTAAGAAAAGCTGCTGACAGAACTGCACATATAGTAATTTCTTAATCCAGGTCTCTTAAAATGACTGAGTTAAATTTAAGTGAGCTATTAATATGCAGTGTACAATTTGGTAGGATGAGTCTGTTTGATACAGGTGGATCAGGAACGTTTGCCTGTGTGGTTCTGTGGTTTAGAGAGGATTGCTGCAGTACAAACCTTTGCTGGGGAAAGATGGTTATGAGGATTCCTCCAGTCAGCTGCATCCAAAATACGTCTTCTTAGAGGCTAGGGATTTATGCAGTTGGTCTTAATTAACTAAGATGCCAGTTCTGCTTCTTGCACAGTTTCATGCTGAATTTGCAGTGCTGTGGGCTGTGTGCTGGCCACGTCCAGTGGCACATCCTGGCAGAAAGTCATTCTGCCTTGACACCTCCCACCTGCAGGTTCCGTGGTAAAGCAGGCAGCATAGTCCTTAATGCATAGAGAATCTGCCATGATACTCTGCTACTCTACAGTGCCAAATTGAGCTACCCAGATCAGTGCTAAAGCCCTCTCCAGAAATGAAAGCAGCATAGCTGCCTTAGGATTATTTTGTTCTTTGTGAATCAACTTGTGTTACACTGAAGCAGCTGTACTACACTGAAGACCTGCCCTGATACCTGTGCATGGCAATGTTCTTTAGCATATAACAGAGCAGCCTCATTCAGTGCTTGTGTACCTGAGTTGCACTGCATTGTGCAGTGCAGATGGAGCTATAGAAGACAGACCCTGTAGTCTTTGCTGTCGCTGGTCAGTACTGTGTGACAGAAGCCCGTGTAAAACGCAGCACCCCATAGTCAGTGTCTGTTACCAGAGTTATCCTCTTCATGTTGTTTTGCACTTTCCATGTCTAACAATATGCTAAGTACTGGAATGATGCAGAATTTTGGGTATTTATAACTTGTTTATCGAATAAATTAACTTGCAGGTTCCAGTTTCCTTTATTTCCCTGCTATTCTCTACAGAGATGTTGGTATCACTGGAGTCAGGAGGCAGCAAATCCATTTGTTCTGCTGTTTCCTGGGGCACAGCTGTTTCAGCTTGCTGAGGTTTTTTTGCCTGTCTGAGATCTTCTTAGGCACAATGGCTGATTTACTGCCCATATGCTCTCTCTGGTATTTCTCCATGGTGTGTATCAACCCAGAGTGACAACCTTATACTGCTGAGGGGCTTACCTGTGTTTTCTCTAATTACAAACGTGGGCAGCAACATTTTCATGCAGTCTCCCTGTGATTGGTAGATAGAAGCTGTCTTCTTGTAACTCTTAGTTGCTCTGCTCCTCTGTGGTGGAGGTAAGAGTTGTCATTCTGCTCTACTTGGGTGCTCTGAGAGGACTAGAGATGAGAACTGTGGGGCAGCCAGAACCATATTTTTATTTTCACTGTCATGTAATAGGAAATCTAGTTGGTAGCTATGAAGTAATCATCAGCTTCCAACCCCGGTGTTGTAGTGCTGATCTGGGGCCAAGGGGAAAGTTTTATGGGAAGACTGACTCTTTCAAATTTAAAGTTAAAGTCTTCATACAAGTCAGGAGAAAATATGCTCTGTTCAAAATTGATGATGTTTTTTGTTTTATTTTAAGGCAGTGACCCATGGTCTAAAATGTTTGTGAGAAATCACTGGACCAATATATCATGTGTAAGTGATAGAGTACTGTTATTCACTTGTGTGCTCATTTCTGCCTGTATTTATGAATAAGAGAAAACATTTAACAGTGGGTGTGAGTTGTTTTTTCACCATAGCTGTGATTTTTAACTGCAACAAAGCAACCAGTGATCAGTGTAAAGCAGCACTGTGATCTTAGAGGGGGCAGGCAGTAACTTTAGAACATGCAGCCAGGAGATGCAGTGGTCGAAATTAAGAAACAACTGCTCTGTGAAGAGAGATGGAATTGTATGGATTTTTTTTGCTTTGAAAAGAGAGCGCTAACTGGAGAGTTATGAAGGGGGCATATGAATTCATGAATAGCATGGGAAACGTGCACAGGACATAATTTTAGATCACTTTTCACAAGGCAAGAAAGAGTATGTGAGTATGAAGCGCTCTTAAATAACGCAGAATTGAATTTGGGGATTTTCTGCTATAGGAGGCTGCAGAGGCCAAAAGCACAAATAGCTATTTAGCTCATCCTCAGTGGCTGTTGAGGAGAAACAGAGGAGAAAAACCACATACAAAGCAAGAGTTCAGGGTACAAAGTCCTGTTCAGAAAGATCCCAACTGCAGGACGGAGGGCTGATGGGGCCTTGGTGGTGCTCAGATGACACGTCCAACGAAAGTTATTCAGAACCAAACAGTGTTCCTATACAAACTGTGGTGTCCTTCAGGGACGCAATCATGTTCTGGTTAATGTTTGTTTGCATCTCTGCCACAGCTGCACTGCACAATTATCTCCTTGGCTGTTTCCTTTACGGTTAGGCATCGCCCTGTGATGAGCCTCCTCACAGCAGCTCACGCGTCCCGTGTTCTCTGTGGTGCAGCACTTCCCTTGGCTTTCTGTGACACCAGCCATGGAGAGCCCCGCTTGATTGAATTGGCCAACAGGTTGAGCACTTTGCTATAGCTGTAGTGAAATCTACACTTAAACTGTGCTGCTACAGTCCTGTTTCCAAAAATAACTAAGATAACAGGTGTAAGTAGATAGAGGACGTATAGCCAAACACTGGACAGTCATGCTTTGTTTTTTCAGTAAGTAGAAGTGTTTTCATGCATGTAATCAATGTCAGTACTGGAACACTAGTGGTACTATGAATGATTTGTACAGCACTTTTCATCCCAAGAGTTTTTCCTGTTGTGCAAACTATGCATCACGGTGTCACTGCTGAAATGCAGCCATCTTTGGTGCTGAGAACAGCACAGAGTACACAAAAAAAGTACATAAAAGTACACAAGAGTTGAGAACTGAGGTTTGGCAGTACTGGGAATTATTGGGGTGCTTCTGGATTAATGCTCAGGTCTGCTATTGCTTAGTCAGTGAGGACTTAGTAATGCATAAACTCCTTACAACTCTGGATTACTAATTAAAAGATACCATGCCTAAGAATCATATGATGCTTACTGATATTTTTTTTTTTTTTTAGTTTTGCAAAATTTGGTATTTTTATATTATTTTTAGTGGTTCCTCTGTTGCTGGGATTTGTGTTCTTCATTGATTAATCTCTTGTGTTGTGTTTGTCACAGCAGTCTTGTAGGTTAGGGGTGGTGGCTGAACTCGTGGTTAGCTGTGTTGGTACACAGCCCACAAAATCTATCACATGAATTTCACAAGACCACTCAATTTTTTTGATATTTAAAAATGATGAAAGCATGGTGCCTCAAGAAATCCTATAAATCAGATTAAAAAGCCTGAGTTTTTGATGTGTCCTTAGGCTCAAGCTACAGCTGAAGCCTAACTAATTGAGTAGGCTGCTTTTTTTTGTTGTTTGTTTTTTTTTTAGTAGAGTTATGTGAAGTAGTTACCCTGACTAAAATTGTCCTTTCTTTGCTTCTAGCAAGAAATTGTTGCATTATTCTAGAAAGAGGAAGAAAGTTCCTAATCCTGCAGGTAGGAATTGTGGTCCGTTGTCTTTCTCGTGAGGTCTGAAGATGGGAAGTTGCATTTGTTCATGGAGAACAGATTCCAGGAGCTGCCCCAAGAGCTGCAGAACTGTAGGACGTTCTGCTGTTTCCCACCCAGTGTGTTTTTGGCTGCTGCACCCACCCAAATGCTCTGTTCTACCGATAGAGTTTTGAGCTAACAGGTGGGAGGCATTGAAGTCCCACCAGATGTCTGTTTTTTTTCACTCAAAAACAATTTAGTGCAAGAACTGTTACCTCTGTCTGTGGTGCACACTTGTGGTTTGTGGACAAGCAGTACTTTGCTAAGCAGGGTGAGACACTTCAGTCCTCTAGACAGTAATGATTTCACAACGTGGACTGCCATACCTACTAAAAGATTTATCAGCATTTGTCAAATTTTGAATTATTTAACTTAAAAACCAGAAAAGTCCTATCAGGGTTTCACAGCAGACCACACTGCTCTGTGCCTTTCCCACCCTACTGTTGACTCAGGTATGTCAGAGAAGGCAAACAGAGCTACGTGGTGAGCGTGGCTCAGGACATTTACCTGTGTATCCATTACCAAGGTTGCTGTGTGTGTTTGTTTTCTCTGAGCAGTTTGCACTGGGGAAAAAGATTATTTGAAAATACAGTCCCTCATTTTACATCAAATTCTCTCAAAATCCCAGGACTTCAGGGTTTGCATATTTAAGGAAAAAGTGCTTTTTGTTGTGACATCTCTTATAATGTGTTGAATGAGTAGCATTACTTGCCTTTAGATTTCTGAAATGTGTAAAGTCTGGAAATTTTAATATAATACTAAAATTCTAGTTGGGACCACGTAGCTATGAATATTTTGGGAGGTGTCCAATTACAAAACAGGACAAACTTCTGCCATATGGTCCCTGTTCTGTAATTGATAGTGTCTATAAGCTGTTGGTAGTATGGGAAACGCAAATCTATGTTGGGAAACAAACCAAAAAAGCGATGGGCTGCTGGAAGCAGAAGTTCTCCAAGGCCCTGATGGTCTATCACCTCTCTACACTTCTCACACAAAACTCCAGGCCACAATCCCAGCAGTTTTCTTTGTGCAGTCCTACAATACCATTAACCTTCAGGCCAAGAAGTCCCCGTGCTCTGAAGTACCCCAGCATCACCAGCTGGTGTTTTCCTGGGGGCAGCACAGATTGAAGTGGGCTTTAAGACGGAATTAGAAGAACATGAAGCTTTTGGTTTGCAAGGTAGGGGAAAGAAGTGTGAAGGCATTTATGTGAGTAGTTGAAGAGCGGAATCTGTTGCCAATGGAGTACAGAAATCCAGCGTAGGAGGAGGAATATGAAATAATTAAAATGTAGGTGGTGTTCCCTTGCATCCTTGAGTAGGATAAATGTGAGAGACTGGCTGGAAAACTTTGCTGTCATTCCAAAGTTAAGCTTTCTATTTTTTTTTTTTCCTCTTGGGTGACCAGTACTTTTTGGGGTTATGAGTAGAACTTGAGAGAGGTATCAAATCAATACCTTGCTGTGGCTGTGCTGGTCGGGTCTCCAGCTAGAAAGGAGCTGCTGAGTGAGGGTGTAGACCCACGTTCTGTGCCTCACTGGGACCTGGATGTAGAAGAAATGAAAGACAGGCCAGGTGCTGTGGTCCTCTGAGTGTGAGGGGATACATACGTGGTGCAGCTGGCATATAGCATGCGTGAGTGAGTTCTGCAGGAGGAGATAGATGTAATTAATCGCTTCCAAACTCTATTCCTGTGAGCTAAAGCAAGCCCAGCTACAGTTTACAGAGTGCTTACAGATAAAATACTTTTTTGTTACAAGGTACAGTACTTCAGTGGAAAATTTTGGCTAATGAAATGTTTAAGACCTATCCGTGTGCATATATGAGGGAGACTGGGGAACTCTGAACACAACTTTGCATTTCTTTTTTCAAATCCTTTTTTTTTTTTTTTTGTTCTCACAGCAGTGAATTCCAGAGGAGGTTGTAGGTAGGTAGATGATAACGCCAGCTGTCTGAAACAGGTCCTGAATGAATCCTTTTATTTGCTTACTGTGATACAGTTTCACTTCAAAAGCAGTGTGGCCGTTTTTAAAGTACAGTGTTTCCCTTTAGACAGCTAACCAATCATCCTTGCATAGCTGAGGCCAAAATAGTCCTAATATTCTCTTTACTGCTACTACAGTATCTCTTAAAATGAAGGATGAGCTCATAGTAGCATTTTGGTTATTGGTTCAGTTTCCTATTTCTTTCTCGAGCTTTTTTAAGCTCATACTGTCCTTACAGAGTGACCTCCTGGTTTACCATGTGTAATCATGTGACCAGTTGTTTACTGTGCTTTGCTGTGTCCTCGTTTGAGTCATTTTGATAACCTAGGACAACATTTTTAGCTTTGTGTTGTATCAGGGGATTCAGCTGTGATTTTGCTCACGTGCTCAGGAGGAATCCAGTACTGGGATGAAAATGAAGTATGGCAGAAAGAACTTCAGAATTGGGCTTTATATTGGACCATTAACTAATAAACTGATGCCAGTAGAGTGCTTTTTCCTTGTTGTGCTCTAAGTGTGCTGTGTTTCAGTTAAGAGAGCTTTCAGTGGAGTCATACTGGCAGGTCCCCATGAGGAGCTAGTGGGAGAAATTTCTGCACCATGACTGATGCCTCCTGGTATTAAATACAGTGCTTAATAGTATGTTCATTGCCTGATAGTATTTTATTTTGTACTATAAATCAACTTGTTCAATATTTGTTATCCTGCATCGTTATAATGTGCTTCTTTGCATGTAAAGAGCTTTAGGGAATATAAGGTGCATTTTGCTGTGTTCACTGGCATGAGAGCTCCAGCTGATTTTTCGTGTTCTTGAGTTGCAGATGCCTGAGTGTCATGAGATCTTTCATTAAAAAAAATATAGCATACTGTTCCTATGCCAGATATTCTTCTGGAAAGCTATTTTTGCTCCTACCCCCCAATAGTAACAAGAAAATGCTGCACTGTGAGTTATTTTTAGGTGGATGGAAATAGCATCCAGATTATTTCAAGCCAGTGATGTATAAAATCTTAGTAAGAAAAGACATACTACTTTTTTATTGCTTGTTTTCTCCCATTTGTTTGTTCTTAATGTTTAGAGAAGTGTCACGTGAGTGAAAATTATTGTTCAAGATAATTTGTAAGCATGATGCATTCTCACATATCAAAATATGATGTAAATGAAGATGACTTTTATTCTCCTCTTGGATGCTGTGATTAAACAAAGCAACAAATCTCATCCTTGGCTCTTACGAGGTGTGATGTTTACAACAGCGCAGGGCTCAAAAAGTGGCACAATCAATCCAGCAGAGTAATATTTTCATTTCATTAATGGAAGGAAATGAGGACGGTTGAACTTAATGAAAGCAATGAAGATTTCTCTGTTTGCTTGAGAAGTTTGAGAGGTATGTGAATTATTACATCAAAGCAAGTTTTATAGATGGTGGAAGGTCAGAACGTATAGGATGTCACAGCTCTCAAATAAACGGCGCTGAATTTTCTACTGCATTGTAACATCACCTCTCCTAACATACAGTTGCAGTAGTTGTGGTGCACATGGTAGATGAGAACTTAATTCCAGTGTAGTAATTGTTTATTTGCTTTTATAACACCATAAATAGGTATAAACAATTAACACAAGATGATTTGCTAAAATTTAATTAAATCCTCTGTGCTTCCACTGTTACAGTCAGCTCATGACTTTAAAGATGCAGGATTTGTACCATATGTGCCAGTGGTAGTTGAGAATTCCAGGGATAACATCTTAAATGTAGTTACACTGCATATTTCACTTCTTACAGTGATAATCTTCAAAGGAGGTTTTTGCTAGATGCTGTTATGCTCTGCATTTCAAGAGCAGATACTCCTAAAAACATTTAAAAAAAATGGTTAACTGCCTTTAGTAATGTTTTCTTGTGAGTTTTAATTCATTTTATAGATACTTTTTATCTGAAATTGCCTTAGCTCCCTGTTCTATGGACAGAATTAATTACTTCTATAATAACCAGTGAAATGCTTTTTGGAACTGCTCTACACGTGAAGCACAGGAAAGAATCTGTCCTAAGCTCTACATTCAGAAGTTAACTTCTAAAATAGCAGACTGTTTATGCGATGGATAACATTTTTTCTTACCAAACTGTATCTAATCAAATCCTTACAGAGCAATGCCATGCATTCAATGCATGTCCCATAATTCTCTTTGGAGACAGTGCACAGCTGCTGCAGTTAGTATTAGCTGCTTCTTATGGCTTGGTATTTTCTTTCAATAAAAATCACAGATGGTGGGGTGTCTTTCACACCGTGATTGTAAATATGAGCCTGGGTCAGGTGAAGAGGTGATGTAAGTACATGTAATTCTACTGTAAGTATAAAAATCCCACATTGAGTTCAATTACTGTCTGGGTTTTTTTTTTTTTTTTTGTGGTCCCTGATTGTCCAGGCTCGATGCAATGACAGTAGTGACATGAAACATAAATTGTTGGTGTCCTTTATCTGTTAGAAATAACAACATGGCTCTGAAGGGTTTAGCTTCTTGTGAGTTCACCTCTGTGCACGTGTAATTGTTACCACTTGTTCCTTGTCTTTTTAAGTAACAGGTAGATAAGAACCATCCATCATGTTCCTGCAGTTTGCTTCTGCAGACACCTCATTTCCCTTCTGCTCCCACCAACGCATCAATTTTGGGGCATAGGGGGAACCTTGTAAATTATTTGCACAGAGCCCATGTCCTATTTTGTAAGAGTTTTCTTGTTGCTCATTTTAGGGTGAAAGTGCAGTGGTATGGAACACTACCATAGGCACCTCGGATTCTAGTTTTGTTTCTCTGTTGAAAAAGTAATCTGAAGAGAAGGGTGTGATGAGGACTCGAGTCCCACTGAACTCTGGTGTTGGAAGCAAAGTTAGCCACATCTTTGTGCTTTTGTAGCTGGGGCTGCTCACAGAGCATGTAGGCTTGAGCACAGCCCTCTGAGAGTGCAGGTGTGGTGTTTTAGAGGCCCATGCTTAAGCTGTGACCATCATTTGGCCACTGTTAGCTTGGAGGACAGCAGTAAGCAGTAAACATGTCCCGGTACAAGACTAAGATCTTGCTCAAGTCTGCTGCAGAACTAACAAGCATTTAAGAGTTTCCATCAGGTTGTACCATGTGTTGCTGTCTAATACCAGCTCAATCTACATCCAAGTTAAGCAGGAGGATATAGAAACAGAATCTCATGGTGACTCAGAGTCAGAGGAATATAGAATAGAGACTGACACGAGCAGAGCCTATTATGGACTGTGATTATTATTAGAATTAGCACTGGTGAATATGAACTTTCTTTCCATCTGGACAGTCTCTCTACCGATTTTTGAAGTTATTTCTGCAGTATTGGTGGATTTGCAAGCCATGAACGTTTCCTGAGAACATTTAATTCAGCTGTCAGTACAGGACTATACCTTGTTTGTGTTTCCTGGGTTGTTTTTGGGCCATTTTGAGTATGATGTGTGCTGGGGTTTCCATCATTTCTTTTAAGTAGCTTTCTTGGTTCAAAATACCATACCTTTAGCAGATTTAATAAGTCCTAACTTGAAATTAGTTTCTGATTTTTATTTTGTATTTCTCCCTTCCTACTTCTCAATGAGTGAACTCACCGTGCCCATAAGGGCAATGGCAAAACTCCTGCTGAGATAAATACAGCATTTTCAGCACTAATACTTCTTAAAAATATGAAGTCAGTCCTTACTTCCTCCTTGTTTATTTGCAATGTCTTAACCTGTTGTTATATATATATGTATGTATTTTAGAGTTTTGTTCTCTCTGACTTACCATTTTCATTATTCTTCCATCAACCTTCTGTCACTGATTTAAAATCATTCTGCCAAGGAAAAAGTTCAGCTGAAGTCTCATGTATGGAGGTGCTTTGCACTTCGGCTGTTTGCTTTTACTGCCAAACTCGGATGCTAACTCACAGAGCCATTCCCTGCCACCTTGCTAAATGGTTGTTTCTTTTTGTTTTGCTACTGCAAACACGTTTCAGATAATTGTCTCTGTTTTTCACTTTAGCATTTTTCTAAGCTGAAGGTTTTTTCGTACTGTTCTGTCAATCTGCCATCTCTCTTGATTACTTAAAAAAAAAAAAGTTCTTATCATTCTTAAAACTTCAGCATCTTCTGAGGGATTTTTAAATTTTTATTTTTCATTTTCATGTTGGTTCCTCTTTATTCCACATCTTATAATAAAAGAGCTAAAAATCTGAACTATTGCCAGTCTTGGTGGAGTAGTTGAGAAGTAACACTCCATCACAGTTGATTTTAATGACTGCATTTTGACATGCTGTTACTAACGCTGTTTGTTTGCTTTCATTCCATGTGTGTGTACCCCTGGACTTAAGAAGGGTGGACTTAGAATTGAATGGATGTCCAGGAAGCACTGACAGGATAGGCTTTCTCTAATGCTGTATGGAGATTGGAGGCCTTCAAGTTTGGCATTGGAAAGCATTTCCATGGCATTCATTTCTATTCAGGGGAATAAGAGGGTTGTGCATTCCAGCTATACAGCTAGCAAGGACAATATGCCTGTGAGATTTTCTCTTTGAATTTTTGGCATGTTTGCTAGTCTGATGTCAAGTAAGGGTGATACCAAGGAGGCTTCCAAATCTCATTGTGTACGGACCAACTTCAAAAAGAATGAGATACAAGTGCCCATTTATCAGCTGGCTTTTTCTTCCCCAGTAGTGTCTCAGATAGGGAAGGAGTCCCTGCTTACATCTTTTAGATGCCCAGTGAGCTCAGTGACAATGCTGTGTCCTTTGGATAAGAAGACATACAGCTGTGCACTTCTGACATACTGTCAGCACGGTAATCCACAGCATCTAACAGTCTCACCTTGTGTTCTGATCCCATGTAATCTAAATGAGAAAGAAGGTGTAGCTATTTTGATGAGTGTGTGAGCAGCAACACAGCTCAAAGTTACAAAAATACGGTTCGTAAAGCATCTCAGAATTCACACCTCTCTGTAAAGCTGTCAGACATAACAAAGTTCTGGTTCTTCTCTTGTTCCCATTTCCTGGTAAGATTTTGACAGTAATCATCTATAAATTGAAAGGGCTTCAAAGGGAATAACAAGCACGACTTGAGAGTGGGCTGAGTGGGCACGTCTATACTGCTAAGTATGAGGAAGTTAAGCTGCCTTTCCCATCCCCAAATCCAAATGCTGTAAAGATAGTTGTTGTCTCCCTCTGAACAAGGTTGGTCACAGCCATCCCACAGTCTGGGTCTCCTTTGAACAGCACGTGGCAGCACTGTACCCCAAAGGTACAATCGCTGGTATTGAGGAGGGGTCAGGGTCAGTTCCTGTTCTGAAAGCGTGCCATCACTGCTGCGGTGCACCAGAATGGTCCTTGAGTTACAGGCTACTGAAATTACATTTTCTGTATGTGGTATGAGGGCGTTTAGAGGGGATGGAGGACATGTTTCCAGGACTGTGCAGGCAGACTGCTTGAGTGCAGTGAGCCAAGCTAAGGTATCATTTTGTTTGCTAATCCTTGCAACTTGTTTCTGAAGAAAGCCATTCCCAGAGCCGTGGCTTAGGTTTGTCTTGGGGAGGTTTGGCTGGATTGTTTCAAAAACAGATCTGCAGAGGAACTGAGAAATGTTGGACAAACAAGGTGCAATGCTTGGCCTTAAACTCTTCAATAAGAATGTGCAGGCATAACTGTAAAACTGGGCATTAGCTCATCACTGTGTATTTAAAGAGGCAGAAAACTCCTCGTTCCAGCCACTGACCTTTCCTTAGACTGTCTGTGAGATCCTGAGGTTAGCTTTTGAAGACCTTGGCTGACCTTCAGGTAAAAGATCATCCTTGATTCTGTGGATCCCTTTGCAACCGATAGAATCTTTATTTAAAAATCAGCTGATACAGCATGAAGTTTTATTGAACATAATCTCTGGCCTTGTTAGCATAGATGCGTGATTCCAATTTGCCAATGCCTCTCATATTCTGCAGAATGATTTAGGGCAGAAGGGAGTGAAAGGAGGATACAGGAGCACCCTGGCTGCTCTGAGGGGGCTGTTGGTAGTGTTAGCTGATGAGTTCATCAACAACAGTTGAAAATTCATTTCCCAGTTGAAAGAGGAATAACCAAAACTGTTTGGTCAGTTCTGTGCCCTGGGAAATTTGGCTATAGAGTGTTCACTGTATAGGTGCATGAAGTATGAGCTACCACTGTTTTTTTGGGGGGCTTGTTATTTTTCCAGGGCTATTATGATGTTCTGTCATTTTTTAATCCTAAGTCAGTGATTTTGTCATTTGTAAATACTCTAAAAATTTAATTTTGAAACAAATGTCCTTTTTTGGGGGGCAAAGGAACGCAGGACTTATTTTTTCAGTTTTTGTGCCACACAAAGCATGTGCATGTTTGGAATTTTGGTAAGCTACCTAAACTCCTCTTCATATGATAATTTTTCCAGAAATGTTTCTTACTTAGGGTTTCTAGCATTGAGCTTTCCTTTTCTCCTTCCCCAAGCTCTATACATCTCTAAATAGGGTTGTTTATGAGCAAAAAAGTTTGGCACATTCAGTATGGGTGGAGTGCAATTTAGATATCTGTCTTGGGAAACAGGAGTTTACATAAATCTTACTTAGCTAAAATGTTGGTTCAGATCCAATTATGTACAGTAGAACTGTGTTTTAAAGTCCTAAGCTGAATGCCTAAACTTGTCGTGTCTCGTGGAAATCGGATAATTCTGTTCCCATTCTCCCATGTTCTTCGTGTTCTTGCATATTCTCTGCAGAAATTCCACCGTGCCTATGAACAGAGAACCTCTGACACTTCCAGTCAGCTAATGAATGTAAACTGCAGGTAATTTTCCTACCAGCACTCAGGAGAATGCCTTTGATCAGCTTATGACCAACTCCATAGCGTCGATGTGATGTGAACAGGGCTTTTTGTAGCTGCTTTTGCCTGACTGTACGACTGCTCCAAAATTCCCTTAGCTTTGAGTCTTTTGTGCCTGGTTTCCCCTGGCTGAGAGCTGTCCCGGAAAAGCCCTCAAGATGACTAGCAGTCATTATTCCCATTGCCAGTAAAGCTAGTTCCCATCACTCCACATTACTGGTGATTTAGTTTGGTACCTGCATGGGAGCTCAGGGCTTCATGCTTGTGACGCTGTTGTAACCCTGTAATTATGGTTGTTAGTTGTCTTGCAAATCTTTGATACCTGTTTGCTTGTTGGTCGTTTTGAGTGGCAGGCAACACTAAACTTGTTTAAAAATTGTTATCTCCAGAGGGAATACAAGACCATTAAAAATAAATATCTAGTGCCTGGTAGTGCTTAATTGCTTGTAAATTCACTGTTTTAGACTACACGCAAAGTATGCCCTGCCAGGTCATTAGCCTACAGGTTCTGAATATAATTTTATTAGCTTCTTTGAAGTGGGCTATTACCTATTTAAAAATGCTTCGAAATGTAATTATTTTAATTATTTTTAATCCTACAGGATACTATACTAATTATTGCTGATAGTATAGAATAATTTTATTATATGCAGTGAATTCTGTCTGACTAGATTTGGGGTTTTAATTAAAAGTTGTAATGGATTTATTATTAATAGCTTTAGGCTCTATTTACTGGAATGCCAGTATGATTTTCTGTGGGAGACAGAACAATAACTCAGTTCCTCTCAGCTAGCTGTTGAAGAGGGTGATGTACAGCTTTCCTCCAGAGGCTGTGATTTCTTCTGGCTTCTACAGCGTTATACATTACCATGTGGAAGGTGGATTTGATCATCAAGATTCGTACATAATTAGTCTACAATGAACAGTTCTTCTATCCCCTGTGACCTTGCAGACAGTTATATCTAGGTCTGTGATGTTTCTTCTGTGAACCAGAGGTAATCAAGCTGATGGGCAAGTTCTCACCAGTGCAGATTTTGGAAAAGTGGAGAAAGTTTAAGAAATGCAAGTGGAGAAATGGGTGATGAATCTGGGAACAAGAGAAACAGAGAGTTGAGGACCTTGGGGATGCAGATCTGAAGGTGCTCAAGGAGCCTTTAGGCTCAGAGGAAAAGAGACAGGGAAGCAGGAATTCAGGTGCGATGGAGAGGCCTGGAGTGCAGCAGGATGAGAAGGCAGTGCAATCAGCTGCTGTGCCCAAAGCCAAGCCTGAGCACCGTGTTTATTTTCTAGATGGGAACAGCAGGAGAAATTTTTGTGTGCGAGCACTTAACCCAGGGCTGCAGTGCACACAAGGCATTAGGACATTAAGGCTTTGGCTTATTTGAGGCCTTGCATTGCTGTGCTGCATTTCCATGTAAGCAGACTAAAGAAGATGACTTCATTAAGTACTTTTCTGCTTGTATAACTGTGTCCGTTCTAAGGATTGTAATCAAGTGGGTAAAAGGCTTGAAATAGTGAAGAGCGAGACCCTGCAGGTGGGGATGTGATATGAAGGGCGGAAGGTAACAGTTGTAAGGTTTCCTGGTAAATGGTTACAGGCCACTGGATAGCCTTGTTCTAGACGTTGAACCAAGGTAGGGGGCACGGGTTGAGCTCTGTAGTGCTGCTGTGAAAAATGAGAGTTACTGAAATGTTGTTTGTGCCAAAGATGGGAATAGTTTGGCAGCCAACAGCTGTCTGGTTATAGTCAAAATGTCCACTACTGAGGCCTTTGGATTATCCAGCAACCAGAGATATTCCAATTCTTTCCATTCTTTCACTTCTTACGAACACTCCCATGAAGAAAAAAGCTCTGAAAGAAATGCTGGGAATTCTGACATTTTGCAGTGTTGCACAACAGCAATCATTTTATAAAAAAAAAAAAAAAAAAAAGCAACCAACAACCTGGGCCTTTACCTTATTAAGATATATTTTGAATGCTCCTGATAGCTTTGTTATCTAAAGGAGTATGAAAGAGATTAAGACATCCAAATCATATTGAATGTTCATAGGGAAGAGACATAACCTCTCCAACTGTCAACGTTGGAATACTGCAGCAAGAGTTAGGCTTGACAGCTAAATGGGGCAGCATGTTAATATCAGCACCATTGAACTGCAGTTGCAAGGTTTTCTCATAACTTTGCTTCTGAGATGAAGCCCAGAGCTCTGAGCACCAACAAATTAGAATTCTGGGGGGGGGAGGGGAATAAAATAAAATAAAATGCCTGCATGAGGTATTTATGAATAGAATCATTCTGTGGTTGAAAGTATGTTTGTCGTACTTTGTTCTAATGTTTAATGTGCCAATTTAATGGCAACTTTGCTTTTGTAAACCGATGTAAAAATTGCATGTTCTGCCTGTCATCTGTACTGTGGTGTACTGAACTCCTTCCTTGATTTCTCTAGACAAATGCAAAGTGACATCTTAAAGGAAGAGCAGCTATTACTGGCACTCAGGACTTAATGCCTTGACCTGGTGTGCCCTCCACGACCTGGGCAGTGTAAGGCAGATTAGTAGTTCAGAGTATCTTTGTGTTTATTTAATTGGAGGTATAGATGTTGTATTTGCACGCCTTGCAATCTGTGAAGTTAAAATTAAACCATTTGCCACCGTGTCTTGCAGTGAGAAACTGAAAATCACACCTGTGTGTCTGTGTACCAGACAATGTTTTGTTTGAAGAAATTTTAGTAAGAAAGAGAAAGGTGAGACTTCTGAAGAGGCCTCGAATGTGGGGAGCTGAGCTTTATGCCTTTTGAAATAACTTCATCCTAAGTGTCAAAGGAATAATTAGAAAATAAGGTAGTGCTGATAGAACTTCAGAACCTCAGCACAAATATTTTTGCAACTATGAACTCAAATGCTGCTGTACTGCACAGTGTTCTGATTGGAACAATCTCCCCTTTCCAGTAATAAGTATAGCAAATTTCTTTTAAAGCCAGTGGGAGAAGTGAGTTTACAGTTACTCTCTGCCAACTGTTTAAAACACCGCCAGCTAATCTGTTTCTCTGCTCTTTGTGTCAAAGTTGAAATCTATCTTGACTGAAGATGAATTCTTTGTATAAAAGCATGGTGATTGCTGGTGTTGTCCCGAGTGGAAAGAGCCTTCATGGCCAAAAGCCTCTGAAACCATGTTTTGTAATCCCACAGTTTGCAGTGGAGTCTGAGTGCTGACAGAGGTGGAATAGGACAGTTCTTAAGCTCCAGCTTGACCATAGGTTCAAACTGCCAGGCACAACGAGCGCTGGTCTTGTTGATGTCAATATCAAAAGGGAATTTCCATGTGATGGAATTTTACAGTGCTATTACAGTGCTCACAACAGCTGCTGTTGTGAGTGTAGTTGCTGTGCTGTTGTACATGGTGTACGTGCTGTCTGAGGAAGAATGTGAATTCAAACAGCAGAACTCCCTTTAGTGGTGTAATTGTCACTGCTTAGCAGAGGTCTTCATCCTTTCACCCTTGGTCCTTCTCTTTGACTTCCTGCACAGCTTTGCCCGTGTTTCTGCACATCCTGGTACATGTTATTGAGTCTTCTTTTATTCTCACATTTTCATCGTCACTTTTTTCAAAAATCTTGCTTTCTGATACTGATCAAAGCAGCTTTCTTTTTGTCCTTCTTACTACATTGAAGGCAGCGTGAATTTGGAATAAATTCTGGATGCTGTAGATGCTTGACAGATTCAGAAAACACGTATTTGCACTTCCCAGCTTCTCCCAGGTTTCCTTTATAAGAAAAAGCTCTGTGTTTTGGCATGTTGAAGAGAGAAAAGTATTTTTTGTAGCACCTGCTGTGGTGTTTAGGAGTAATCATTTAAAATACTCAATATATTAAAGATAAGAATGGTTAGAAGCCGTGGCTTCATCTTTCATTCCTGTGAATAGAACTGTTCAGGAATAGCACAAGAAAGGGGAAAACACTGTAACATAATGAATAACTGCATAGCATAATAGTCCCTTGACCTCCATCAATCCATTGATTTTTTTATTTTTATTTTTATTTTTTTTTTCATGCATGTTCTACACATCTGAACACGATCAGTGTGAAAGGGCAGCTGGAGCAGCTCCAGCCCTTGCAACTGATTGCCCCTCTGAGACCACTCCCCTGTGCTGCTCTTGGCATGGGCTTATCCTAATGGACACAATTTTAATCAAATTTTTTGCAAGGTTAATTTTGAGAGTCTATTATTCACTAGTATCTTCCTCCTAAAAAAATGTTCTTCCACATATCTAAAAATTGTAGTGAAAATATTCCATTTAAACTGGTGGGCTCTTTGTCAAAGATCCGTTCAAGCCTATGTTTATAAATGGAGTTCAGAAGAATTGCTGATGAGGTCAGTAGCAGGATGACTGTTCTGGTCCTTGTGTTACAAGTTAAAAACACGAAGCAATCCATCCACACAGTGTGTCTCTGGGCCAGATGTGTTTTGTTTTTGAGACTGTTACTTTTACATGTCAGCATTCCTGCATGCACATCTGAGAGACGTCGCAGTGCTGGTCACGTATTTAGAGATGCTTGCATGAACTGCTCTCTGTGGGTGACATAATGTGGAGTAATGTTTTAATGGCACATTTGGAAGCTGGGCTGCAGTGGGTGCCCCAGGAGCCGGCATGTGACTTCGGTTTGTTCCGTATCTTCTCAATAGAAGATCAGTCTGATTCCAATTTATGTAAAAGCCTTTGGGCTAAGCTCATGAGGACCTATACCCTGCTCTGTGGGACACCTTCTAACTTCTCTGATTTCTTCAAACCTGACACCATCAGGTCCTCTTTTCACTTAGTACTGAAATAAATACACACGTGGTTTTGGGAGTTACTCTACAGAAGGTGTTCTAATTGCTAATGTATGTGTCTGTCTGATAAATGTGATTATCTTATCAGACAAATTATGCCCAATTTGACTCATTTCACTAAGGTTTATATTAAGAAATATTTTCATGATTGCTTGCAGCATCCAACACAACAGTGTGCGGAAGGGACCTTATTGAAACTGTTTGGACGCAGTGGTGCTGGATATTTACGAAAGCCATTTCTACCCACAAATGCATCTGAACCAAACCCGAGTTCTTTATTCTTTTTGTTTCATATCATGGTTAAAAGGTCTTCCTTTTAGCCTTGGCTGAGGCAGATTATGCAGATTTTTCCTTCTGACAGTGGAGGAATTTAACCTTTCCCAACCTTTTCAGGGCAGCGTGTTTTCACATCACGTACCTATCCCATCACGTACCTATCATTAATAATGCATGTTTATTGCTCAGCTGACAATTTTTCATAGCAGTCAAATCCTGAGTAGTAGTAGACAATTTCAAGGCAGCAATTCCTTTTCTTAAAAGCCTCAATCATATCTGGTGTTATTAAGGATAATAATTACCTCTGCAGTTTTAGAATAGTGCCACTACTGGGGAAATTTAAGGTATGTTGTTCTGTTTTATTTCTGATTTATTTCTGATTTTATTTTCAGCTGTTTGGATTCAAGATGCAAATGTGAAAGTGGGGATTAAAGCTGTACTGACCCAATAATAATTATCCAGATAATAAGAACCAGTAATTTAAAGATAGCTATTTAATATTTGGGGAAATTAAGGAAATCTCCTCGTTGGAAATTCATCTTTGCTACCTGCAGTGATCCTCATCAAAATCAACACATGGCTACTGAAATTATTAAAGGATATATGCCGTCATATTCATGTCTCTCCTGACCATACCCCTCATGTACATACAAGGGACATTTCCTTCAACTTTTTAATTTAACTGCCTTCTGACTGCAAAGGTACCTGCTTGAATTGAAGCTGATACAGTGCAGTCATAGCATGCATGGCTACAAACAGAAGGAATAAATGTTCCTGGTCATCTCAATGGAGAGGTAGCTTTGCAGATGGATTATGGTGATTTAAATGTCAACAGAGTTATTTTACTTCTGATCGTTTTTAGTAAAAGCATCCAGCTAATGTGCTTATCCAGCACGGTTGGATATTCCATTCATCTGAAGGGGCATTCCAGAGGAATAAAGCTGCAAGTTTTAAATTGGGGATGGTTTCATCATCTAAGCAGCAGGTTAGATTTCCTAGACTAACATCTAGACTCTCTGGAACCACAGGTTCAAATGCTGGCAGACAGTCACGCCAAGTGTCTCGCTTGACATTCATTTGGTCCCCAGCGTGTTGCTCCATGGCATCTCTGCTGAAATCTCATGCACACAGTGGAGAATAAGCTGTGTTTCATCCCTGGCCAGTGGGGTACAGAACGATAGTTACTTTGTAAGGTCTGCTTCTGCTCGCGTTCATCCTTTGATCCTGCTCCTTTTCTCTTCTTTTATTTTCATAGACTGCAAAAGAGATGTTTTGTAAACAACTTACGGCCTGGTTTTTAAGCTCCTTTATCTCATATTTTTCAAGGAAAATGCGAAGAGCTGTGGAGAAATGCAAAGATTGCTTTCCTGCAGAATGAAGTGAAAGCAGGCATTATTTACTGAGTAGCAAGGTGTAAATGTATGTCTGCTTCTATATCATTGCTCTTTAATTGAATGGTTCAGTTCTTTCAGTATTTGATTGACATTTAGTAAGAATTTGACTGTACTTAACAGTTCTGTGTTTGAGTGAAGAACAGACAGATTTCACATAAATATTTTAATGTATCAGATATGTTAATTTCAATGAGTATTTTGACAGACTAAAACAAGAAAATATTTTAACCCTATTCCATCCCTGATGCTGTTACTGCTAAAACAATGTTTTAGTGGGAACAACCATATAATAGCACTTCAAGTCATCAGGTATTGTTCATTTTAAAATATTAAATGAAATACAACCATCTTCAAGATTAGGTACAGTTATTGTAAAGCATGGTGAGTGACAGTGAGTGGGAAAAAGCCCTTCTACCACTTAATATTTCCACAGAGGAGGGAGAATTCTTATTTTTATTAGCTGTTGTTTTTATTTATCCCCCAGTAGGTCCCTAACCCTACCAACTAGTATGATGCTTTGGACCTATACTGGAGAGAGCTAAAGAACTGAATGGGCATTGAGTGTGATTGATGAGAAAACACCCTTCATGATAGTAACTTCATGATGGTCTTTGCATGGTCTGAAATTACCAGTGAGTAAAGAATTCAAAGAAAATAAAAGCATGTGACAGCAGCTTTTCAGAGGTGCATCTTTTTAAGAACTGTTGTTATTGTCTGGATGTTAGTTTTGCCTTGAAACGCTGTTCCAAAACGTTTGCCTGTTCTCCAGAAGATTTGGAAACCACGCTACCAGCTTGCTTTTCTCATTTCTGTTTGAACACTTGATGGGGAATGACAGGAATTAGTTAGCTTGTCATTTAATTTGGGAGAAGAAGTTGTCAAAAAGGCTGATGTGATGTGAGGTCGTGACTCACCTGCAGTGTGCAGCCTGGGAAAGTGCGTCCTTCGTAGGGGCTGATGTGGGAGGGAGATGAGCAGTGTGCTCAGAGGTGAAGTGCATACAAGGAGATAGAGCTACAGGAAGGCGAAGTTTCCAGTTAAATAGGCAAGAGAACAAAAATGAATTTGGAATAAAAGAATTGCTTCATTATTGTAAGAGGTGTTTAGCAGCACGGTGTCAGTCATTACCAGCCTGTGTGCTATTTAATTACGTTTTGAATTAATCTGTGACACCCAACTGTGCATGTAAGAGTGATGCTCGTACAGGATACAAGTCGTTGTGTGTCTTCTTACATTCTGAGACATTTTATTAATATACCTTTTTTTTCTTTGAGAGAGTGTCACACTTGGGAAAAAGTCATTTGTAAGAAAAAGCAATCTTACCTTTCTATTAATACAGTTATTATTCAGGCTTTTAGATTATTGCTCCCGCACTTCACTAAAATGAAAATTAAACAAACTTCATCCTAACTAGAATCAGTTGCCACAAAAGTAAAAACCTAAGGAGAAGAAAAAGCTATTAAGAGATTTAAGCACACAGGGAAGAAGACCTTTTAGAGGAGATTAAAGAATGTGACAGGCATTAGTATTTCAAGGTGCTGTGATCTGCTCATGGATTGATGTGCCTCACAATGAGGCAAGGCACATTAAAAGCTGAAATCATTCAAGCTGGTGTGAAACTGAATATGAGCAATTACCAAATAGTTAGGCATTAAATAAAATGGGTGATTTTGTGAACTTGCAGTATAGAAGACTTCTTTGTGCCTTCAAAAGCTCAGTCTTTGAACCTTTCCCTTGAAACCCAGGCTTTGAGACAATGCTTATTGTGGAAGCTGAGGTGTTTAAAAGGAGCAGTTCCTATTTTAATGTTGCTGTCTAGCACTTTGTGTGGTGAGAAGGCATTGCTCACTGAGAAGAAACGCTCATGTGTTCAACTGCAGCGTTTCTGTAAGCATTGGCCACTGGGAAGTCACAGCCAACAGCGTTTGCAGGTCAGGAGTGATAGTGGAAGAGACTGCCAGGTAGCCTCTGTCATGTATGTGTAGCAGTGAAGACTTATATGCAGACTCCATTAGGAGGCTTTTTCTGCATTAAAGAGCCTTATTCCTTCTGAGTATTAAAGCAGAATCCTCTTAGGTCCTGTTTGAACAATTTGTCTGGACAGTAAATCGGGCATAGCAGTTTTACGAAGGGTTTTAGCCTAAAGCATGTATAACTGTGATTAAACAGCAAACACAGCTTTCCACTGGTGTGGCTGCGGCCTTAATTGGGAGCCAGTACTGGAGCAGCCACTGAAATGGGATGGTAAGTGTCCAGTGGAGAAGAAAAATGATGATTAAGGAAGTATTTGAAAATAGTTATAAATGAAATACTAAATGGGCGATAATGAGCCCAACACTTTTGTCTGAGCTTTCTTCCTAAATATTTTTTTTTCTGTCACAATCTGAGGAAAAGCAGATCCTTACATGTTGCACATGACTTTTCTTGCCAGTGCACTGATTTGCTTTCACTGAACTCAGGCAAAGTTTTGATACTTACCTAAGTGGAAGCAGGCTCAAATCCCATAAACTCATTAAAAAGATACAAACACGGGAGTGTTTTTGAAATGTTAAAAGAAAGTTCATGGCCTCAAACAGGCATAAAAGGAGATGGTTGCACAGAAGACATCACCTGAGAACACTGATACTTGCAGTAGAGAAGTTTTTTAGGGACTACATGGCAACTAGTATGTTCCTGGTCTTGTTTTATCCAAACCAGTATCTTGTACGTTAAAATTAACAGCTAATCATAAGTTCGTTATAACTTAATGAGCTAATAAAATCGAAAGAAATTTGATGGAGGTTGTGCTAAATTCAGACTCACAGAATGGTTATTTCTACTCATTAGTAGTCGGTTCTTAATCTAATGCTTATTGTTTTCTTGAAAATCAGATCTCTGTGGCCGAAAGGTGCACACTAAATAAATACAAGTTTAGTTCTCATCTTTAGAATTGTCCCAGTGCTTTAGGTACCAGTTTGATTTCAGTACTGATTTCTCAAGTTGGCTGCATCACTCAGCACTAACCTTCCGTAATAAAGCCTCGCTTGGTCTTCTGTGCTCATTCTTAAATCCATTAACAGGCTACAAGATTTCTTATTTTGTCTTGATTCAGTTGATGTTATACAGTACATTCATATTCCTCATTCATATTCCTCATACATATCCTGGAAAATGAAGTCCTCCTGGATTTCAAGGCTTCTGCCTTTGTGATCTTGAGTTAGCAATTGAGTTGTGTGAAAGCATCACATATTGACGTGGTGCTTTGTGAGCTAGACTGGATACAGCATCTGTCATTACTCATGAGAGGCAAAATGGAGAGAGCTGGGATAGCATTTAACTGCAATAACCATTGATTCTGATTTCACAAATAGCTCTTTTCTTTTTGGCTTACCCAAACAGAAAAAAGCCATGTGTTTCTCATTGAACATTTTTATATCTTGCTCGCTTGCGGGGACGTTTGGTTAGGTGAACTTAGTAGGGCTGGATATACATTTTTGTATTATGGTTATTTCAGCCTGGTGGATTCCCTCGGGAGACAAAACAGAAACAGCATAAGCTCTTAGTGACATTTTAGAGTTCACTGTATATCTTATTAATGAGAATCATGCCCTGAAACTACGCTCATTTTGTGGCAAAATTTCCAAATATCAGAGTGGGTCTCAGGACACGCGTGTGGCTTGAATCACCACATATTTATCAGAGTTGAATAATCACAGTGCATTTGAGAAGGAACAAGAAATTCAGGGTTACTCGGAGCCCAAGCGGGCGATCGGTTTTCCTCGAATGTATTTATTGAGTAACCAGGGTGGAACAGCGTTTGGCTGCGAGGGCTCTTTGACATTTCTGAGTACAACCGATACATTGATCGCAGCCCATCGCGTTGGCACGTGCTACTAAAATACACGTCCTGCTAATAAATAGTGTTAATAAGGAGACTCGCAGTCATTTGAAACTGCTCTCAGGAGAAATTTTGGAACGTCTCATTGTCACGTGGAATAGATGTATGTGTATAAGTCATGCTTAAGGAAAGCTACCGTTGTTACGTGTTGATGAGAAGTGGCGTTGCTGTGGAATTTGAGAACAGCAGCCATCAGATTGCTGTAGTATCTTCAGTCTTATCTCTTCTGTAAATAGATAAGCCATTATTTATCTCATGCAAAGAGCATATGCTAATTTTCCTCCTTTGAAGCATCAGCATTACTTCTTGCAATGTCAGTGCTCTCACATGTGACCCTTCTACATAATGAAGGATGTTCTTGTTTGTTTCTTAAGGAACTGAATTTTTCTTACAGCAAATATTGTATCTTCATTATCTCTTAGAGAAGTTAGTATTCTTTATTAAGTGTATATTATAGGAACATTTAATGGTATAATATATTGCTGAATTGTAATTCTGCACAGCGCAGTCCATTAGAAAAGCATCTAGACCTTTGCATGTGCTTACATTTTGGCAGAAGTTAGAATGGAAAGAATGGAAGCAGGCAGGTATTTAAATAAGAAGCAAACAATGTGCGTTTATTCTGATGTATTTCTTTATTTATGGATTTATTTCAGAACTTAAAGGAGGGTTATTTGTGATCCAAACCATCATTTCTTTGGCACTTTAAGTAGAGCTCTTGAAAACAAGAAGCAAAAAACCATGTGTGAATTCTGCCTCTGTGCTTTGATCTGACACAAAGTCAGAGAAAAGCAGTTATGGATATTATGGAAGTAGGTTGAATCTGTGTGAGAAATCTGAAAGAGAAATTCCTTTATTTTGTAATACAATCTGTGAATTATGGAGCTATTCAGGAAATATTTGCATTCCGAGAATTTAGTGCAACTCTTCTACCTTTAGGATTGCATACTAATTTATTAAATTAGTCGATGGAATTCCCACTGGCCTTTGGCTGGATCGTATTATTTTGGTAGGCTTTAACAACCTGACCCCGAGGTTCTTGATGAAAGGGAAACCTTTTATATCACTGATATAATAGTCTGAATAATATATATATGTAAATTATTAATAGGAAATAAATGTTTATCTTTAAAACAGCATTATTGCCTGAAAAGTCAAATTGAAGACTGTCTTCTTCTTTAGTACTATATCCTATAATTGATCCTATTCCACAAATGTGGGTGTATCTCATGCTGATAATGGAATCCTGCTTCATAAATACCTTGCAGAGCTGTTCTTGCAGTGTGTTCTCACCTAGAGAGGGTCTGCAGTGAAACCAGAGGCCTTCCCATGGAGCTGTCACCTTTCTGTTGACAATGACACTGGGATCTTCCTGTGAGCACATTTCTGTGCTGATAATTACATGACTGATGGTGAATAATTGATACTATCAGAATTTTATTTCTTAGTAACGTCAATTAGATTTTCTGATGCCAAGGTTTGAGTAAAAGTTAGTGTGCTCTGCCTTTTTTTCACATGGAAAAAAAACACCCTGGTTTCTATAGTAGATACTTTAAAGCATAGTCACAGCTGAACAAACTCACAGCGTTAATTAAAACAGTGTGAGCAAAGGAGTCGGTCAGGTACTGCTAGTTGGAGCAGCGTGCTTTGGAGGGTCATGCAATGGGAGAGGGAGGAAGCGGAAAGGAGGAGCCATGCACAGCCTCACAACCTCAGCTGCTGTGAGCAGAGAAACCAGATCTGATCTTCAATTCCTTCTGTGCGCAGGGAAGTGTTTGTGTGTTCTCGTAAACAAACCAGGCTGCATCAAAGAAAGAGCTGCCTCCATCAGCAGCTTTCCCTCAGATCAGAAAAAAAAGCAAAGGCTCATAAATCTTAGCTTAGCTATTACAACTAAAAGGAGAAGAGTGACTTTCATGTGTGCTTATCTGATCGAGGATATTTAGCCTTTGTGATGTTTGCTGTGGAAGTGTATCTGTCTGAAAGAGCTGTGAGGAGGGTCTCTTTTTCCCCAGTGCGGCTGACTTGTAACATCCATCCCACCTGTTTGTAGAAGCAATAGCTTCTGTGCTCTTCAGGCCTTCCTGAGGAATGTCCTGCAGGATCTCCACCTGCTGAGAAGCACAACACAACATACGCTCTTGCTGTCCGTAATTTGGGGAGGTGGGGACAGAGCCACGAGCAGTGGCAAGGCTGTTGTTACCAAAGGATGCTGTTGTGCACACGCTGATCTGTCTGGCTGAGGAGTGTGGGACTGCCCAGCTAATTTGTTTAGGCAGGGAAAGCACAATGGTCCGGAGCTTCCCTTTGGTTGTTTGCTGTGCCAGCTGTGGTTATGACATTCTACACAACTGGTGCTTTGGAGTGCCAAAATAGCCTTCCTCTCACAAACTATTGGAGTGTATTTATGATGGAAGCATGCTTTTGCTTTTGGAAGCAAACACGCTTTCCATGTAACTTATTTCATTTTCATTTGAGGTACTTACTGAAAATTTCCAGTGCTAGCTTACCAGCTAGTATGGATTAATACAGGCTTGTTCGTGGTCATGGATCCAGCTCTCTGTATCTGGCGCAGAGCCTTGTCAGTGCAAGCACTTGGTTTCAGACTTTGTTCTTGTCATCAGGAAGAGGTAGGAGCTCCTGGTGTCTCTGTTTGCAAAGCTCTGTGCTAAACTCACTGCCCCTTGCAGAGCTGCTTGCTATGGGTTCAGTGGAGAATCCAAGTGACGTGGTGCCATCAACAGCCAGCAAAAATCAGTTCACCCTCAGCAGCTCCAATCTGGAGTCCATGGAGCAGGAGCTGGCAGATCATCCTTATGCTGTGTGACTGTATGTCCTCCACCTCGTAGAGGAGGAGACAGCTGGACAGGAATGTCTGTGGAAGGTTGATGGCAGGATATGGAAAGCTATTGAAGTGAGAAAGACTATTATATGAAAGGCTTCAGATCATAGATTTTAAAACAATACAAAATCTTTATTTATAGGTTTTGATTTTTGTCCTCAAACTCTTCAACTCCACAGACAACTCTGCTGAGATTGCTCTGGGAAAATGCTTCTAATATTCAGATCTTAATACATAGCTGATAGCTCTACATACACGTAGTTTTGTATAGAGATTATTTGTAGGAGTTAACAATTGCTAAAATATCAAATCACACTTACTGCAGCCGTGTTCATTAATGTGAGTGTGGTAGATTAAGGCTGGCATGAGAACATCTGTATTTATTGTAGTTACATCTCTTATTATTTATTTAGTTAGTTTTTAGGTGTATTTCTATCTCCTTTAATTCCTCCAAAATCTGGGTGGGAACACAGCACGCTTTAGACTTTGCAGGAAAGATCAATAAAGAGCCGAAAATCGAAACTTATTTTATGTAACTTAAATGTTCACCAACGTTTTGTAACGGATCACCACTTCCATTCTCCTGACTAGGAATCTTACTTCTTACATTCGTTGCCAACTAGTGCTGGCATACCTAAGTGCTGCTTTCTGGCTGCTGTTCTTATTTGTGATGATGAACAATAATGTCTTTACTACTTTATTCTACTTGAGCCCTGTGTCTCTGTGTGATTCCTCAGCTTTGGACATCCACTTCCCTGTGATTCATAGTGCTGGCTCTTTGAAAGGTTAGTTTTGGGAAAGAATCCTGAACACAAATCAATAGGGTTTGTACATGCACAGCATCCTCCCAACGTAAGTGAAGCAGAATAAATTGCATATAAACATGAATAAATATGTGCTTAGGTAATGCTGAGCATTGTTCAAGTAAGTAAAGCATCTTTCAAGTCAGACTGTTTGTGTTCTTGAAGTTAAGCACACTGCTTCAATCAGGCACACAGCCTGGATGGGGCCCTCATCACATGCACAGAAGTTTGCCTTTTGACTTGGTCCCTCTGAGTCTCTGCACAACACTGAAGGGACCAAAAATCCAACTGCAGTGAAGCTGTGTGTGAAAGCTGGAGGATAATGATGTTTCCTGAAACGGCCTTTTATAAGTAGGTGTGAAATGTGTCTGTCTAGGTGTTGATAGAAGAGAATAAAAGAGAAAAGCTGGCAACTAGCAATTTTTGAATGTATGCAGCATGGATATTTTATAACATAATTACGCTACGCAGAGTATTTAAATACAAAACATACACTGTTGTAAGGACAAAGTTGGCTTGATGCTTACATATTTCTGTCTTGTAAAATGATGATGATTCTTTTTTGCCGTACGTGATATTTTGAGACAGAATTGTCCCCACAGGACCAAAGAAAAGAAATGTTTTATTTATAAAGGATATTCGTTACAATGATTATGTAAAGAAAATATTAACGCAGTAAGAGAGCCTGAAGGCACTGGGTTGGGGGAAAGAGAAGAGAAGTGGCAGAATGGTGATTCTGCATTTTGAAGAACATCTTTTGTAAGTTTTCAGCATTGCTTAGCTGGAGCAAGAAGTGCATGAATAAGAAACAATTCCTGTTACCTAAAAATGCTACGCTGCTCTTAGGCCCATCTTTCACTTTGTATCTGCATTTGAGAATCATCTGCCTTTTGAAAGAACTTTTTAATTTGATAAAACGGTGACATATCAGCGGCCTGACGCATCGCTAACGAGAAGCTCAGTATGACTAATCCCAAGGTTTGAGTTGTTTCATTTCTGTATAATCAGTGAAGCAGATATTTAAACACAGCAGCTAAAATGCGTACTAAAAGTTGAAAGACTGTTGTTGAAAGGAGTTTGAAAATTGCTTTTGAAAACAGTATTTGTATTCTTTAGAGGTGAGGTTTTAGGTTTTTTTCCCTTTGGGAAAGGTATCATTTTCTTCTGTGCTTGTTTTTATTTTTCATTCTTGCCCAACGCTGTATCTCTAGTTAAATATTTTTATTAAAAGCTGGATTCAAAAGTAAATTTTACTTTGGCAGTGTAACATACTTCTAAAGAATAAAACATTGCTGTTTGCTGTGACAGCAAGACCTTGGAGAAGCCTCCAAGTCAATCCTCAAAGCTCCCCAATGTAGAAAACGTACAGGAAAGTAAATCAGACTCCTTGCCTTCAGTAGTTTTACTAGATTATCTTTTGAAAGCACAGATAGCATTAGATCAAAATCACCTTAATGAGATCTGCATATCTTTTCAAAGCATTTTACCTTCTAGAAGCTGATAAGAAGTATTCAAGATGTACTGCGTGGATCAAAGCTCCAAAAATAAATACAGGTTTTTGGTTTGTTGTTTTTTTTTTTTTTTTAACTCAGTAGTGTGAGATCTAAGCTTTCGATTACCATAACAGAAACAAAACTCTTTGCTGAACTGTTACAGATCTCTAAAGAAACTGAAATGCTAAGAAGTGCTGGCTTAGGTACCTACTTCTTAGATGTGCAGCCCAGTCTGAGGTGTGGATGTACGGCTTTGGCAGGGTCACTCGCTGTGATCCAGTCGTGTGCTTTGGCTTCAAGTACTGTCAGCAAGGAGAATTAGGCGTTGTCAGAAGTCACTTGGGAAGATAAGAGACATCTCTAGAGATAAACAAGAGGAAAATCTCCTCTGGAACTTGGTGCATATCTCAGCCACTGCTCCCTTGGGATCATCAGCAGACTCCTAACTATAAGCAGTAAAGCAGGGGAAGTAGTTTATCTTTTAATATAAGAGACTAGCAATGCATTTGCTGGTGAAGGGCTGTGTTCAGCTGTTTTGCCCTCCTTAGCCTGATAGATCTCAGCTCTACTTCCCTGCAAATGCTCCAGGAGGAGTGGTAAGGGCTGAATGTGCTGCTGAAGTCCACGTGCTGCCCAGCCAGGTGCCATGATCCCAAAGCAGTGTGCAAGAGAGAGTTTTATTCTGCAGCTGGGACAGACTGGGAATCCAATCTCAGATGGCTGTTATGAATATTGCATTCTTTAAATTTATAAATACATTCTTTTCCAGATACAAAAACTTGTTTGTCATGTTCTCAGGATGTTGGTGGAAGTATCCCTTTGAGTAGAAGTCAGATACATATTTGTAGATATTGTACCACTGAGTAAACTGAAATAAGGGAAACAATCCAATTTTTCACTGAATTTTTGTACAGTTTATTCAGGCAAAGTGCTAATTTTTAAAACTTTGTAGTCCCTTTCTCTATCACTCAGGGAATGTGATATTTTATCCTTTTTCAAAATTTGCCTTTTGAAAATAGGAGAGCAGAACAAGAGCGGCGATTGGAATGAGGAATATGGGAGATGCAGACACAATGTGCTGGGAAACTAATGGCTGCAGTGAGGACAGGAAGTTTTAGTAGGTCATAAAGATAAATTAATGTTACTCAGCACTGAGATGAATAGGATTTCCCCCCACCCCGCATTTAGAGGCCTTTGAATCAGATGCTAAAGTAGCAATGAGTCAAGAAGAATCAACAGGTTACTTGGTGTGATAGGAAAGACTAAAAGAGGCAAGAAAATGTCAGAAGGAGCAGAGTTCCACAGTGTTTTAGTGGTGAAGATGAGAAACGAAATACTGCTTTGCTGAAGGAAGAAGGACTTTCCTTTCAGGTTTTAATAAGAAAAGCCATTCAGAAAGGACACTGTCCAAATATTGTTCCAGCTGATGCTGCTTAGCAGGAGAACCGTGCTGACATTATAGCGAGGCAGTAGTGACAGGAGGTAACTTTAAAGGTGGTCTCCAGGTAAAACTGTACTCCAGCAGTACAGTTTGGAGGCAGAAAAGCAGCCCCATAAATTGTGGCGTTTAACTGCTGACAATTGACCATAAACTTTGTTGTATTCATTTCTGTTCTTGGTTGTGCAGTAGAAGTGGCCTATGGTACCGTTAGGCAGGCTGGAGACGAGTGTGTTTACATCATTCATCTGTGGTGGAAAGTTTATTTTTCTACTTGACATCACTGCTCTTCAGGTGCCAGTAATTGTAAACATCCCTTGTTTTCAATTCTTTGTCCCCTTAATCTCATTAGGAGAATATCAGACGTTAAATCTTTTAAGTAGCATTAGAGTGTGTTCATCCATAACATATGAGAACGCCAGTCAGTTCTTATCACCTACCTTTTACAAAATGTTTGCTGTTTTGCAACTTACTGTGCTGAAAAATGAGACTCGATTCCATGAAGGCTTTGCTGGCAAGGGTTGCTGAGAATTGGAAAAAAAAAACCAACAACAAAAATCAGCATTCAAAATGAGACTGACAGTATAAATTAGAGTGGGAACAGAGATGCACATGGGGGCGGGGGGAAGGAGCCATCTCACACTGTTAGATTATCAACCTTTATAATGAGCACTTCAAAACAAATTTGAAGTCTTCTATGCAAGACCATCAGCATGCAACTGACATGCTCGCTGTGCACGTTTCTGTTGCACACAAGGTCGTAGGATGGAGGCATTAAGTACACAACAGAAAGCACTGTTTGTACAGTTTCTGACTTTTCACCATCTTAGATTGTTAAGAGAGCTTTCACCTGAACCTATTCAGCCTAAACTGAATATAGCAGCTTGTTTTTCTTTAGGAAATAGCACATTTCTTACTCCTGTCACTTTCTGCTTGTTGTAAAATAAGATTTCTTCTATTGTCCTTCGTGCTTCTCTTCTTCCTTTTCTGCCATTTTCCTTTACTCTCAAATCCATTTACACATCCACCCTCGCTACCTTCCCTTACTCATTCTTGCATTAAAAAAGTAATGGGTAACTTCTCAAATCTGAGACAGAAGTCCTATGCCTGCCATGCTTCCAGTCACAGCAGAGCTTTGCTTTGCAGTTCATATGTGGTTTCTCACCTGTGAAAGACTGTAGTGTGTTTGAAGTAAATTTGAGAGCAAAACAAAGACGAGGCTTTTTGGCTCTACCCAACATGTAAGCTTACAGTTTTTTGTCTCTGAAACCAGCTACAGAATCTGCTACATTGTGAGAAAACATCCCCAGGTGAAATAACAGTAATGGGTGTGCTGCTCACAGAAGCTCAGTAGTTCTGATGGCTCCGCAGTGTTGATGCTGAGCTTTGCATCAAGCCTGCTGTAGGTAAACATGGAGAAGTGTATTATTCATGCTGCTTTTAAAGACAGATTGGTTATCGTAACAGGGACTGTCATTCTACAAACATTGTAGTGGATCTTTGACCAAACAAGGCTCGAGTATAAGAAGTTTCTATGCTGGCACCTCTGTAAGTGCCTTAATGCTAAATTTGCTGTACCCATAAATCCATGCTTTATGTTTACATAATTTTATTATGCGTATTTTCATATTTCAGAGTGCCTTGAAAATAATTCAATCTTGTGCCTGACTTGGAAAAGCAGCTTCAAATGAGAGCTGGTGTGTTTAAGATCACAGACCTCGCTGTTCGCATCACAGATAATTCAGGAGTTTCATTGCATGGACTGAAAAGCCACAATTTTGTCTTGCAAAGCCACCTGGCTGCAGTTGATAGTAAAATCTGTTGTTAACCCTTTTTCTGTAATGTAATTAAAACACTGCTGAATTATCTGTTTAGTGTGGCCTGGCTGCTCCCTGAAAGCACACACTTTGCGTCTAATAATCCCAGCCTTTAGGGGTGGCTGCCCATGGCATGGGCTGTGAAACCTTGTTTAAAGATTTTAAGATCTTAATCCGTTCCCTGATGAGACACCCATTGCTGAAAGCTGGGGGGAAAGGTCCATCTGTCTGGCAACATATGTGTTTACACTGTAAAATCAGTAAATACAGCAGTGTGCTCAGGGTGCCAAAAATTTCCTTTAGTCATAAATTGAGATGCATTGTTTTGTTGCTGTTGCTGGAGTTTGCACACATCTGAGAGACCAGAAGAAAACCTGCAGTTCAGAAATGACTCTGAAAGTGTAAAATGCACTCCCCTCTGAAAGCAGTCAGTGAGTGCAGCAAGGCACTGCTGCACCTACAGCTGTGCTGGGCTTCTGCTTTTTGCAGCGTGGCTGGTATTCCTTTCTCATTTGCACAGTTGTAAAAAGATTTGCTTTTCACATTGTCTGCTTTAATGTAAGTTATTTACACACAGCCAGGTGTGTAAACGTGACAGTGGAGAAGGAGGCTGTCAAAACTTCCTGCCTTAGGCCATGTTAGGTGCGTGAAGGGGTTGGTGCAGCCATCCCAAGACAAATGCAAGAATGAAGTCAGTAAAACAAGGAAGCTCCTGGCAGCACTGTGTTGCAGCCAGTCAGCTGGAGAGACAGAGGCTGGAATGGAACATCTGGGACTTCAATAGGTAACGTGCAAAGGGCAGCCTTCAGCTGGGGATGGGAAGGGGGTGGCTGGGCATCTTTCTCATGTTCATAGGAAATAATTGGCACGCATGAGGAATAGCAACAGGGGAATTGTAACAGGCCTATTTGGAAGTGTGAAAGGCAAATGAATTCTGGGTTGTAGGCTGCTCAGAGTTAGAAGTCAGTCTTCTAAGCAGTGAGTAAGAGGTGGGTTTGTAGAGAAAGAGTGAAGCTGACAGCCTATGAGGAAAAAATGCTCGTGAAGAATGGTATAGACATACTTCTGCCCTCACAGGGATGAGGGAGGTAGTGAGCAGATCTCCAGATAATAACAGCTGTGATGGCCACAGCTTACACAGAAACAGCTGCTCAACTTAGACACTACTGAGGTGTGAAGGTTTTAAGAAAGCACGAGCGTTAAAAACAATATCCATTAAAACTGGTGATCCTGTCTGTGGTGGTACAGAGAGCTACGTGGAGGGTTAATTGCTTATGCAAAGCACTTTAAGCTGGATGCATACCCATTCATGGGGAGGCTTAAGAGAGAAGCTGAATTTAATTCTGAGATGAGTGAGCTATGAAATGATAGATTGTGAGTCATTAATATACAGACTGCAGATCAATTCCTGTTTGCAGACAGATCAACCAGCCTAACACTGAAGAGAAGGAAGAGAAGGGCTCTATAGACCCACTTAGCCCAACTGCCAGTAATTCTTACGAAACACGTTAATTTTCTCAAGGAATGTGTGTTACAACAGTACAGTAATTACTGTGGACTACAGAATAGGGTAGTTGAAATTAGGTGAGGAATAATAGCAAGTGGTCTGATTCATGAGAGGGCAGGCAAGTGTGTGAAGATTGGGTTGGAGATAAAAGTTGATCACATTTGCAGATACGTATTTCCTGGGTCAAACAAGGTGTTCAGGGATGCTCGTCCTATGAAGGCTGGTATTATGCTTATTCTGAGGATGTGAGTATAAATCTGGTCTCTGCCAAAAGCACTGCATGTTTGTTGTCTCTGAATTTCGTTTGTGTTCTCATTTTCATCTTCAGGTCTTGAAGGAGATTGTGATCACTTGGAAAATTATTGCAGAAACTTAGAAAATTATCTGCTTGTTGTTTCTCTGGCATTTCCTATTAAAACAGCTTACATTCCTTCAGAACTTCATCTGAAAATCTCCAAGACTGTGGATATCATCTCCTACATGGCCTTTGTTGCTTAAGAGATAGCGTGGGCAGCACAATTTGTAAGGTGTCCAAAAACAAAGAAAATGAACCAGAATAGGAAAGCTACAGAAGCAGAGCTAGGAAAGATGTAGGTTTGGAGAAGGTTGGGAAGGGGCCTGGAGAGCCAAGATCATACAGTTAGATTAGAAGAATTCAGAGAGCTCAAACTTCTGCAGAATCACTGCCTGGCTGTTTGGCTGTGCTCGCAGTGTGCTGGGTTCCCATGTCACTGTCACCCAGGTGCTGTTCTTTCAAAAAGTTGGATCAAGAAAAGGCTGTCCGTTACTAGAAAGCAGAGCGAGGAAAAGCAGTGAGTAACATTTGAAAAACAAGTAAAAAACAAACCTCTATACAATTCTGAAACATATTTTGCTTCTATCTCTAGTAAGAACTTCTTCCGTTCCTGTTCTTTCTTGGAATCTTGAAACACATTCGCATCATCAGAAGAGCTGGGAATTACCTCTTTCCATTAACATGATTGATTTTCTGCGTGTTGTGTTCCTGTGTCAAAGCATGAAAGGTTTGCTGCACGCTCTGTGTAGGAGAGAGGAACAAACACGTTGATAAAATGGATTTCCCTTTGCAAGAAGTGTAATTCAGGTTCAAACGAGGAGCTGATTTTTTATAAAGGAGCACGCAGTGAGCAGAGGAGGGCAACTGCAGCTGGTTTTGTAGGATTTCAAGTTCTCCATAACATGCATGGCATTCTGTCATGGGTGAAAGGAAAGAAAACAAATCCACCAGAGAACTATTACTACTTATCTGTAGAGGAAGGGAGATGAGAACATCTGAACCGGTGGGTAGCAAAGAATGTCAGTTATGTTCTAATCTAGATTGGTGAATAAAAAGATAATCATCAGTAAATTAGAAGAGGTGTTGAAAGCTCAGTTAATTATAGGAAATGAGGAAATTAGAGTGCTGAGTCTGACTGATTCACTTGTTAAATTAAAAAAAAACAATGTGGGTTTTTTTTTTCTTTCTGATCTGTACTATTGGTTCAGGTCTATCGAGATATCAGATGAAGGGTTTGTTTTTTTACTAACTCCTCCAAAGTTGGGGTTCGGTGCTGGGCTGGCACCAGCTGGAGCTGCATTTGGGTGGGGAGTGCTGGTGGTCCCTGCCAGCACATCCTGAGGCCACACCAGCAGTGCGGTGGCTGCGTGGGTCTGTGCTGCTCTGCCTCCTGCTGGGTCTGCTTCCCTGGCTCCTGGACACACAGACTGTTAAACTGGAACCTTTGCTCCCAATGAGTTTAAGAAGGGGGGGAAAAAAAAAAAAAGGCAGCTTGTGACTCCCCATCTCTCATTTTAAGTCATGATTAAATTCACTTGGCACTGTGTGAGGGAGTAGCTGCACCCAGGTTTTGTGCAATAAGGGCACCATTTATTTTTGTATTTATAGGAATAGACTTTTTTTAGACTCATACTCCTCTGCGTACTTAGCTAGCAATCATATACATTTAAATAGTTCGTATCATGTATTTCAGATCTAAAAGAGGTATCTAGAGTTAAAATTCCCCGTGAAGTTCTCATTTTCACAATTATTATTGCAAGTGAAAACACATGGAGATAATTTGTGCATTTGTCATACTTGCTTACGGGACAGCTTTGAGTAAAATCCCATCTTTCTTGCAATGCCTGCTGCAGTTTGGAAATTGGTTATGAAACCACACTGAACAGTTTGCAGACAACAGAATATTGATGGATGGAAAAGAAATTGGGTGAAACAGAAATGCAGCCTGCCACTGGGACTGGAAAATCAGCAGTAAAGGTTCCCAGGAAGTTAGAAAGTGACTTTGTTATTTTTTAGGGGACCTGTGCATATGTCTACCATTTGCTGAATGTACAGAGAGGTTCTTTAAATAGCAACAGTAAGAATTATTATGAGTAAATGAATAATTCCAGATGTGACTGATATTATACAGATTTGAGTGGGCAGCATTTCAAGACCTATGTGCAAGTTTATTAGAAGAATACTGTTCACTGGAAGCTGTCTCCTTTGCTCTGCTGTCCTTTAATCCAACTCCTTTCTTCCTTGGCATATACTCTTCTGGAAAGAGAAGGCTCAGAAGCAGAGTAATTTTCCACCATTCTGTGGGGTAAATTCCAACATAGTTTGACGCTGTCAATTCTGTACAATCCAATGCCTTTTGATGAGCAGTTTCCAGGTCCAAATCTCCTTTAGCCAAAGCAACCTGTGCACAGGGAGATATTTCCATTGGATCAATGGAGAAAAAAATATCTGTCTCCAACTTCCTTGTCAGGTGAGATGTCTCCTCCCCTCAGCAGCTCACATCCTTCATCTGTATGTTGCTTGTCTGAGGGCCAAACTGCAGTCAGCCCCGGGCAAGGTGAGTGATGAAACATGCAACGCACAATTTGCCCTCTGCAAAAAGTTTTTTTGCTTCGGTGCAGGTAGATGGAGTTAAGCAAGATCAGGCCTGTCAGCAGCACTGCCCTTGTGCAAAGGGAGAGCTGGGAGGGGCTGCGGGACTCAGCACCGTCCTGCTGGGCTGGGCCTTCAAGCTGCAGCCAACAAAAAAGTGCTTGAAATTAGGACATGGTGATGACTTCAGTGGATAAAAATCTACCAGAATTAGCCTGGAGGTCCTCATTATGCAAAGGATAGGGAACAGTAAAAATCAAATCAGCAGAGATAAACTACACAGATCATTTCTGCTGATCAATAACAGCCTTGTGCAAATAACCCCGCTGCATGGCAGCCCATCTTTCTCAGAGTCAGCAGGGAGTGCAGATTAGATAAACTGCAGGCCAGTGAGACTTTTACAGCAGCTTAACACATGGAAAATGCCCATCACTCCATCATTGGATCACACTGTAAAGAACATTTTCTTTGTGCATGCAGGCTACAGGAGTTTATTATGACAGTCAAGTGTAACCAACCATCATAAAAACAAATGATATTATCTGATGTTGTATTTCCTAATGTGACATTTGCTGTGTCTAAGAGAGGGCAAACTCCAAGCTGCAGACAGGATCGTGGATTCCTGCATACTGAAAGCAGTGGAAGCTTTGGGATGCTGGGTCAGTGCCAACCTCCTGTGTCAGCGTTGCTCTTTCTTGCAGGATTAATCAAAATACATTATGCTATAGAAAACAAATGCAAAAAGTTGATTAGAGACAATAACAAATTGTTCTTCCTGGTGGCATCAGAAGGCATCAGAACATGTTTCACAGTGAAACTGTCATAACGTAGAAATACTGATGCAATTGCAATTCATGGCATTTTCTTCTCAGGTCTTTTCCAGTGCATGTTGTTCTCTGCTTGGTAGTTGGGCAGCTCTGTTAGCTTCTCACTGCCTAGGTGTGTGAGCATTGCCATGATCTCCAATTGCTTGTTCTTTCATTGTAGGCAACACTAACTCATAGAAAATAAGCAAATGCTTTGCTGCTTTATTTTGCTGTTGTCTAGGAATTATGGAAACAAGATGCTTTATTTGATATACCATTATTGCTATACATTTTAGCTAAGGATAATAAAATGGAAATTTAATAGATACATTAAACGCCTGGGATAGTGGGTAATGTTGTAGGGAGCTGCAGCACTGACCTTGCTGTACTTAAAGGCTGTGAGTCAGACTGCTGACGCCACAGTGCAACGAGAGAGGGAATGCATTTAGGCATGTGTGTGTGCCTGTAATTTGGGAGGTTTTTGCTCTTTGGAATCTTGGGGCCCTCTGGTGCACTAAAAGTTATTTCAGCCATTGCTTCGGTGCATTCACTGGGAAACTCGAGATAAAATGATAGGTATCTGTAGTTTATTCAGTCTTTTTCCCTTGGAGTTTTATTATTAGTGCTTAAAATATCAATTGTTTCTACTGTTCACTTGCAGTAATCAATACAAGTATAGTAGGAAGGCAGCATCCTTGCAATAATGAACCCCATCCTTTCTCTCTCCTGCTGCACAGCACACAGGTGAGGCTGCACAGAGCCTTCCAACTCTGGGGCTGGATCTGACACCACAAACTAGAGCTGATTTGAAAGGGTCCTGCAGGAGATGGGTGTACATCTGTGCAATTCGGTTACTGCACTGCTTTTGTTTCCTATCTGACTCTTTATTTTGGATCCTGTGTAAAGTGAACGTGGTCAGTGACAGAAAGAGAATGCCCTGAAGCTTCTGTTCAAGTTGAATCAGATGTGGTTGTTTTCCTTTTCTCTCCTGAGAAATTTCAGATGAAAGACAGAGGTTAAATGTTGGCAGATGTCCTTGCACAGAGCTTTTTGCATAAAGGCAAGTCCACCCAAATGGCAGTTCAGATTGGGACACTCACTGCTTCTTGAGGAAACGTTCCTCCTTCAGCTGCCAAGTGGGTTCTCACTGCTCTGGAGCACTGCTTGCTGGGCTCAGGGCTTGACTGTGCCTTGTGCATCAGCAGGAGCTGCTCAGAGAAGGTCCATTCGTGTGTGTGTAAGCATAATGCAGTTTAAAGCAATGGGAGCCAATGTGAAGCACTGCCGGTATTGGAGGATGCATTTAAAATTCTTATGTGAAACTGAAGCACCCACTGAACTCTATTGTTAGACAAAACGTGGATTTTCTGGTTTTCTCCAGGGGGAAAATAAAAAGGTAAATAAGAGCATCTTTCCTCATGGCTTTTCTCCTTGTCAGCTTGAAGGATTTTTTTGAAATGGAAAGCCAGTAAAAAACAATAGCAAAAGTGAGACATCGTGGAGTAAAACTGCACTCTGGTTTTGGAGATGCTGAGATGGCTTTAGTCAAAAATCCCCTAAAAATTCAGGTCAGCTGAAAAAGACTCCAAGTAGTCCCTTAACGTATGGTTTTGTTTCCTGGCTGATGTATTGTAGTCACCTTGGTAATGTGTGGAATTGCAGTTGTTGGAGATTTTGTGCAGTGCTTTTATTGTTAGATATAGTAGGTATGTGAGAGGAAAAGGCTTCAACTGTTTGCTTGTTTCTGGCTCTGTTACACGAGTTTCACAAGAAAAGCAGCAAACATAACAAACTGCTGTTTTTATAACGTGGTTATCAGTAGAAGGTTAAAATATATCTTGTGATTGATGTGTTAGTGCTGACTTAGTGATTTTTAGTAGCATTCACAGCTATCGCTAGTCAACTCAGTAAAAGCCCCATTGCAGCAACAATCCAGAAACATTTACAGGTACCTTACAGTGTACTTGTGATGGAACAGCTGAATTTCACTCACAGCACATGGTGGATATTACTGTGTGTCTGACTGGGTGAAGTTGTTCTTTGGTCTTTCAGAAAACAGGAAAGTGCAAAGGATAGGAGCTATTGGAAGTAAACGGTGCTGGGCTCTTTGTGGCAGAGGTGGTGTGTGAGTAGATGGGTGTTCATTGGCGTTGCTGCAATTTGGTCTTGCGTACAGCAAATGGGCCAGGTGTTACAGAGTCACAGGTTGTTATGGTTGGAAGAGGTTAGAAAATGATTAAGCTGTGCAGTATTACATGGGGAAAATGGAACTAGATGGGCATAGGTGGCTGTAACAATCTCAGAGAACCCCCATTAATTTTCTGTTTACATAAATTGAACGAGTGTATATGGCATATATTGGTATATGTGCAAGCCATCAGTGTATAGGAAGTGAAATGAATACATATTTCTTGTTTGTATCTCGAAGAAGTATAAAATGAGAAAAAAATGCTGGAATCTATACATAGCACTGGTAAAATTATTAATTTCCTCTTTTTTTTAATTGGGAGCTGCAGATAAATATAGAAATTATGAAACATCTGCTTTTAAGAAGTCATCTGTTTGCAGATACCTGTTTTCTCCTGTTCCAGCTGGCTAAGCAGAATTAGAAATCTTTCTCAGAAGTGGGAGCAGTGTTGTGGACTGAATTTTGAAAGGCATTTAGGGACTCAGTATTCTGGATGAATTTTCTAAGGCCATCAAGCAGCTTGGATATCCCTCTTCCCAGGGCAGCTGGTTTGGCATTTCCAGAACTCCTCAACACGCTTCTGTGTCTATCAGCAGAAACCTAAGTGTTCTTAGCATTCATTTTTGTTACTCCCTGTTTTTTTCCAGGCTGAGACTTGATTGGAACTGGGAAACGCTGGCTCTGCTGTTAGCAATGAAGTTCATTTCTCAAGCTCCCAGCAATCGCTGTCTGTTTCCTACAGGTTGTCAGAATTGTGATGGCAAGAAGGGGAAAGTTTTGTTGTTAGGGTGAGCACAGATGAAGAAAAGGCCTTGCTTTTGTTCGTGTTGACTTCTGTACAGGCAGATAGTTCTGTGATAGAACAGATAGAAGAGAGGAAAGGGCTTTTTGTAACTACCCCTTCAGTAGATATTCTGTGCTACTAATAACACTGAGAAAGGAATATAAATAAAGTAGGAAATTATTTTTATTTTGAGATGAATTAAAAGGTACGTGCAGATGAAATTTAGAACTAGAATAAAACTTAGATATGCATGCTGAAAAACAGGATATATCTAATCTTTAGTGTGTAATGAAGGGATAAGGCTAGGATAGCAGAGCCATATCCACATTGGAGTAGAATTTGGAATGTGAGATTTTTAGGCTGTTACTGATTTCTAACACTTACTTGATGAGACCCTGAATGAGATCCAGTGAGCTTCTGGTTTCTTAATTCTCAGTGAAGCTCCTGGCACTTAGGCCACTGAGCTAACCATAGAGCATACCATCCATCTAATTCATTTAGAAGCTGATTCAAACCTCTTGCCTTTTCCTGGCCATTGTAGATTCTGGGTAAATCCTGGAGGAGGAACATGGGACCACGAAGTACCAAAGAAGGGAAAACCACAAGTGCTGGCTTAGATAATAAAAAATGATGTGATGACCTGTCCATGGAGCCAGTAGTCCTCAGTGAGCTTCCAGCGCTGCCAGCTTTTCCCTCTCTGTGAGAGAGGGCAAACAGGGAGGGGTAGGGCAGTAACACTTTTGCAAGTAATGGAGCAGCATCAATATGGTTAACAGAATTCCCCTGAGCCACATGAAAAAGCAGCTTAGTTTTACAAAGGAAGTGGATCAAAACCAAGCAATGTTTACAGTGAGTAAAACAGCAGTGTGGAGCTATAGAATTACTGGTTTTGGATAAAGCAAAAGGATGCATACTGTGCAAAATCTGCAACTCCATCAGGATTTACCAATGTGAGAGAGACTTGTGATTTCCTCTCACTTTTCTTTTTGTAGGGTAGGTCCTACACCTTACAAAACAAAGGTTTTGTGCGTCTGCATGTGGCTCAGATTAAGCTCTAAGGCAGAAGATAACTAGTAAAATGATATTTTATCACATTGCTCTAACTGGAATAACTCATGTTTCAGTTAAGTACAAATGCTTTTTGGTTCAGGTTGTTTCACAGAATCACAGAATGGCCAGGGTTGGAAGGGACTTCAAGGATGATGAATCTCCAACCCCCCTGCCACATGCAGGGCCACCAACCTCCACATTTAATTCTAGACCAGGCTGCCCAGAGCCCCTGTAAGATGTATCTTCCAATTTTTAATTATTTTATATGCAGTGATTGTATATAAACATAGCTTTTTCTCACCAAATACTCTTATTTTTGCCCTTGTGAATCCTTCTTTCGTGTAACTGTAACACTGCTCTTCTTGGAAATGTATTGTGCAAGTGGCATGTGTAGAATGATAAGAGGAAACACTCATTCTGCACATTTCCTTGTTGTAATTTATAAAGCAATTTGTAGTTTCTAGTGTAAAAGCTCAGATATTTCTCACTGCTTTAGCCATATAATTCAGCTGGATATCCACACTGTAGGGTGGCAAAATGAATGTTTTGAAGGTAGAGCGCATCCTCTGTGTAGAGGACAAGAGGTTATTTCTTCCATCCTCTGTCCTTTTCAATATAAAAAAAACACAGTGTCGTTTGGTTCATCACCACTAATAACCAAACAGTGTTAATTCTTTACTAAGCTGGTATCGTGTTAAAATCTGTGCCAGTCCGTGGAGCCCTCAGTGAGCTCCCAGTGAGCTTCCATCCCCACAGCTCTGGGACGGCCCCAGGGATGGTGACCCCCACTCTGTACAGCTGTGCCAGAGCTTGGACTCTATTTTGGAGAAGAAATTGTTCCTAACGCCCACCCTGAGCCTCCCCTGGTGTAACTGGAGGCCATTCTCTCTCATTCCAAATGGAAGTGAAGGCCCTCATGCCTGTGTACACGTTCAACACTGCTGAATTTTACTGCTGAGAGCACTTGTCAGCCTTAACTGTACACAGTGCTTTCAATTCTTCACATGATTAAAATTAACTTCTAATAACTTTGTCATGTAGCTATTTACTAACAATTACTTGTATAAAGGAAAGGAAGCAGTACCAATGGCTTAACCCTGGGGTGAGATTCTGACCAGGGAATATTTCTAAATTTACCACACAGTGCTTTTTCTGTATTCCACTTAATATGAGCACAGAAACTGTTTCTCAATGTCTTTTTGCTCCAACTAAAGTTAGCCTGATATTTCCAGAACTGGCAAATCAGAATAGATTGAAAAATACTTTTGACCTAAAGTCTGTTTTCTTTTCTCACAAATCCAGTAGTGATAGTAGTTTTCTTGTTGAGTCTGTTGCTCTCCCTTCTTTTGCTTTAAAATCCTGCGTAGTATTTAAGCTTCCTAAGCACCCCATGGGGATATAATCAAAGAGAAAAGAAGCTTGGGAAGGAGCCAAGAGTGTTTCCCATGCCGCTGTGTCACAGCCCCAGCGCAGTCAGCAGGGAATTCAGCTGGCAGTGGAGACCTTCATTCAGCTTTTACCTCTTGGGACACTTCCACCAATAATGATACACGAGGAAAGATGTGATGGAGACAATAACTTGTGCCTAAAAACTGTGCAGGTTAGGTAAAAAGAAGTGCCTTTCTGGCAAAGATAATAAGGTTTACTGATAGGGAGTTTTATTCGCACGTGACCTGTGCAGAAATCAAAGTAGCAAAAAAAAACAACTTAAATCCCACTTTATTACAATAATGCCTACAAACGTTGCTGTATTTCAGGGGTCTGTCAGCATTCCCATTATAAAACTTCAAGAATTTTTAATTCAGTTCTGCTATAAAGTGTGTTCTGAGTTTGAAACATACCCTACATTTTCTATCTTTTCTCATCTCCATCTTATTTCCTTCTTATTTTTCCTCTCCCTATACTTAAACAGTATCTCTGCTGCTGGAGACAGAGTAATTCCTCTCTCTTCCACTGTACTAACAGCTGTTGCAAATATTCTGTGTTCAAGTATTCAAGGCAGTAAGATTACAGGGGAAGTTTTGCTCTTTCTGACGAGGAAGAGCAACACTGCGATGCTATCTCTGCTGTTTGTGGTACCGCAAAGGGCTGCATTGTTATCACACGACCTTTGGATGTGGGGTGCAAAATAGGTGTGAAAATCCAGCTACTTAGATTACATGTGTGATAGGTGAACAAGGAATTCAGAAAGCATTAGGATTTGCCAAACTTACCTCTTCTGCCCAGAAGTTATTCCTGAATAGTTTGTGGTTTGAATTGATTGCTCAAGGTTTTCTTGCAGGATTTTTCAGTTCTTACTCTGCAGTTTGATGCAAAACTTTTCTCTGTGTTCTTCCGTTCTCCAAGTCTTTGTAACACCTTGATTCACCTTTACTACATAACTACGTATACATATGTGCATATATATACACATAATATAAATATCTGCTTTTTCAGAATGGTTTGATTTCCATGCCAATACCATGATGTCATTTCATTCTGTGTCTCACATGGATGCAGCACCCAACAAGAAGCTCATCCCTGTTAACTGCCATTGGGACCTGCTCTCAGCTGTGATCTTCCTTTATTTTCAGCATTGCTTAATGTCTTTGGATTCAGTTTCACAAAGGAATATCGACATGGGCTTTTTTGTTGGCTTTCCTGTTGTGCTCCATGTGTGTTAAAATAAGAGTAATTAATGCTGTAATAGCTGGGCTGGACACTTATCTGCATTAATACTCATTTTCAGATAACTCACCAAAAAGTGAATGCTGTTCCCTACAGACACAGCCACAAAGCACAGGTGACTGTTTCAATCTGTATTGGTGTGTATTTCAATAGAATGAAGTGCATTCTTCTTCGAGGGCAAGGAGCTGCTCCTGAGTTGTTAGATACTTTACATTTCTTAAAATAGATCAGATTCATTTTCTTTTCCCTTCTGTTTCTCATGAATAAAGTTCCAAAGTAAGTAATTTATAGCAAACAGGGTAGGAACTACATCAAGAGGTTTGTGTATGTTGCTGTATCATTTACTTTGAAATGTGAAGTATATCTATACATAGTAAGGAGGTGTATTTAATGTGTACTTCCCCCAAATCAGAATTTTCAGCAATATTTGCTGATTAAAAACGAGAAAATCTGACGATTGCTGAGGTGAGTTTGTATAGAGATCATTCCAGGGGCAGGAACAACAACTGATGGCACTGCTTATGAAGCTCTGAGTGTGCATGCAGCTCAGCAGCAGCTCTGCCTCAGCAATGATCTCAGTGTGGAGCTGACTGACTTCTGTTTCTCACCACTCTTATGTTTAATAGTTGGTATAGGTGAATTAACCTACTATGATAAGCCACTTCTTAGCGTGCGTTTCTCTTTCGAAATGTGGATGTAGCTTCAATTAATACTAATTGGATTTATGGAAGGAAAGATCCTTTAGTGCTTTCATGCTAGGCTGGTGTAGTGCAGCTGTAAGGGGGATGCATTGATAAATACGATCCCTAAAACCAATTTTGTAAGATATAGTCCTACAGATACCAGGTTTGTATTATTTCTCTTTGCTTATTGAATACATAGCAAAAATGATAGTTTGTAAACCAATCTTCTGTTCTGTATGGAGCCTGCTCTAGCTAAGCCTTATAACTGTGTAAGAAACCTTATTAAATAATACAAAAATGAAGTAATAAGACTTTAGTAGATGTATTGTGCCAGCAAGTGTGGGTACATAAAGCACCTTAACCATCCTAGAGGAGATGCAAGACAAAAATGAATGCCTATGTTGGAGTTTCTGGTAGTGTACCTGCATCGTATGCATACTCTTAAAATATTGCACACAGAAGTGTGTGTCTTTTGCTGTTGGCATGGGACATGGCTTAGTAGTGGGTATGGTAGCATAGACTCGATCATCTTAGGGTGCTTTGCCAACCTAAATGATTCTATGTTACTGTAACATAGCAACTCTCATGGCTGTGATCTTTATAGAACAGGTCAGTGTGTGGATGCCACATCACTCAGATGGGTTTGTAATGCTTCGGGAAGCTACATTTTTAGCAGTCTGTTTGGCTTTTGGTTCTAATTTATGGTACCATTTCTGGGCTAGCAGCTAAGAGTAGGTCTGTGCCAATATCTGCCCAGGTTTGTGTGATATGTAATACATGTCTCCATGGTTTGGCAATAAAATTCCATCACTCTATACGTGCATCAGCTTTGCAAGTTGTACCACACTTGTTTAGGTTCTACCACCTTCTGAATTACAGAAAGCAAAAACATAAATATAAAAATGGAAGTATTTATAGCACTTATCTGCTTCCCAGTCATATTTTAATTATTGTGCAGGGTGGTAATGCATCTTCTTCTTACAGCAAGTTGCATATGCTGTATGCATCCGTAGGTGTTCTTGTTTTCTATTCAGGGATCTGTCTATTAGCTAATTTGACATGAAGTGCTGTAGTTGTATTTGCTTACGAAAGCTGAGCCAAACCTGGCAAATGGGGTAAGGGATGTCTGAAAAATTCATTGTCCTGGTGAGGACTGCTGAGCTGGGCTATGCTGAGCACATTCTCTGTGCACGTGCCTAGAACTGTGTGTGACTGCTTTCCTGAGTCGTGGAGCAGCCCTGTGTGACTGTGTGCTCTGGAGCGAGGAGAACAGTTCTTGTGCTGTAGCCACCTGCAGTGACCAGTGGCACCCACACATCTCCTCAATACTGCCTCATAGGAATATGCATGCATCTCATAGAGCCACTGATTTCAGGTCTGATTTCAGTGCAGACTGGTGAACATGTTGGTTGCACGTCTGTGGAAGGCTGTGGCTGTCACAACTATTCTGACTTCCCCACCTCTGTCACAGCAGCACAGCTGCTGATGTTCTGCTTCCTCTGCTCTGTACCATTCTGTACTTTGCTGGATGCTTACAGATCCCTACACAATTTTTTTCTGGTGATGCAAATGCCTATTGCAGGTTCTTACATTTCACTCTTCTCCTGGGAACTTTCCCTAACTTTTTAGTTGTGTTTGTTTCCTAGACCAAGGACAAGGTTATGTGTGCACGTGGGAGCTGGGCACTGCGTGGTGCTTGAAATCCACTGGCAGCACTCTACTGGACGTGGAGTGGCATGAGAAAAACACATGGGTGTCAAAATCAGATCTTTTCCCTGCGAAATGTTCTGTTCTGCCTACAAAGGAGCACTGGGGCTGCCTGCAGCATGACCTTATGGCGTGACAGCCACGAGGTGACATTCGGTGCTGGAGGATGGGGATCCTGTGCACCCGTGGGTGCACTTCTGGAGCAGCAAAAATATATTACCACATAATGGGAAACACCTGCATGTGCAGTGCTAGTTTCTTCTTAATGTACAGAAAATGGCTTTCTGACTGCAGTGCGAGGATCTAAGCTGTTTGATAGCTCTCCACGTATTGGCTCAGCGACAGTGTTTGCTCACGTGTGGATGCAAGAAGCTGGCTGTTCTGCAAGCAGTGTTTGTTCTAAGGGTGGTGAGAAACCCCAGGGGTCAAAGTTTAACCAGCTGAGTGCTGACACAGCAGGAAGGAAAGCTGTAAGCATTAAAGCTTTGCAGTTACTGCTGTGTGACTTAGGAAGATGAAAAGTTTGGAAACGTGCATACTAAGGGCAGCCTGTCTGTCATCAGCTGCATTGAAATAAATTGAAAATACAAACATCTAATGGGCAGATGGTTTAAAAGATGTTGGCATATATATCTTATTAAACAAGAGGATTTTTAATTTTTTTCCATCAGGCTGTGAATAGTCTCTGTTCACATAGAAGTAATGGCAAATGTAATGACATAATAAGTCTTCTGAATTTAACCCTAAAATTCAAACAGTAAAGAAAACTAGGTCAATATAGAACCTAAGAAAGAAACCTATCTGTTTTTGGACCAACTTTTAAAAAAATCCATGAAATCCTATTAAGGAAAATGAGATGGGTACTGACACAGATCTCAGGTAGAGGCACTGCAGTCCTCAGAGTTACTTTGGCTTTACTGTGAATTAGCTGCAACCTTTATCTGCCCAGCAGGGAGAGTTTCGTCTTCAAGAGATCACTCCACTTTTCCTCTGCCAAGCATTTGTTGTAAAGCATTAGTAGATCATGTATGTTTTGCAGTTTAATCCTAACACTTCATTTTCCACAGTGATGCTCTCACCAAACAACTCTAACTGGGTTTTTCTAGGTGTTTCTGGCTGTTTTGGGGAAGTGGAACTGTGGGCAGGCTCTCAGCTGTGTCCAATGGGCAGACAGGAGCTGCACAGATGTGGTGAGGTCCCACCTGCCAGACCCAGTTCCACACTGCCTTCACAGTAACATTGATATTATCCCACTTGAAATCATTAAAAAATCATAGAATAGAAGTTGTGCTGCTGCTGGCGGTGATCTTGTTAGCTGATGGATGTGTGGTGTCCTACCAGTGATGTCTGGTTCTTTTCATTTCTGTTGAGCAACAGTGATGCTCCTTTAATGCATGTGAGTGGAGTAGAAATCCCTGGAAGCAGAAGAGGAGATTTTCTTTCCCAGTGAGCAGAACAGGGACAGGGATACTGCCAAAATGACAGCAGAAAGGTTGTCTGGTTGTTTTGGAAGTGGAGATATTGACCATTAAGGAAAGTTCCACTACAAAAAAAACTGATGAATTCTGCAAAATAAATATTCAAGTCTCTGCCATCTTTCTTTTGAATTTTTGCAAAATAACTCGTAATGACACTCACAAAATATTAGAGTAGCTGCTTTGATGATGTGATTTAAGAAATGTGATCGCTATGAGGAACAAATACACATCCCTGAACAGTTGAGCAGCAGCCTGTTGCATTTTGCAGTGGTGGGATATTAGTTCTTTCCTAATAAATTCATGTTTCACTGCAAGGTGTGAAAGGCCATCAGCCCCAGGCCTGGTGCCACGGGAGGCACTGTGGGTGTCTGGGCAGCGCGCTGATCTGGGCACAGAACGTTTCCTATTCACTTGCAGTTTAAAGCAGCTGAACTTTTAAATTAAACTTACAACTTAGTGCTCTCCATACATTAGCCCTTATGAACACTCGTTCTGAATAATTTTACAGTCTCTTCGGTGCCAGCATCTTTGTTTAACTAACACTCTATATTATTGCATTCAAAAATGTACTTGTGAAAGTGTTTTGTGTCGCTGTTGTAGCTCAGAGTGCCATTATTTAACACCTTTCTGTGGTTGACTTTTCCCTTTACAATTTGTGCAGCTTTGCCTTCTAGTTGCAAACATTCCAAGGTTGTAAACAGCAGAGAGGTTAGAGCTAGCAGGAACGGCGTGGCACTGCACGGGGAGCCCATGCGAAACACTGAAGGGTGGCAGTGTTGAGAATGGATGACCTTCCTTTCTTTGTCAGTTCAAACCAAAATGATACCCTTCACTCGGGACTGTGCTGTAGGAAGAAGCCAGGTTGGAAATGGCCAGAATAACGTAACGTTCTGTCCTGTGATCAAGTGAAAATGCCCTCGTGGGAAGTTTCTAGCTAGGACAGTGATGTGCTGAGCCTCACCCTGGCTTCCCTTTGATTTCTTATCAGAACAGAGCGATCTGGGCTGTGGATATTTGAGAGCAGTGCTTTGCAAGTCTTGTGACTTTTCATGTATGCCACAAACACTCCAGAATCATAATCTGCAGATTCATATCATCATGCTTTGAAAAATCCAGAGGAAACATCAACAAGAACTGGGATGGGCTTTTAGCACTCTGCTGCTGGTTATGAAATACGTTACTATTTTTTGGTGGTTATTTTCATCACAATTATAGCGGAAGCAAAAATAGCTGCATACTTCAATAATTTGGAATCCATAGATGCTTTTGGTTTTAGCATTGTGAATACAATATAAATGGAACTCATTTTCCTTTTTTAGGTAGATACAGCTGCAGTTGCTTTTAGATATTGGAAGACAGTAACCTCTGTAGGTGACATTTAAGGAATATATCTAAGAATACAAACTTGGAGCCTTGTAGAGCAGCAGTGGATTTCGGATGTCAACCAACAGATAAAAATGGCACGTATGAGCCACCTGTAATGCTTGGAGTAAGAAACTGTTTTTTAAAGCATGAACTGTAGTAGAATGGAGTATTTCAAAAAAGAAAAGATGCAAACCAGGTTCATTCCTTTTGAAGAGCAACAGTCCTTCCCTGGGAACACGGCACAGTCCCTGGGAAGCAGTGCAAGCCCTGGGCCCTCTCTGGCCCAACTCTGAGCCCTGCAGAAGCCCTGCGGTGCTGCTCCATGGGCCCCAGGGTCTTTGTTGTGCAGGTACACACCTAGGTATAGTGTAGATAATGGATAAGATATGGAGACCCACATGCACTGGCTGTTAAAAGAAGCCTGTTTTCTCCCTGCAGTCTGACAGGAAACTCCAAGTGATTGCAGAGCAGAAACGTGCACTACAGCAAATGCATTCCAACCATTCCTGCACCCACCGTTCCCTGCCCAGAGGAGCCGCAGGAGCGGTTGGGGAAGCTGACATCATGGCATCTTTGCAGCAAAAAGTAAACACGTGCACACAGAGCTGTGTCCGATGTGCGCTCCGTGCTGCCCTGCAAAGCCCAACAGTCTTTATCCTCATGTTGTGAATTAGCCTCTGGTGCAGCCATCTGGCCTCAAAGAGCCGCATGTACTGAGTGTGTTGGTTTTGGGGTAGGGTGGGATCCTGCAGGAGCCTTTCTGAGGGCAGCACAGAGGAGTCAGGTACACAGGATGGGCACTGAGTGCTATGGGTTGCCCACGTGCTGGACTGTGCCACCTTTTTGCAGGCAGCAGTCTGGCATTTCACACTCCTCTTGGTGGCTCTGTAGGGACAGGAGCTACAGAGAGAGAAAGAAACAGCTCTGCTGCAGCTGCCAGGTGTGCTTCCTGGGTGTGCTTCCTGAATTTGCACCTGCTTGAGACTTCAGCACTTCAGTGCGAGTAGCCATGTGCACAGCAGGAATTCCACATCATGGCTTCTTCCCTACATCTTCCTCTAATCTTGTTAAAAACATACACTTTCCAGATTTGATGATTAGCAGGAATCTCAGAGAATGGCGCAGTGCAGTGTCTGTCACGTAGTTTTGGGTGAATTAATTTAGAGGTGATGCATGCTATATGCTAACCTTTACTCTGAGCAAATGGCTCAGTGTAGGTATTTGCTTTTTGTCACTGATGCAGGAAGGAGGTGCCTAATGCAGGTTTCTTTCCTTTCTTCTGCATTTTTCCCTAACTTCTAGAGATCACTTTGAAGCTTTCAGTTTTACTCTGGCATATCTCTGCTTATGGATTACATGGATTAGCTTAATGTGGAATTTAATCGTTTCTTAATTTTAATCTTTGTTTTTAAGCGTTCTTCCTTACTTTAAAGGATTACCCTCAAAAACTGACTTTGGCTTTCAATTTCCTCTCGATTAGAGCCTCGCTCCAGAAAGTTTCTCCTTGTCTCAGCTGACCTGTACCTGAGCAGAGTGCTGCTTTGCTGGGTAACTGCTCCTGTTGTCATCTGTGAGGGAAGTTTAAACGTTTTTTCATATGTGGCATCATTCCCACAGCTGTCATTGCTGTCTGCAAGTTTATTCTCAGCAGTGTGAAGCTTTCAGCCATGCAGAAGGGCAACACTTTCACTTAAATTGCTAAGACATGAGTTTTATATTCAGTTTTCTCTTAAGTGTAATAGAACTTGTTACCAGGTCCTTTTATCAAAAGTGAGGTTGGAACATTCTGGGCCAGTCTTCTTCAGTCCTGGATGAATTCACTTCTTGGTAACTCTGGGAAGGTTTCTGGTTGTTACATGTAGATAACAAACTTTCAAAAGGGAGCCATCTACAAACATAACTGTTTTTTCTTAAGACAGAAGGCCTGTGTTAAGACTCAGCTAATTCAGAGGGAGGAAGAAGAATGCTTCTTTGTCACTCCAAAATACAGCATTTCCTTGTGTATCCTTAGGTACTAATCACAGGCTGGTTACACTTAGCTTGTGTAAATAGCACGTGGTTCCATGTACATTAATGTGTGTGCACATGCACCTATGTGCTTGTGCATGTACACCACGTCAAGGGGAATGATTTTCCACTCATGCTGATGCATAGCATTACAAAATGCATTTGAGAAAATAACCCCATGTGGAGAACAGTACTGGAAACTGGGAATTATCTGAACATATCATCTGGGGTATCAAAACTTGTGTTTTCCCATAGAGGAAAAGCCCCAGTGTGATTTTTTTCTGGAAGAGAATTACTCATTTTGAGCAAAGAGCTGATTTTGCCTCTAAATGTGACATTGGGAGTACAAAGCAAGAAAGCTGTGTTGATACTGGGTGGCAGTTTTTAAAGTAGGTTATGGTTGTTGATATTCCAGGAAAAAAAAAATAATGACAGCTATGAAAACAGTGCTTGAGAGAAATGAGCTCAAATTTTGAGGCTCATCTGCTGAAAGATGCTTGAGTTGAGCTGCTCTGAGCTCAGTGCATCAGCAATCAGCTGCTCGTGGGGGTCAGCCTTGTTTGTGTTGTATGTAAAAAATGCCAGTAGAATAGAATACCAATTCCTTCAGACCTACACTGTGGTAATGCAATCAGGCTACGGTGGGTTCAAACATTAAGTAATTTCACTGAAGTTATGCTTTCCCTTCAGGATGTAGGTTTTCATTTTCAGAGCCCAGCTAGCATGCAAAGGAGCCAGGATGCTTCATCCTCAGTACTCAGTAGAGTTGATGCAGCATGCAGGTGCCTGACTGCTGCTGATGCTTCATCTTGGTGCAGCAGCTGGAAGAACGAGCAGAACAAGACCTATTGCTTGTGGGCTCTGACCTGCATTTCTTATTTAATTCCTACTTTGCATCTCTACAGAAATCCCTTCCCTGTTCCACCTTGGTCTCTGTGCTGAATTCCCAGTTAAATATTTGTTCCTGAATGGTTGCAGAAGTAACAAGTTTCCTGGATCCTTTCCATCTCATGTTTAGAGCTGGCATCACCATCTTCTTCAGTGAATAGCTCCTCTTCTGAGGCTGACCTCTGACACCACGCTGAGTGCTTCCTGCACTTCAGAACACTGCCTCGTGTTTCTGGAAGGGTTCACAGAAGCAGAAGACTCCTTTAAGAGATCACTTTATCATTTAATGTTTGTTTTCCTTTAGAATTTTAAGAATAACATCTGAGTGTGCTGGACAGATATATATATTTTACCTTTTTGAGTTTTCAAGGAAGTCTGGTGAAGGGTGCATCCCTTCCGTTCCTTATTTGGGGAATAAAAACTGATCTATTTTAGAGATTTGTTTTTATGGTAACTCCTATATCCTAATGAAAACAAAGTAAAGTTTCCTTTCTTTTACTTAGAATTATGCAATCACTCTACTTACTGCTGAATTTCTTAAGGGAAATAAGTAACTAGTTCCTAAAAGGGCAGAAAGGATTAATGCTTTTGCTGGAATAAAGCATAAATTTCTTTCCTTCTATTTTATTTTTTCCTTCTGCTTGCTAAATCCAACTTTCATTCTAGTTCAGGGATAACAAGGTCAGGCAGGAGTTGTATCTTCCACTAAGAAGTTATGCTAAGTGTTTGTTATAAAATTTGTGAGTTCTTCTTTGTTCACCTTTGATGTTTATGTCATACAGCAATGTAGAAATTTGTAGCAGTAAATAAGAGGGAAAGAATCTTCCTAGAGCATCAATGGCCAGGCAGTCTGATCTAGGTGGTACCAAGGCTGAGAGTTTGCTGAAATTCCCTATTCCACAAGTCAGCTTCATTATTTCAAAAGAGAGATAACAACATGACACTGCCCAGAGGCTGTGATGCCCCGTCCATCCCTGGAGGTGTTCAGGGCCAGGTTGGATGGGGCCCTGGGCAGCCTGGGCTGCTATGAAATGTGGAGGTCGGTGGCCCTGCTGTGGTGGAGGATTGGAGATTTATGATCCTTGAGGTCTCTTCCAACCAGGGCAGTTCTGTGATCCCGTGAAAAAACGTCACACTGCTGAAAAGTGACTGTTTTGCTGGTTGTGTTCTATGGTCTGTAGGAGGACGTGTGGAAGTTCACATGATACAGAGTACTTGGTAACTTGGATTCAGTAGGAAACTGATAGTGAAGCAGCCAATTTTAATTCCAGAGATAGTTTGAGGGATCATCCTGAAGAAATAACATAATGTTCAGGGTTGAATTCTCCAGACAGTTTGAACTTAGCAATAATTTACAGTGGTTTAATCCATATATATTATCTGGAATAAGTAAAACCTTCCAAATGTTTTCTGTTAACAGGTCCTCGATGAAGAGATTTGACCAAGTAAGGAGTTCTGTCTGTCAGACAAAGACTTGCCAACATTTGTGGTGAAATAATTTGCTCTGTTTGGAGACTGCAGGAAAAATCCTTTCTGTACAGCTGGTGAGTTTTTGTTTTTACAGTCAAAACAGACATACTGAATAGGGGAACTATTGATAATGCTTTTATTTAACCCATGCTTGAATCATTAGCTGTTAGATTCTCTTTGAGCTAGCAGCAGTTTGTTTGCTATTTAAATATGCTGGTTGCAGCTCAGCTTTCCAAGGAAAAATAACATATTGCTAAAGCTTTGCTTAAGTACAAGGACACACAGAACAATAATTAAGCAATAAAACCAACCCTCCTTCTACTTTGTGGCCATTAAAACTTGGAGAAAATTTAGAAGGAGCATGTGGGCATTTCTGTTGTGTCTGTGTCCTACAAACTGATGCCAGCTAAATGTACAGAGAATATGGAATATAGGTCTTTGTGGCTGTTAGGCACATTCTTTCCTCACGAAGCACTGGCTGCAAATCCAATTTCATAGATTAAGGGCTATAATGTAAGCACAGTGTAGACACCTGTCGGTTTACAGAAGCCTAAAATAGCAGCCTGGATGGAACGTGTTTTTTGGAGCATATGTAAGCTTTTTGATAGAGTTTAGTTTTCTTTCCAGTGCTTGTCTGTCACCTTGGCTTGTTGTGCGAGCTGCAGCACGAATAATGAAGTATGTGCTATTCATTTGCTGACTTATTAATATGCAGTGAGGGCTTGCCATTAGAAATTAATACACTCCTGCTCTTCAGAAAGAGGTCGAAAGGCAGCACTATTGCCATGCTGAGAAATCAGTAAGATGGCTCTTTTACTGCTAGTGAGCTGAGTGCTATCGCAGGGGAGGGAGAGAGATGACACTGAAGGTAGAAAGTTCAAAGAGGGAGCCCTGTTTTGGCAAGAGTCTCTGTGGTGTCAGGGTAGAGTAGCCCTTCTGAGCAGAGCATGCTATGGGATTTTCTTGTACAGGTGTAGATGGCTGCTTGTCTTCATTTTGTTCAGGGACTCAAAAGCCTTACTGTGACTGTGCTTGCCTACTAGATGAATCTGACTTCAGGACATGGCTGTATGAGTGTGTGTCACAGTGAGTCCACCCTTGAGGATTAGTATCATATTCATGGCAAATGCTGTGGTTCAAGATATTGTGGAGCTTGAGGTAAACGAAGTATGTTGCCAAATAAAATCTTCCAGACTGATGACATGCCTGTGAATTGCCTGTTCTTGTCTGTAGCAAGCAAGTGAAATAAGTATGGCATTTAGTCCAGAGACTTTAGCAGCTGTGAGTTGCTGCCTCTCAACTCTTTGTAATGGGTCCTTCGTGAAACCAAACAACTGAGTGCTTCTGGTCCTGTTCAAGATATGGTCAAACTTAGTTTTTCTGGAACAAATGGAGTTAGAACTGATGATAGTGGTAATTAAGGAAGCTTGGCACCTTTCTCTGGAGTCTGATGCTTACAGCAGGGCAGCGTTTTGAGCACCTCTGATTTGCACTCCAGCTATCCTTAATGGCATTGAGATTTCCATCCTTTCATTCGAAGGTTGAGGGAACTGGGCTTGTTTAGCTTGGAGAAGAGAAGGCTCTGGGGAGACCTCATGGTGGCCTTCCAGTACTTAAAGGGAGCGTAGAAACAGGAGGGGGAACGGCTGTTTGTGAGGGTGGACAGTGATAGGACAAGGGGGAATGGCTTTAAACTGAGACAGGGGAGGTTTAGGTTGGATATTAGGAGGAAGTTTTTCACACACAGGGTGGTGAGGCACTGGAACAGGTTGCCCAAGGAGGCTGTGGATGCCCCATCCCTGCAGGCATTCAAGGCCAGGCTGGATGTGGCTCTGGGCAGCCTGGGCTGCTGGTTGGCGACCTGCACACAGCAGGGGGTTGGAACTGGGTGAGCACTGTGGGCCTTTGCAACCCAGGAAAGCCATTCTGTGATTCTATGATTCAATAGGGTTGAAATTGGTCCATGGTTCAAAATTACTGCTGAATTGGAAAAACAGACTAAGAAGAAGTCACTAACTAATGTATTTACATTAGCTTTGTTTTCTAAGGAAACCACTCTAAACAGCCGTCACTATGTTGATATAACCTTTGATGGTGTTTTGTGGGAGTTAGCTCATTCTTTTACTGCTGATTCATTCAACAGTGTGTATAACTGTGTTTAAGAGAACTATAGCAGGGTTTGCAGATAACATAAATTTACTAATTTGAAGCTCGGAGATGGGAGTGAAGAAACAGGAAGGAAATCTGAGCCCTTGTAGGTCAATCTTTTGGTTACATTGGCATTAAATCAGGAACAGGAGGGGAAAAATTGTGCAACAAAAAAATCTGAGTCTTTTTTTTCAACTGCATTGTCACTTTCTATTTATGGGAACCTGAAATGACCTGGCTTCCTGGACTGAACACAGTCGTGGCGTATCCTTAATTATAGTCTTTTTAAGCTGCTCTCCATTAGACGCAAGTAGCATTTTTTAACAGATGTCACAGACCAGGCTGCAGTCCCAAAGGCAGAAGAAACTGTGACAGCACCCCACAACACATGAAGCACCACGTGATGTTACAGAAATGACTGGTGTGAGGGTTGGCCACGCAAGATGAAACACTGCTCAGCATGAACTTCAGAGATGATGGAGAAAGCAAAGGAAAGAGCAAGAGAACTCACACACCTTTTTGTGAGACAAGACATCTGTGACAAGATTGAGAGAATTTATAAGTTGTTCTTTGATGCCTCCTTTAGTAGGAGAAGCAGCATTTGCAGATTTTGTTTGAATGAGCAAGTCTGTATCCAGTCTATTTCTTCCTCAGTGTTTCATCTTGCATGGCCTTGAAAACTGGACTTCTCATCTTCAGCCTGGCTTTGGGCAAAAGCAGCATTGTTATATACAGTGCCTAATGGTTTCTTAAACAGACGTGATTATTTTGGTCTGTATGAACAGCATGAGAGGCTTTCCTTGCCTCTTTTGCTCATTTGCACTTAGCAACTGCGTGATCTCATTGCTGTTATACGTTGCACTGCCCTACCAATTACTTTTGCTGGGGTTGACATTGAGGGACTGCTATAAGAAGCTTCTCATAGTTCTTCTGAGTATCTTTAAAGTGTCAGTGTAAGCAATTTTCTTACAGATCTTGACAAACTCCTCTGAGAAAGCAAAATTTCAGTTAGTAGCAGCCTGTAAAGCAGAGCATGTGGGCATCACGCCATCTATTACCTGGATTTAAAAGAAAACATTGTCATCTCTCAGAAGGAAGATCTATTAGATTTCATGTCCTTTCCCTCCTCTCTGCTGGCTGGTTGTAACCTACGGGATGATGCAAATAAGGTTTTAAGATTTATAGCTATATTTTTGTTCTGTGCATACAAATAATGCACACGTAAGCATGGGATTATTTATTCATAGGTGTGAGGAAATCATCTAAATATTTCAAGCAAAATTAACATTTAAATATGCATGGAAAGCAATTATGGTATTTAGTCCTACTGTAGGCATGTGCATGTAACTCCAAGTTTTTTCCCTGAACTGTTTGAAAAAAATCCATTTCTAAAAATGGAGCACCTGTATATGCACAATGTAATTGGATGTAAAATTGAAGAAGTTAAATATCCATTTCCATGGAAAAATGTACTGGAAAACAAACCCTGGTGGCTGAAGGTTTGGCACTTTTTCATGAGCCCTGGAATAACTGAGGAAGCTTGTAAATTCTTTGTGATGTTCCTGATTATCCAGGGGGACTTCACAGACTGCAGCACTGGGTTTACTTGAATCTGGATCTCCAGTGCCTGCCAAAGCTACAGTCATGTGTTTGCCCTGCTCAGGGTAATGTACAAAACAGGGCTTGCAAGATTTCTGGCTACTTTGCCTTTTCCCAACCATCATCTGTTGCCCAGTTTGTAGTAGGCATCAGCACAAGTTTAGATTTTAAGAAGAGATTTGAGTCAAGCTTAGGCTTAACTTTTGAGATGGTGTGTGTTCAGCGTTCTGCAGTGATATACAGGGGCACTTCTTTTTGCTTCCTTCTATTTTGCAGTCTCAAGGAAAAACGACTGGAATAGTCACCCAGGTAGTGTTATTCACACCAGTTAGGAGCAGCCAGGAGACTGCTCAGGGAGTGTAACACGAAATACCTACTGCAAGTGGTGGTCTGTCTGGGCCAAAGAAAGATCTGTCCTTCTGCTGGTCTATGCTAGCCAGCTACAAATAGTACATTGCAGCATTCTCATTGCTTTAAGCATCAGGGATAGATTCACTTCTGTTAAGTGAATGTTTTCTGGATGCATGTGTTGAATGTTATCAACTTGTTTTTGAACAGGAGGATCTCAGGATCTCCAGAGAAAGGTCTGCATCTTACAAACTTTCATCTGACGGGATGGGGAAGAAGAAGAGTTACTGGGGATTTTTGAGGATGGTGTCAGAGATAGAGAATGTCTTCATGCTGTAAGCTCATCATGATAGCTGATAACAAATAGGAAAAACAGTCATGAATTAAATCAGAATAAAGATTTGAAGTCCATCTGACCTCTTTTTACCTTACGATTATTATGTTTATGACCTTGTCTGGTTACTCTTTCTTCCCGAGTTCTTGCTTGCTGTGTGCAGGTATAAATATAAGAAAGGGAAATTTTCAGGAGGCTGCCTGCTTTTCCTTCTGGCTAGAGGCAAGCTTGGACACAGAACAGAGAATGGGAAGTAGGTTGGTAAATGCTGATTGCAGCACTAGCTGGGGAGTTCTTCTGTTGGCTGGAGGCAGGAAGTTCCTCAGCCTACAGCTGCTGGATGACAGCAATGCTCCTTTGTTTCCAGCTGAGGAATTTGCTGGTTGTACCACAGGCAGAATTTCTAAGATGAAAGTTGCAGCTTTTGTGGGTGGAGAGGAATGTTTCAAAGGGCTAAATTGAGCCTTCTTCTGGCTCGTGACTCTGAATGAAGGAGGGTACTTCAGGCTACTACTTTTATAATGGGCTCACTATATCTGTTGGCTTGTTAGGACCAGCCGTCACGGAGCTAATTGGTACTCCTTTGACAGATTTGCTTGAGATCATATGCATGTAATGTATCTTTTTTTTTAACAATCTCACTGTACACAAGTTTGCTAATTGTTAGAAAGATTGTTGGTGTTATCTAAGCAACCTTAATGTTCATATTAGAATAAAATTAAGGAACTCATTTTGAAGCTGTGTTGATGCTAATGCTGTTGGATTAGCAATTTCACCTGTAGTATGGAAGATTTTCAGCCTGTTCTGATACCATTCATGTTGTGGTGCACTGGTCTCCTTTGTGCTCTTCAGATTGCTAGTGAGGCTGCCCTGATGTTTTCAGGTAGTGACATACATTTAGCCAATCCAGCTCATATTGACAGTGGCATGTTTTATGAAGGGATCAGAGCTTTGCTTAGTTATGTCAGCTGTCCATTATTTGAATGCCATGTTTTGAAAGCTCAAGATCTGCTAGACCGTGAGCACTTGGCTGTAAAGTCCTACAAAGACATCCAAGATCCTGCTTTTCCCATCTGCTTTTGCAAAGATAAATTGTGGCGATTCACTCTGGGGACAGATCTGACTTTTTTTTTATTAGCACTAGGTTGGGCTAAAGCAACTATTTTTTTGTAGAGCAACCTGTAGGAGCTGCATAGAACATACAGCTGGTTCCAGTAGCACAGCCAGCTGACTGCTGAGAGCTTCTTGTGGAAGGATGCTGTGCCCGCGGCCTGCAGGTAGGGCTGCTTGTTGGCATGCAGCATGACACAAGATGCTATTTGCTGCTCTGAAATCCTGAGTGATTTAGGGCTGGGTTCCTGCTTGCCTGCTCCTTTCTTGTTTTGTTCAGTTTAGTTTATGCTGCCACAGGATTGATCCGATGGAAGCTCTTGAACAGAAGCCAATATGAATGGTAGGAGCTAGTCTGGAATTCCTTCCTGCATGCCAGAATCGGGAATTCCTGACATTCCTGCCACCTGAAAAGGCCCAGTGGGGACTTTTGGAAGTAATTGGTTCAGAGTTGATTAATTATATTTAATTAGACTGTGGTGATGTAGTATGCCAGTTACTTGCAATCAAATCATCCAACTTTAAGAAGGCTGATGGGCACTGGATGGTTTTCATGCCTTCTCTGCATTGCTAGGATCTTCTTGAGGATGTAGCTATTCTTGATTGACTTTAGGAAGAGCTTCAAGAAAAATCCCAACAGCCAGTCCACCTCCACCCAGCTGAATTAATCCACAGTGCAATGGTTTACCTTACGTCTACCCTTTAATTAAATTTGATTATTCTCATTATAAAAAAAAAAAAAAACAATAACAAAACATTATTTAAAAAATGTCTGTACTAATGCAGTCAGTTTTTAAAAAGCAAGGTGCTGTTGAAGTCCAACCTCCCCAAGTAATGGGATGGGATATTTGTCATTAACAAAGCCATGAGCAGAGTGCTTCTTTCATCACTATGCTACTGCTAGGCAAGAAATGGTCTGGTTGGGATTTTAAGAGCCAGATGTAACTGTGCTTGATGAGACACGTGGGGGCTGGTCTGTGGCTGGGGATAAATGGCTTTTAGCAGTAGATGCAGATGAAAGCATTGCATTTCAGTCTACAGAAGTCAAAAGAGAAAAAGACAACGGTCCCAAATGGAGGAGGTATCAGGATTGAGAAGGACTGTGCATTTTGATCTATTGTTTGAGGACTGGAAGTTAACCAAAAAGAAATATTAAACTCTTTTTTTAAAAAAAAAGATCTGCTGCTGACCAAGATAGGCTACAAAATGAAATGCAAAAATGTGTCAGTTTGTATCATATGGAATGTAAGTTTTTATATGGAATACACTTAAAATACATCGAAAAATTCTTCTGAGTGTTTGTGGTAGAAGAGTGCTCAAAATCACAGAAAGAAAATAAAATCAAGTGTCTCCTGTTAGCAGAAATCTGGTGAGTATCCGAAACTTGTAGCTGGTAACTTGCATGTGAGAAACTTCCTGCCATTGGTTACTGTTCCAAGTGCTGCTGGTAGTTAGGTCAGCATTTGTTCTCAAAGTGTTGGAAAGCAGTTTGTTTCTGAGCTTTAGCATGATGGCATTTGTTATCGGCAAAAGAGGAAGCAAAAAGTAATTATGAAATATTTTTACTGGCTTCAGCAACAGCTCTGTGAATCCAGTGGTTTAGATTAGCTCATCATGTAGCTCAGGGTTCAAATGTGAAACTCATATCCACCACAACAGTTTCAGTATTTAAAAAAAGGTACTGCCTGCATGTGGAAAGCACTCTTCAAAGCTGCTAGCTCGATCTTTTTACAAGAATCAACAAATACGTTTTTTCCTCTTGAGCTTATTAGCACTAAAGCTACTTAGGTTCAGAAAATGTCCATCCCAAGAAAAGAAATGTGCTTTTCCAAGTTATTTTGTCTTTGAGCAGAACAGGCATCCCGACAGATGCAGTTTGCCATTGTCTTGTCTCATGGGCTGGGACCAGAAGTAAGACTTTGTGTTCCCCTCTCCTCCCCTTTCCCCTCCTTTTGCCAGTAACCAGGTGCTTTCTGGCAGCTCTGGCATACACCTGAGCACTCGTAAGCCATCTCTATTTATTTATTTATTTATTTTTAATTAAGCTTTTTTTTTCCTACTGAACTAATCAGCCCAACAGGCCAAAGATAGTGCCATGCCCCCTTTGGTGTCTGTGACCTGGTAGTCAAAATGGCAAGGTTGGGTGTTAGGAGCAATTCCTCCTCCAAAGAGCAGTCGGGCAGTGGCACAGCTGCTGTGGGGTGAGGTCACCATCCCTGGGGTGTCCCAGAGCTGTGGGGATGTGGCACTGAGGGACATGGGCATGGTGGGGTAGGTGAGGTTGAACTTAGGGATCTTGGCGGTCTTTCCTACCCTTCACGGTTCTGTGATCTTCAACAGTGTTCTGTCAGCTTCATATTTAAATACAACTTGTTACTGCGAGTGTTTACATGGTGTCTACTAGAAGGTGGCACTGCTGAATGCCAGAAAAATGCAGCTGCATACCAAGGCATTGTGAGGCTGCTGCACTGTGGTATTATGCTTGCTTAAAGCCAGTGACACGGCTGCAATTGAATGTAGTTAACCAGGCTGCTTTCTTCAGAAGTGTTTCTGATTCAGTAGAGCCTTTTCAGCGTGCTGCAGTCTGGCACTGGGTCATACATTAGGCAGTTTGCATAGGCTGTGTGTTTCTCTTAGACAAGGGCCTTCCTTTGCCTGTGAAGAATTGAAGACGAGGCAGAAATCTCTTTGTATCTACAGGCAGCATCTCCACTCCACAAGCGGCAGGTGAATGATGGGAGAGCCAGCTGCATTCTCCTCACTGCGAGGTTAATAGAAAGCTCTTAGCTAGGTGTGTGCCATTTCCTCTCCATGGCAGCCGTGTGTCAGACAGAGAAGCAGCAAGGAGAGCCAACCGCAGCTTGTGCCGGCTCTCGCCAGGCTCGCAGATGCCATGGGTCTCCTCCAGACATTTGTCACTGCAAACTGCAAACCTCTGCCAGGGCCGGGGCTGCGGGGAGAGCTGGGAGCTCAGCCTGAGCCACCCTTCATCCAGACTTACACCCTGAGCACTGCGAGCATGGCAGAAATGCAGCTCGCTGTTTGGTTTCGTACAGGAAAAACACAATTCTGAAAAGCTTCTGACTGTTGTTTTTCTAACAAGCGAAACAGATGGATTGGAAATAGTATTTACTATTTATTTCCTCAACATATCAATATGTGAGGAGCCAGTATAAATTACGGTTTGACTGCAAACAAACCAGCCCACACCAAAGCAATGAAGTAAACACTGTTGTATTGTGTTTCAAGTCAGTATTATGGGAATTTTAATGGCTGATGTTTCTGTTTCCAATGGCTATCTCTGATTAGCAGAATTTCAAGATCTATAATAGGAAAAGAAAAAAAAGGTTTAAAAGATTCTGTGGAAAATAGGTTTAGAAGCAATGCCACCAAATATCAGTAGCAGTAACTTCAGAAAGTATATTCTTCAGCAATAGAAGCAACATTTCTATCCATTTCTGTTTATTTTTTTTCACAAGAATAAGAGTGAAACCATCAACAGCACCATTATGTCCTTGAATTGCTTGAAGTCCGCACACCGAGAAATGGAAAGGCTGTGAATGTCATATTCCTAACAACTTAGCCTGTATGTGATTAATCTAGTGTGTATTTGGGCAAATCAGTTAAGATGTTGGTACTTCAGCTGTAGTTTTCCATACAGCATATTGTGGAAAATGAGAACAGATGAAACAAGGGAATGTAAAAACAGTGAATTGAATGTGCTCCCCAAATTATTCACTTATTTCAACAAACAAGAATAACATTGATGTAATATATGACTGGTTTCAATGCTAAAAGCATATCAAGAGCTAGAATGTACTTACGTGGCTAGACAGTAAATATCTTTGAGTCCTTATAATCCATTAAATTGTAAGAGTATGTCTGCTTGTCTAAATGGAAGGAGACACATCTCTGCTCTGCACCACTGTCATTTATTCCTCCACTTCCTGAGTCTTTGGCCTTTTTTTTTTTTGTTGTTGTTAGTATGTCTTCTTTTGTATCTGTAAAACTACTACTACTCCTGCTTCAGTTTTCCACTGCTCCTGAAAGCTGAGTTAAAGCAGTGTACAAATTCCTGTGCAGCATTTTCACTCTGAGCTGCCCCGTGCCGCTATCAGAGGGTGACTTAATGCAGATGATGGGATTGAATGAAGTGAGGCTGAGCTACCCTGGCCGTGCTTTGTATTGGAGCTATTTGTTCTGCTTTTGGTTACAGATTGCAATGTTGAGTTTCTTTCCTTTGTTGCCTAGGGTTGCACATGAACTCCACAGAAATGGCTGGTTTGCAAAGTAACTTTGTATAAATACAAATATATATATATTTTTATATACAAAAAATAAATACTGAATGTTATTACATCCCAATCTGCAAAAGGTTTTATTACCAGGTAGATCCAGTTCCAATGTCTTGATCCTCTTGTTAGCTTCAGATAGGTGTTGCTTGAACCAAAATGTAAGAAAGAGGTCTTTTGCCTTTTCCTTTTGTCTTCCACAAACTCTACGAATCAAAATCATTGCTCAGACATGTATCATAGAATCATAGAATATCCCAAGTTGGAAGGGGACCCATAAGGATTATCAAGTCCAACTCCTGGCTCCGCACAGAACCACCCCAAAGTCACACTGTGAGATACTTTCTATCAGGTGATATATTGCAAGATTGCTTGGGATTTAGAAACATATCAACTGACTGATGAAATCCCTGCCAGGCTTGTTCCTCACACTGCCCATGTAGTGCAGAGGATGTGTACCTTTGTGAGCTTCTGTTGCTTGGCATTGCTGAAGTGCTCTTGTGACCCTGTTTCAAGAATAGCTGTTTTGAATAATTGGAATAGCTTTACCTTAGCCTGATCTGAGAATCATAGAAGAAATCAGACCTTGGGCAAAATCCCAAAGAAGGGACACGGTTGTGGAAGCTGCTCACAGCAGCAGAGATGACAGCAAATAAGCACGTATCCTCTACATCTCCTGACCTTCCAATCCCAGAAGTCTTTCCTTACGATCTGGTTCAATAGCTAGCTGTGATTATTTATCATCTGATGATAACTGACTCCTAGCACCTGTCCAGTGTTGTAGTTCCAAAAAAGAAGCTTAGGCAGGAGAGGCATGCTGAATGCCATACCTTGCTTGTTGGTGTGAGGTTTAATGGGAACATGCCTGTGCTCCTAACATATCTAATTCTTTATGAGAATGGAGGTTGGATTCTTCTTCTGCAGGGCTCCTAGCTGTCCCTGCTTCTTTTGGAGAAAATATGCACTACAGATAAACATGAAGGCAATATATTAATGCTTTATATTACTGAAATTGTGAAAACTTGGACTAAATGTGCTTTTTAGTGCTTGCTTTGAAGTCTGGAAGAATTGAAAAATGCGTGTATTTGAATTTGAGTATTATGTATCTAAACAGCTTTTAAAGCAGTTTCACAATGAATCTGTTTTAATGTTCCTCTGTCTAATTGAAACCCTAATACCTAAGACCTCAAGGCTGTGTAGCTGCTATTTTCAGAGGTGCTGAGTGCATACAGCTGCTGTTGACTTCCCTTCATTCTCTGGGTGTTCAACACTTTTCAAAATGAGTGCATACAGCATCTGCTGCTAGTGCTAGAGTACTGGATTTCCAGCAAAAACAGCTGAAAATTTTCTGTGACGTTTCTGTAGTACTCAGATGAGTTGTCCAGCACACACTGTGCGCTGCTGTGAGTTTTGTTTGGACATTACCTCGAGGATACCTGCGTAACGAACTTACACGTTCCCTGTGCGTGAGTAATGCGGTCAGCCTTGACTCATGGACCTCTCTTCTGCGCTGTAATGGATCTATGTAATGCATACCCCACGTGGCCTTCACAAGTGTTACCTTCTTTGGCATGGAGAAGTTGAAAGTTTCGATAGAGCCTGCTAAGCTTTAAGAATTCAGCTCTGGTTTGTTCGAATCAGATGCAGGGCTTAAAAGTGAACGGAGTCAGATGCAAAGAAGAGTAACGTACTGATAAGGTAGCTTCCAGATCTGTTCAGTCAGTTTGTACTCTTCTGCTGAAGTGTTCAAATAAGTCCTGCGTAGATTATTCTGTTGAACTCACAAAGCTGAAGGTTTGGTGTTTTTGTGATCATTCCCTAACGTCTACTTACAACAGGTTTCCCTTTGCTGAAAGAGCATTTTTAATGTATTTCACCCCAGTCTGTCATTGGAACTTCCTCAACAGTGAGAATTGCTTTGTGCCAAAGGAGAGGGGACAATTACTTCAAACCTTTCATTTTCACAGGCTGTTAGCACTGCTGCAAATTAACAGTTGCTGCAAGCTGATGTGATTTAGAATATATGCCTCTTGCATTTGTGAGCAAAGCTCACTAAGATGTATGAAAACAGTCGTGCATCTGGGAGTGACAAGTACACTGAGATTGGAAAATGTTGGGTTGTTCCCGTTTGAGATAGCACTGTAGATGTGCATCAGTAACCTCTGGTAAGACAGGGTGGGTTGAGCATCAAAGTTGCTAGTTTCAAGACCTGCTCAAGAGCGCTTTCAAACAAGACAAGGTGACAAATGTAAAGCTGTCTTCATTTATAGCCCTCGAAACACAAATGTAAAACTATGAACTCAGACCACCAGGAAGTATTGGGCATGCCAGCTAACATTTACAACTGCGTAGTCTTCATGTTTTCCAAGCATGAGTTGTGGTACTTCATTAAATACCTGTCAAACAGCAGAATTTACTTCCATGTAGCAGATTTAAATACCGTGGACTTTTTATTCTTTTGTTTAAACAGGCAAGTAGTCAAAATAACTGCTTTCATTGTTGGTTCACGCCTCGAGGATATAGTGCTAAAGTTTTTGTTATTGAGAATTTCTACTCATACAAATACAAAAGAGCAGGCAGAAATTTATTTATAGAATACTGCAGATTTCTGAGCAACAAATTAAAGGGACCATTGGTTCTTTTGTGAATGTGAATGTTTTACTGGGTACGAACCATCTATTTTCTTTCCAAATATTGAAATGTTAAGAAAACAAATGCTTAGCAAATCAGGCCCTGAGTTTATATTTTAAACAATTCTGTGGGAAAATGTGTCTTGCATTCACAGCATGCTCTGTTTGCACTGCAGTATTTGTGCATCATGGGAATCTCAAATAAGCACAAGAGTACATGCAGAATACATGCAGATATGTAGAAAATTACCAGAGAAAAGTGAAGCATTGCTCTACTAACTAAATAAAATACAACTTCTACGTGCTAATGGTTAGCTGCTCCGATTCACAGTTTACTTCTAAAGATAAGCTTGCTTATCTTTACAAGAGATTCATCCAAATGTTTCTTCTGCAGTGTGACCTTTCAGCTGCTCTTTTAGTAGCAAGGCATAGGACAATTCATACAGGTGACGAAATACTGCATGGGACATGACAAAAATATCCATGTGTCTGCCCAGATACAGTCTAACACAATTACAGGGCACTAAATAATACAGGTGTTTGTTATGACTTTTTCCAGCTGCCAAACATGGATTGTGCTGGATGGGCTCTCTGCAGAGCTAGACCTGGTAGGAGAGCTCAGCATGGATGTGTTCTGCTATCAAGCACTGAGAGACTGTTTAGCTTAAATACCTGCTTTGTTTAGAAACCTAACAGAGATATTGCAGGTCATTTTCCATCAGAACAAGTGTTTATTGTGCAAGAAGCACATTTTAAAACTCACAGTGGCAGATCTGTAGTCTTCACACCACAGGGTCAGGCTAGTGAAGCAATGACCCACAGTGCACTTCTTTCATTAGCACTGTACTTTCCCACCAAGTTGATAGGAAAAGAGCTGCAGCTGCCATTAGGCAGGACAGATGCATCCAGGCCAATGCACTCTTTGCCCTTCCCACTTAGTCCACCATTGCCTTCTCTCCTTCCATCTTGGCTTCCCAAGGTGCATCTTTTGAAGGGACACATTGCTCCCAACAAATAATCCCTTGCAATCTGATGCTGTAAAATCTTTCTTGATGTTCTAACACATCGTGGATTTATTCCACATTGTCCTGAAGTCACAAGAGGAGAACACTTGTGCAGCTGAAACCCAACTTGTAACACCTTGTTGGGTGACTTCAGGCAAGTCACTTTGTCTGCCCGAGTCTCAGGTTCCTCATCTGCTAAAGAAGAGAGCTTTGTAAAAGAGCTGTAAGATCTGCTGATGAAAACCATTTTCATGCTTCCTTTTGTGGCAGCAAACACTTTTCACGTGGGAAATCCTACACAGTTGTATGTGGATTTATCACAAAAATACGAAAAAGAATCTGAAGAGCTATATGTTTTTTTTAGTACTGATAGTAGTGCGTATTGGTTAGGAAGCACTAGAGTCTGATTTTTTTCAAAAACAAAAACAAAAGGGATTACATAAGGAGCTTGTGTTCAGAGACTGCAGCTCATGGGGAAATCTATATGCTGTCAACATTTTCCTTGTAAGAAAACACTGAAGCCATTAGGCTGCTGCGGCCTCAGAGCTGTGTGGAGACTGATTTAAAAGTTCAGGAGAAAAAGAGGGATGATGAGAGTTTTATAACCACATGGGCTGATATCTTTGTAAAACATTATTATGTTTTTTAAACTGCTGAGGACTTGGAAGATGAAGCCATCTTCTCATTCACTGCTGGGATCCTCCTGCAGGATCCTGTGGGGTTTCACTGTTCCCAGAATGAAGTCCTGACCGTCAGCTGCACGGATCCCAACTGTGTGCACACTGAAGGGGCTGGGTTAGCATGACTGAAAGTGAGCATTAAAAACAAGTCTGCGTAAATCTGTGAGTTGCACTGCCGAAAAACTTCCATTTATTTCTCTTAGGCCTGTTGTTACATGTGTTTCCTTTTATAAAAGCATTGCATTTCCACCTTTTGTGTCAGTTGTACAAAACTGTCTGAAAGGTCAGTCTCACCTTTTGCTTTTTACATACTTACCCTGAAATACTCATCAATGCTGCAGGTACCCTTACAACATGTGTTGCTGTGTGAATTCATGGTGCCTCTTGGTGCGTGCTGCTTGATTACTATCCACTCCTTTGACCCGGCAGTTATGCCAGAAAACTGATGTCCTTGTTTCATTTTGTGTGCAGAAACGTTGCCTGCTGGTTGCACAGTTTGCTGTGCTCTGCATGAGCCCACATGCAAGCAGAAGGGCCAGCAGTGCAGAGCTGTGGCCTGCAGGACTGAGTGGGGTCTGGCAGTGAGCTGGCAGGGCTGCGGGCCCACGGCACTGCGGGTTGAGCTGTCCTGGTGGAGTGCCATCCTGTGCATGGCTCCATGTAGCCATACCCCCATGTTTGGCACCTGGGATTTTTACCATGAGCAGCGTTCAGTATTTCGTACAACCTCACGTCTTGTCTGAGAACGGCAGAATTTCAGCCTTCGTGTAAAACAAAGCTTTCAGTCTTCTGGGTTGCAGGAGAAAACTTGGAAACGCAGGGCCAGCTGTCAAAGTGCCAACCACTTGTCACTTGTAACTTCACTACCTTAAACACGTTACAGAAAATAGCGTAATTGCGACCTGTCTGGGTGGTGCTTTGTGTTCCCCTGCACCTCCCTGGTAAATAAGGTGTCCTTTTGTTTCCACACATTAAGTAATGTGTTACTCATCCCTGATTGACCTTAGCGAGATGAGGTTAGAGCGCTGTGTGTGCAGTGCCTCATGACTGTGTTCCTTCCAGTTGGGTCAAACAAGACAAATTTTAGATCTTAAGCGCACGGCTAAATTTACCCAGTTCTGCATACTTGATTTGGCAAAACCATATGGACTTTCTGATACATTCCTCAGAGCTCTTCTGAATCCGTTTCAAAAGTCTCTGTTCACGAAGCGTACCCACTGTTCAGTAGGAGGTGTAGAAGAACAGCGCCTATTTTAGGCGGAAGATTTCCTGCCTGCCTCAGGCCAGCTAACACGAAGCCATCGCCCAGAGCTGCCATGAGGGCTGGCCCCTTCCCCTGCCAGGCTCCATCAGCACACAGGCTGAGCCCTCTGGAGCGCGCCCTCGGATCTGATCCTGAACCCCCCTCTGCGAGGAAGATGTGAGGCTGGAGGAGAGGAGGAGGAGTTGAGGCACTGGGGATCGGGTCAGCTTTAGCTACTTGTAGGCGTGCTTTGTTTTTTGCTGTTTGTTGTAGGGCTGGTGCAGAAGATGGAAAATTCCCTTTAACCAGTTAGGCAGGATTTCCAGAGGAAAAACTGTATTTGCTAAACTCAAGCTGTGAAGCAGCTGATGGATCACACCCCAGTGATATGCCTGAATATCATCCTGTGGAATACTTGATATTTAATGCCTACCCTGTTCCCTGAGTAGCTTACCTTGAGGATGAAGGCTCTGTGCAGAAAGCAAGTTCATCCTGCCTGCACCCAGTGGACATCTTGGTCAACAGTGCAGCTTCTTCCTCTGAATGCAATCCATGATAAGAAGCAATAAGTAATAAGAGGCTTGGCAGAAAGAACAATTGTGAGCTGTTCAAAACATGCATAAGAGTGTATCAGTCTTTGTGATGTCCTATATACTTCTTTCCTTTAAAGGACTTCTTGATCTGTAAGAAATTATTTTGCTTGTGTCAAGTGAGCTTAAGAAAATGTTTGTATCTGAAAGGAGTGAGCTCAGCCTAGAAGGTACAAATAGTGGATTCTTAAAACAGAGGGCTGCTGGAGCTCATCATAAGGTTTGGCATTAGAGCTTAGACCATCCAGAGCTAAGGCAATGAAAAAATTAGCTGATGTTCTAATATATTTATATATATAGTCATCTTTTTTTTTCGTTTACCTAACCACGTGATGCTGCTGCACGCTCTCTGGGTCCTTTGCCCAATGGTGATCTGGTTCAGGGAGCTATATTGGCAGAAGAGTACTTGCTGTTTTTTGTGTAGCTGGTTCTCTGCTATCTCGTTTTCTCAACTGAATCACTGCAAAGTGAGACAAACTCCAAAGGCAAAATGGGAGAGGCAGAGTGTGAGCCAAACAGCGGAGGAGAGGAGCCAGCAGGACAACACCTTCCCACTACAGCAAGCTATTAGACTGGCTTAACTGTAATCCAGAAAATAACTTTAAAAATGTTAGAGTTTATTAAAGACATTTTATGATTTTCTTTCTTGGTTAATTGCCCAGATAATTATGAAAATCCAGTTGAACTCAGGGGGGGTTAAAGATAGGCATGCATCGATGTTTTGGCATGATGTAAAAGAACACTGCAAGGCAGGATTTTATTCTTTTACGTCAGGATTGTGGTCAGTTTTTCAGTTTAGTGCCTAAACTGAAAATGTAGCCACAACTAACATAGAATTGAATGCAATACTGTGTTTCACACAAAATATTTTGCTTTGAGCATTTCAGTACTTTCCAAATTTCAGATCTCCTCTATTCAGCTGTAGAATTCAATCTGAACTCGCAAATACTTTGTTTACTCCAGAATCTTCTTTGTTTTTTGGGGATATAAGCTATTCATTTTTTGCTGCCAGCTATAGCTTGTAATGCAGGCTCAGGAAGCCAGGCCACTTCCCCTAGCATACGCTCTCAGTGAGTCAGGACTGCGGGTGGAACTTGAGTTTTGTCATTGCCAAGAATAAAAACACTCTGCTTTATCAAAGCAGAAAACATAAGGGCATCATTTTTTATTACAAAAATGAAAAACTGCAGTTCAGCGTTTTTGTATTTGCGTATTTCTGTAGCTTTTTCAAATTAAAAGTATTCTGTGCAGGCATCAGCTTAAAAGCACTTAAAACCCATCAAAACACAGCCTGGTGTCCCAGCATGTGGAGTGCTTTGGCCTCATCCAACAAAACACCAGGACGCAGCCATGTTAGTCATCAATGTGGTTTCAAAAGTGAGTTCTTCTTGCCCTGCAGGTTCATACCCAAATACAGCTACGTTTGCAGAAGATCACAGAGAAGTCCGGCATCCGGTTGGCTGAACTGACAAATTTGCTGGAAATTCCCGTAGAATCTGAGCTAAAATTATTTCTTTTTGATGCTGAAATCACAGCTGTGACGAATATTCATCCTTATCTATGATTCATGCATTCTGTCAGAATGGGAAGTGTTAGAGTAGCACAATTTAGTAACTTCTGTTTACTTCCTCCTGGTTCAGCATTTCTCATTTAACATGTCCAGGTTATCTGTATAATCAAACCCATTATTACCTGTCCAGAACTGATGCTTTACCATTTGTTCAACCATTTGCTGCTGTCTAGTTATAAAATATGAAGTTTCCTGGGTAATGTCACCTAGTAGGGGGGGAAATTTTCTGCTTTAAAAGTTGCAAAATTCACTGAGAATCTTGTATCTTTTTTACATACAGAGAATTTCGCCCTTCAAAACATTGCACAGTTAACCTGCAGAACGAGATCACCGTGGCTGTTAGCAGTTGCAGTGCTTCTTTGTGCCTGGTGACCTCTGTTTCCACGTGCCCAGCTCCCAGAAGGTAAGAGTATTTGGAACTTTTGGTTGTACACTTATCAGGTCTCATATCTGTCCCCGCTGCTGCTGAAGTAGAGCTTGGGACCAGTTTGCCTACTATGCCCACTGCTCCTCCTCCACCTGGAATAGGGGCACGTTTTCATGCACAGCCCTGTGCCCTGCAGATAGCTTAACTTTCTAGCTTTGCAATTTCTCACAATCAGTAACTCCCCGTTGGTGCACAGTCACGCTTCCTTTTGCCTTCTGGTTCCTTTTAAGAGATTTCAACATGTTAGCAACCAAAGATTGTTTTTCTTCAATAGTTGTGTCTTTGGTGCTACACTTCACGTGTTTGAGAAAGAAATCGTGGTGGTCTTTGATGCAATTAAATTCAAAGTAGCTGTGGGGATCTTGAAATGAGAATATATTTCGCTGTGGAACTGTCATCCTAACTAGTCACTTCAGATGAATGCTCGCTCTCCCTTGGTATACAGGGATGTGTATTTTAAAGTGAAGGTTTTTCTTTTCTGTCTGCCCTTACAGTCATCAGAAAATTGTAAATGGAAGCACCGTGTCAGGTTGGACAGCTGGTAGTTGTACTTAAAAATAGCGTGTGAAAGCTAATGAATTATCTAAGTGACAAAGTCATAGTACAGGTACTGAGAGGGCAAAGCAGCAACAGAGCTGCTCATGTGTTTGTAAGAACAGCTGAGGACTAATGAAAACACCTAAGAAAACAACTGAGTTTTGCCTGCACGTTGCTCTCGTAAACATGACTTCTTTAATGTCTTGCCAGACCTACATTGTTAGAAATCAGATGGTGCCACCTGGAAGAGAATTTTAAAATGATGTGCATTAAAGGGATTTCCCTGAATTAGGGGAAATTTTGTTCTTCTGCTTACAGGAAAGTAATTTTATTTAACTGAACACATTCCACAGCGGAGTACTGTGTAGTTCATCTGTATTTAACACAGCTATTAGCAAACAGAACAGATCTGTAACTGGTTTTACATGGGGTGTATCTTTTATGCGATGAGAGGAAAGGGAAATAAACTCTTTTCAAAAGGGAAATTCATAAATTCTGATCCCTGTAGTGCAATGTAGAAGATCTCCATTTGAATTGAAGGAAGCAGGTTTTCACTTTGCGCTGTGGCCCCTCAAGCCTGCACTTTGTAGGGTTCCCCTTGGTGAAGGCTTTTTAGGAATGGTATCAGCACCCCAAGCAGCAAGACTGCAGTTCTGCCTGTCCGTTCTGCTTGTCATCTTCTACCAGAGGAGAATCTGGCTCCACGCTCCTTTATTTTGATGTGGAATTTTAAGTTCCTTAGGAAACATATTATTCTGCATTTGACTTTCCTTTTTTAAGTTTTGCAAACTGTGTTTTTACATGCATTTGCATGAATTTTTTTAGTGGAATTTAGATTTTAAGGGGAAACTTTCAAGGCAACTTACTATTTTGTGAGTCAAAAATGAGTTTGAAACTAGTTGCAGTTGGAGTGGTTGAGATCACATGGTATTTTTTTAAGTCAAAGATAGCTTCATTTATTCAAGAAATGTTTTGATGTGGTGTCTTGAGCGGAACAGTAACTTGTTTTGAACTGCATAGAAGAGACCCAGTGTCAAAATGGCTGATGACAGGATTCCGTTATTTCAGCCTCCAAACGCTTTTCCAGCTGAAGTAAATATGCGTTGGTGATGAATAAAACATCTTTGTGAGGGGTGTTTTAAACAGGGGGCTTCAGTGCTTGGGAGTTTAATATCATCTTAGAGGTACAGGCTGTTGTTTTGCCTGTTGGCTTTGGTTTGTCTTGGAGGGTTTTGTTCGTTTTTATTTTTGTAAGGTTTTTTGTTTTTTTTTTTCGTTTGAAATACAATGACTGAAAAGCTCATCATAGTTTTTACTTTTCGATGCCTTTGTATTTGTGCTTCAATGAGATTTTAGAAGATTTCCAACATGCTTCTAACATGTTTTACTTCTGTCGTATGAGTGCTGACCATATGTTGAAACTCAAGGCTGAGGCAGCCTGCTTATTTCAGCACCCCAAGTCCTGAGCTAACGTGACTGGGTAACAAAGTGACATTAGAGCTGACTCAAAATCCACTCAGCCAAAAAGTCGTGGCCACAAAACAGAATCACATGGATCCTTTGATTGTGCTCACATCACAGGGTCTGTATGACTGCACGCGGAACGAAACGTTTCCTCACTGGTAAAACCCATAAGGATTTCAGATGCCATAGTAAGGCTCATCACTTTCAATTATCTTTTACCATTAGAGTGAAGTCTGCTGAAAGTAGCTGATTGTTCTGTGCATAACGAGCAGGTTGAATGATCCCATATAAACAGTGCAGACCTACAAGCTCTCTGCACGCTCTTTGCAAGCCCAGTGTTTAGCAGCCTTGGCTCTGGGCACCGTTTGCTCATGATGTTGACTGGGTCAGTCACAAAATAATAAGCTAGGTGAGGTGGATTTAGATTCTGCGTTTGTTTTTCTCACAATTGAGGAAATGCTTTTTTTTTGTAAGTGAACAGATTTTGCATTTTGTACATTGAAGTGTTCATCAGTCACTGATGCTGTTATGATTACTTTGCTTCGGTTGGCCTTTAATACGTTTTTGACCAGCTTTCCTTTGAAGATACTGTCAGTGGTCTGTCTGTCAGCTGTAAGGTGGACAGGAGATGGCATTTACTTTGTCTGATCTTCAGCTAACAGAGTCTGAATGGCCAGAGGCAGGCCAGGCATGAGGGATTAAAGTCTTTTTACCACTGACAGCACTCATTTATGTGTTTCTTTTCTCTTCCAGCCATCAGTTTTCATTAAGCTGATAGAAACTCATACTGTGAGATGTCTACCTGGCTTTCAAATTGGATTAAAATTGGTCAGAAAGTTATTGGATGAAGGGAAGATGGTCAGGATGATCACAGAACACTTTTTCATTAGCAATTGAAGCCAAGATGCTGCATTACAAGACTACATCATGCATTTGTGGGAGGTGCTTCTGTCTCTTATGGAGTGTTTGTCTAGTCTATGTTTGCAGTCAATGGCAGCCCTATCAGCTATTAGCATTACCAGTAGATTGCAGTGATATTTGACATCACCTGAAAACCAATGGTGGGAAATGAAGAGAAGTGACAAATTCTGAGAGGGATAGGAACTCTGTGAGGATTGTGAGGCCCCACTGTTAGCAGGGCTACTAAGGTTGGAAGACATTAGGTGGTTTTCATACTGTAATGCACAGAGCTTCCTAATAGTTGTTTCTTGTGGATCTGCAAAATACAAAAGACTTTAGGTTAAAGGAGTAGTAATGAATCATTTATGAGATATTATCTGGAAAGATGGATTGGTTCCATCTGTTACAGTAATAAAAAATAATAATGCTTAGCAATTACATAAATGCTTTACAGGTTTTCAGTGTGCATCACAAACATTAATCTAAGATCTAGCCCATAGCACAGTTTTTAAAAGCTTGTAAAATGGCTTCAGCTTATTTATACTGTCTTATTTCTTTATTTTTAACAAGGAAATTTGTTGTAATAGAGTTTTTAAACTAGTTTAGAAAATTGAATTGTAACTCCTTGGTCTAAGACAGCATATGAAGACAGCCACAAAATTAGCTTCTTTTCCTCTTGGTAATTCAAGTTGCTGCAAATGTCCATTTAAAGTGCAGCTCTAAATGCAGGTGTTCATTAACATACAAATGATGAAGATGCCTTGCAAGATGCAGCACTTGCAGTATCTCGCAGTTATTTGTTAATCTCATGTTTTTCTGCCTTGTAAGCAGCTCAGTACTTGAAGGCTGCTGCTTTGTGAACCAGAGTACAGTCACCCAGAAGTTTTGCTGTGCCCATGCATTCTATTTCATGGGGATCGTGTTACCTGAAAGAAAAACCTTTTGTCCAGTTCAGGATGAGGTGGATATGTCAAGTAGGGACTTCCCATATTACACGTTTTGGAGCCTAATTGATCTAACAGGATGAGCCTTTGGCTGTAATTTTCCTTTTCTATCCAGTTTTTAATTTGAATTCTTGAAAAAAGTCACGATATGTTAAAGCAAACACTAAGTCTTGTCTATTGGAATTTCTTATGTGCTCCCTAGCAAATAAAGGTCTGAAAAAAATGGACAAGATTTATAGTAAATTCCACTTACTGGATAATTATCCCTATTGATCTTTTGAGCATGTCTGCAGGTCACAGAAATATATAGATCAACATATATTACATTTGGGGTAAGTATGTAAGTGTCTCGAAGTTGCCTTCTTTGCCGTGTGACCTGAGACCTTGAAAGATAAGGTGCCATGTGAGCTGCAGCTTTGTAAATCTGTTTATCTATAGACGTCACAGATTAGACATGGGCTTTGCAATGCGATTTGACTGAAACAAATGACATTAATTCCATTAACTGTGGTCAAAAGTAGTGTATGTATTGACAGAGGTGGGTTACGTATCTCCACCTACCATATATTTAGTTTGGAAACATTAATCACATTAGTTTATGGTGAAAAATAGGAAAGCTGTGTCAGAACTGGAAGAATAATTTGAAAAAAAAAAAGGTATAATTTCCTCCTACAGTATTCTGTTAATTCATATACAGTGAGATTAATTACAATGGACCAAAACCAAAATCCAGCATTTCATACAGACAGAAAATGATGGATTCTGTTTAGTTGTATCCAAGTGCTGGTAATAATTTCTGAAACAGAGCAACAGTTTGCTGTCAGTGCTGACTCTACCCCTTTAATCAGCAGTGACCTGGAAAGCAGTTCTTTAGTCTCCTTATCCAGGCTATCTGGGTTAGTGTTACAAAGCATAAACTGTGCATGGAGGAAGTGATTAGCAGTGCAAAGTCGATCTTGCTTGGTAACTTCCAGGTGCTGCAGGGTGTGCTCTGCTGCTTGCCCCAAAGCTTTCTGTGCTGCTGCTGTCCTGCTCTCCTTGCCTGCACATTCCCTGGTACCCAACTGCCCTATCAGCCCCTCTCTCAGGAGGCATCGTACCAGAGCATCTTCAGAACGACAGCTTTCAGGGATTACTCGTCTGATAACAAGTTCAAGGCAGCCCTAACATTAAGAATTGTGTAATCATAGAATGGCTTAGGTTGGAAGGCAGCTTGAAAATCATCTAGTTCCAGCCCCACTGCTGTGGGCATGGTTGCCACCCAACAGCTCAGTCTGCACCACACTCCATCCAGCCTGGGCTTGAGCAATTCCAAAGATGGGGCACCCACAGCTTCTCTGGGCAACCTGTTCTTGTGCCTCATCACTTCTCAGTAAAAAATTTCCACCTTCCATCTAAACTAACCCTCAGATCTTTTAGTTCAAAACCATTCTTCTTTGTGCTGTCACTATCAGATTGTGTACAAAGTCCCTCCTGTTCACGTGCTGCCCTCAAGTACTGGAAGTTTGCAATGAGGTCTCCCCGGAATCTTCTCCAAGCTAAACAGGCCCCGCTCCCTCAGCCTTTCTTCACAGGAGGTGTTCCAGCCCTCTGATCATCTTTGTGGCCCTCCTTTGGACCTGCTCCAACAGATGCTCCACATCTTTCTTGTGCTGGGGATCCAGGCCTGGACACAGCACTCCAGATGAGGCCTCATGAAGGCAGAGCAGAGGAGGACGGTCCCCTCCCTCACCCCGCTGCCACCTCTCTGTTGATGCAGCCCAGGATACCACTGATCTTCCACGGTACAAGCACACACTGCTGCCTTGTGTCCCACATTTTATCCACCAGGATCACCAAGTCCTTCTTGTCAAGGATGCTCTTAAAGAATACTGTACTCAAATCTGGGATTGCCCCAACACAGGTACAACGCTTTGCACTCGGCCTTGTTGAACATCATTAGGTTTTTGTGGCCCCACTTTTCAAGCCTGTTCAAGTCTCTCTGGATGGCATCTCTTCCTTCTGCTGTGGCTGTGCCACTCAACTTGGTGTCATCGAAGAATCAGCTCTGTTAGTGTGTGCTGCTCCCTTTGTTCTTTGCTGGCTTGCAGTGCCTGCCTGCCCGCAAAAGTGCCAAATCATGACTAAAGAGTTATTGCTTGTTACAGTTTTCCTTCTCTGCCTCCTCCAAGTCTGAAGTACTCTGTAGAAATCCCTTACTGCAAGTGTGCAGTTGCACATTTCATCATCCATTGAGAAGGTTGATAGTCATCCAAACTGCTCCAGAAACCTGCCTGGAGATGGAGCTGAAGATGGCACGGCTCTGGAGTAGGATGGAGCTCCCGTGGTGTGAATCTTGGGATGCATTTTTAATACCACACTGATAAGAGTTGAATTTCAGTGGATTTCTCTCTACCAGTATTGTTTCATACAGTAGGGCTTTAGAATAAATGCTTTCAAGTTGAGGATGCATGGGAGCTTTGACAAACCAGTTCCAACACATCTTGCTCTGAGGTGTTTGGATGTCCTGGCCCCAGGATCTCCCTGTTTTTCTGCCAGAGCTCAGCAGCCCATGCCAGGACTGGCAGGAAGGAAAACGTGCTTCTGTCATAACTGTTGTCTTGGCTCCAACCCACTTGCCTCAGTAATTTAAACCAAGATGCCACTCTGAACAGGGTTAGCTGAGACATCACACACCTTCTGCTTTTTTGCCACTCTTGGAGGTGCTGTACCTCCTGGAGTGGAGCAGGATGGATGATTAGAAGGCAAAATAATAAGCTGCTATTATAAGATTTCCCTGAAATCTTGTTCTAGGCAGCAATCATCTACAAAATCTGTAGTTAGGCTAGTAAAGATTGGTTTGATGTTTATTTTTTTTCCTATTCTTTCCATAGAAACTGGTAATTATGGTTGAGAATGTTGTGTGGCTGAAGTTGCCTCAGAAAATTGCCCTGGGCTGTTTTTACTCCAGTGGCAACTCTAGCTTATAACAAGGCTTCAGAAAGTGAGCTACTCAGTATTAATGCATTTTGTCTTGAATATGTAAGCAACAAGCTGTGTCATACAGCAGGACGATGCAAGGAGCTGAGTTGCCACATAGCATAATAGATTAGTTTGCATGTCTTGTAATAATGCCACGATAATCGCAGTAGCTTCAGAAATCACTGACACCTTTTGCTGAGAAATTGTTTGTTACCATCTTGTTTACGTTTGCCTGCGGTCATTTTCAAATGACTGCTTGTTTCTTCTCAGCAGTAAAGTTAAGGACTGTTGGGAGGCTTTCTCTTATTTCACTTTGCAGGTTCTACTTTAAAACAGAAGAAGAGAAGGCCTGCTTTGGTTCTTAGTTATATCTTATCTGTGCTGGGTTGCCTTTTGTACATCTTTGCAGTGCTTTGCAGACACAGGTGATATAGAACAATATCTTTTCTCTCTTCATAGTGTCTTCTAAAGAGCCAGTAAAGTGTCTTGTGGAAAAAAAATGTATTAGTGGCTAATAAGAGATAATCTCTTAGTAGCACAGCTCATCCCTTTCTTTTTTCCTCTGTCATGACCAGAGTGTTTGCTTTATTTGCGGTTGAGAGTTGGATTACCAAACTGTAGCATTTGTGGTAACGTACAAGAAGTGACTTTACTCATGTCTTGATTAAAGAAAAGACAGCCTTCTTTACTGGAATTTCCTGTGGAAATGAAGGCCACCTAGGAAGTGCCACTCCTCCACATCAAGAGCCCTGAAGTATTGCGTGTTCATCCATTAGCAGCAAGAATGTTTCTGAAGCTTGAGAGCCTTGAAACACTGGACCTTAGTGCTGAGTGTGTTTTGAGGGAAAAAATGCTGCTTTGGGGGACGTAGAGATGGAAACAAATTCCAAAGTTACCTCTATTGTTCCTGCCTCTGTCCATAGCGGATATCTCAGATAATCAGCTCCTAAATTATTAGAAGCCTGAAGACAAACTCCAAGGACATCTCCCAGGCAAGCAGGAAGCCAGTATTTCTCTCATTACGAAGGCACATGCAACTGTCTTCTCACAGTGACCCTGCACTGCAAGTGAAATGATGCTCCTTGCATATCACAATTTTTGTTTTTCTTAGGCTGCATCCACAGAGCGTTATGTTCTACCTGCAAATGAGAACTTATTTGTATATCCTTCTGTGCCTTGCAGCATTTCTGTGATGTCGCAGTTTGATCTAAACGGTACACTTATGTGGAAAGTGTAGAAATAGAGGTGAGGGATCGCAGAGTGACATTAAAATTGGTGTAGAACTCCAGGCTTCCCACCTTCTCCTTTCTTCCTTCAGTTGACATTGCCAAGAGAAAGCATAACAGAAGTTGCTAACGTGATAGAAGTTTCCATTAGATTCTCTTTCTAAAAATCAAAATAGGGTCATTTGGAGAATAACCTTTCAAACATAAAATGTTAATGACTGCTGAGCTCTGGACAGGACTGATATGCTCCATTTACACAGATGTAGCTTCAGGTTATGAGAAGTATATGAAACACAGACAGCCACCAAATAGCTCATTACCCCCTGGAAACAAAAATGGTCTTTACCTTCAGAATTTCATTTATTTTCATCAGCACTGAGGACAGACCTTAAACAACATTGTATCCAGAACATTCTTACCATTATCAGTGGTATTGTTTGACTAGATTTACAACTGTGTAACAAAGACAAGTACAAATGGGTATTAGGAAATTATTCATCAGGGGAAGGGAGTGATGTGGTTTGGGGTGTGAGGTTGGCTGAGTTTAGTTCAGTTATGTTTCAGCTTGAGGATTGTGGTCTTTCGCTCTCTTTGCTGTATGACCGGTCACACAAGTCTTGTTTGATGGGATGATTTGAGCTGTTTAAATAATAGAGAATAAGGAATAGTGAATGCTACAGTGTATGTGTGGGCAGGGTTAATCATACTTGTGCAGTGTGGGAATCCATGTGAAGAAAAACCAAGAGTCTCTTTCTTTGTGTACTTGTCAGCATAAGCACGCAAGGATATTGAATTGGAATTGGTAAATTGTGCATAGGTTCTCATCCTAACCAGTGTGAATACCTTCTGAATGTCTGTCCTTGCTGCTGCTGAGTGCTGGCACTTCCTGAAGTCATGACCACTGGTGAGCCTGTGATGATAAAACCACCTCTAGATTTCTGTTAATGGGAATCTTTGAAGGCATGTGTATGCTAAAAGGCAAGTTGTCCCTTTGAAAGTGTTTGCTTTTGGTCTAGTTGTGCTGTTGGTTTGTTTTGTTTTGTTTTTTTAACCACGAGACTTTTCAGCCTGATCAAAATGACTGGAGACTGTGGTGAACACTGAAGCCAGATTATCATGGTAATTTGGTTGCCTGTTTGCCTGCAGTTTTTATTTTTACTGTGTTTTGCTGCTTTATGTATGATAATGTTTTTTTGGTAAATAATCAGCTTTGTGAATGGTGTCATTTATTACAGATACAGCTGTCAGGTTTTGATTGGTTTCCTTAAAACATGTGCACCCCTGATACTCACATGAGAAACGCCATGTGAGCTGTACTGGGGATCAGTTGGGTCAGGAAAAGCAAAAGGAGTCTTGTATGTTTCTGGGCCTATTTGAATGTGTTTTCTTTGAGGGAAATCCCACATGAAAATTCTCTTTTATTTTCCCATACAAAAGACAGCGAAGGCAGCAAGAGTTATTCCCTATAGAGGGAAATGCAGCAGGTTCTTGCTTGATGGCAGTGTCTAAGCTGGGTGCAAAAATAAATACTCCACGGTACATTTAGATGTAAAGCACAGCATTATAAAACTGCTGGAGGTAGTTGGCAGCACCAAAGCAACTTCCTAAGAGAATGAAATGAAAAAGTCAGGAGTAAAACATCCATTCAGGAATGCAGTGCGGCGTGGGAGTGGGGAGGGCCAGATGGAAAGGGTAAAACCAGCTGAAAAGAAAGGATAAGGGATTAAGGTGTTTTCAAAGAACAGAAGTACAAACTCACATTGGGTATGTAACTCAGTGTATGGAAAGTTTAAATTGTTATACAATTGTTTAAACAGAATTAGAGCTTCATCACGACATTAACAGCGTACAGCTCAGTATAGGAGTTCACCTGCTTGGTGTGCATGTTGCTCTTCTGCACAAAACCACCTCACCTTCCTGTTACACCTTAAGACTTTCTTCATCTCCAGTAAGATTGGCTTTTAAATATCAGCCTGCTCTGAGTTTCCAACAAGCATTGGCATGAGTAATGAGTCAACCCTTAGCGCAGCATTATTCTTTGACAGTTCTAAAAGGATTATACAACGAGAATTTTAAATAATATTTTTGAAATGTGTGATTTAAAAGGTCCTCATATTTAATTTTTCATACCATTTAATTGACATTGCAAAAGAATCATTAAGTCGGTGATGATTAAACCAACACTTTTATGTATCAAATTCTCTTTTGGGAGAAATTTAGTCATCACTGAAGAGATCTAGACATATATTTTCAAGGAGCTGTACTAAAAGTAGGGACTGCATACGCTTTTCAGTGAATCTCTGCCCTTATTTCTAGCCTAAAACCTCCTTATTGTCAGCCAAGGCACATCTGGATATTTTGGAAAAAAATCTCTCTTGCTTCTACATGACATCCATTTGAGAGTGAGAGCCTTATTTCACCCCCGTGGGTTAAGCCCAATTTGAGCCAGATTCTGAGGAAGTGAGAATGTAATTAAATTGTTTAGTGTATTCTCTTGTTGATATTAAGCTGCTTAATTTTCTGTACAGTAAACATCTGCATTCACTAAAAGTAAGAAAGTAAGTTTCAGTTGCTTTAGTGCTGTTTGGTTTTGAAGTTCTGCATAGGTGAGACAGCTACTGCAGGTCTATGTTCTTTTCCTTACTTTGTGAGAACTTTTCACTCTCTTGTGTCAACAGTAGTGTGTCTTCCTTTTGTTTTTAACTTAAAATTATATCAATTACGTGGATGGTTCTGTAATAGGAAAGGTAAGGAGCAGCACCTGAAGTGTTTTATCTTTCATTCTTCCCAATTCCTTTAAGCAGTGTGTTGGAACATATAGCAACTTCTTTTGTTCCTTCTGAAGGCTGCTAAGCTGCATTATCCCATCCTGTGAAGAAGAGGCATGGTATCATTACAGACCAACTGGATTCACCTCACCTGAAATCTTGTTGTCCATTTGACAGTTGTCACTAGATGCTTCTGTTTTCTATCTTCTGCTGGAGAGTTTCTGTGTAAGATGGGAATCCATGTTATGGGTAGGATCAGTAGAGCATGTTATGTAAAGGGGTTCATAAAGAGAAAGAAAAGTGATGAGAAATGAAGGAATGCCGAAGGCAGAAAAGCAAATATTAATGCATCAGGTCAGGAAATGGTGACAATTAACAGAGTTGATGATAACAGGGAATTAAGATAGGATGGGATTACAATAGAAATGGCAGCGGAAAAGGCAGGAATTTGTCAGAGAAGATAAATAGTTGGAGGTCTGTGCAGGCTCTCTAGGAACAGAATTTAACTGATCTTTGAGAAAATGCATGCTATAGCTCACTCCTCAAACCTACTGGTGAAGCAGTTTGGCAAAAGCTTGGAACAGCAGATGCCTTGCAGCAGTTTTTCTGAAGATCAGTGAATTAGAATCAAACTGAGCACGAGTTTGATGCTCTTCTGAAAGCAAAACCCAGAAGCTCATCCATTCACATCTCTGTTAGCTGAAGGTTTGCCATTGAACATTGTGGTCATTGATGCTAAAGAAATTTTCCAGACCTAGTGAAGTTGCTGTAGAACTTAGTAGCTCCTATGCCCAATTTGTTCAGTCTGTGTCATTAGCAATAATAATAAAGAAAAATCGCTGGCTCCAAATACAGACTGTTCCCAGATATACACACAGCAACATATAAATCTGGACTAAATGTCAGCACTTAAAAGGTAAAAAGGCTAATTGCAACTAAAGCAAATTAGTCCTTCCCCTAAAGATAAGGAAACCAGATCCTGTATATCTCTCTCATCCTCAGCCCCATGTCCTGCTTAGTCTCGCTCCCTATTACAGTCTTCTGAGCTGCATTTCCCATTTGCCCTTTTGTCAGTATACTCCAAGCACTCTGGTGTTTCCTTCTCTTCCGTGTGGGGCTGCCCAGGAGTAGGAGCCCTGGTCTGGGGACCAGCCCTGGGGACCATCCAGGACAGCCCCTGCAGGACTTTCCCTTACAGGTGGAGCAGTGGGCTCAGCAGCTATGCACACGGGCAGTGAAATCCTCGTTTCAAACTCCTTCATCTGAGCAGAAGCTGAGAAATCACAGCAGGAAGTTTCTGTGGCAGTAGCAAATTGAGAAATGTAGTCTGAAGAGTGGGCTTTTAGTTCAATCATTTTATTTTAGCACCAGAAATTACACGTAAAGACCTATACAGCGGTGTTTCAGTGATGCTGATGCTGTTAACTTCATTGCTGGCTTTGCTGTCAGATGCATTTGTTTTACGAGCCAGGACTTCAGCCAGCCTCCATCCAAGTAAAGCTCTTCTGCCCTTGCACAGCCACTTTGCAGGAGCAGATCTCGTCTGCCTGTGCTGGGGCAGTGCCAAACGTCTGCGAGGCGTCTTCCTGCTCTGCTTATAGACGAAGCATCACTGCACTTATGGGAGGCCAAATAAATTTAAATAGTGGATCAATCTACACAATCTTAATTTAGAGCTCAAATTATTTCTTTGGAGGACAGCAGACGAGTCCTTGCAAAAATCACAGGACGTCTTAAGCTTCTGGCCAGGCTGGTACCAACAGGGTGGGGAGGCGCAGCAGTTTGCAGAGCAGGTGAAGAATATGTTGTTTCCTGAGCACCCAAAGGCAGGGAATTACGCAGGAGATTTTCCTGTACTTGAAAAAGACCTGTTATGTGACACTTTTTGTAATAGTTTGTCACTTCTAAAATCTGTCATTTTCTCTACCGGAGTTTTCCCCATGTCTGACTTGATTCTTTCCTTCTCTGTCCAAGTTTGTGATTGAAGGAGTTTTGTTTACTTTGCTGCAGACCCCTGGTTTTCAGAGGAGTCTTCTCAAGCAAATATATGGGGCATATCAGAGCAGAATACTTTGGGACATCTTTTTGCATCCAGAGTAACTTGCAGTTATGGGGTTTGTTCTGGAGTCACAGGCGCCTCAGGGCAGAAGTAGCTTCCAAACATGGCTCTTGTCTGCCTGTATTATTTGTATGCTCTGTAACAGTTGTCCTTGAATACAATTTTTAATGTGTTTATTTGGCAGCATTTCTTCACACAATCACAGAATGGCCTGGGTTGAAAGGGACCTCAAGGATCATGGAGATCCAACCCCCCTGTCACAGGCAGGGCCACCAACCTCCACATTTAATGCCCGCCCAGGCTGCCCAGGGCCCCATCCAACCTGGCCTTGAACACCTTCAGGGATGGACGGGGCATCACAGCCTCTCTGGGCAGCTGTTCCAGCACCTCACCACTCTCTCTGTAAAGAACTTCCCCCTGACATCCAACCTAAATCTCCCCTCCCTCAACTTAAAACCACTTCCCCTTGTCCTGCTGTTATCTACCCTTTCAAAGAGTTGATTTCCCTCATGTTTGTAGGCTCCCTTTAGATACTGAATTTTTTCTTTTCTCTTTCTTTTTTCTTTTCATTTCTTATGCATCCATTTTGAATATTTTATTGAGACTGAAAGATTCAGTAGTTGCACCTGGTGTTTTGAACAGTGTTAGGGTTCAGTCAGTACTTGCAAAGTCTGGGCTCTCCTCATGAACAGAAGGCTCCTCACTGTGTCTTTGTGGGGCAAAACAAAGAAATTCAAGCTCCAAGAAATCCAAGACTCCAGTGATGGGACTGAAGTGATTCTCCAGACTAAGTCTGTAGGCACAGTTGTCTACCTGTGGGCTTCGGCTACTGCCCTTGTGCAGTATTACATGATCTAAGTATTTGTATGCCCTGTATGAATCTCAAAGAAACCAAACTCTGGTCTAATGATGCCACTGCAAACAGAAGCACTGCTTTTGTGGAGGTGATCCATGAGCTTCTCTGTCTTACACTGTGGGCCCTTATTGGTATAAAGTGCTTGAAGCATCTTATATTAGTCTCACCCTCAGGTTGCTTCATGGCTTTAGTAACTTGACAAACAGACCTGACATGAGTAAGGTGGGATTTGGAAAAATGTAAACTTGATTGTTGCTATTACAAGAATGTTGTCAGGTTTGATACTTTTCTCCTGTTTTAAATCCAGGCTGTATTTTGCAGTTGCTAATTTGTAACAAAGGTCATCTTGGAATTGTAACTATCCTTTCCTTCATGGTTCTGCAGTACCCCAGATTTTTACCTTTATTTGGGTATAAAAGATGCTACTGAATGATGACTTCTTTTTCTTGCTTCTTGTATTGTTTTGATATTTAAGAACTTGTTTGCTTCTACTTCTGCTCACTGAATCAAAAGCAGCTCTCTTTTAGCTCCGTGATGAAAATTCCATCTGAATTCTTTTGTTCATGGGATTTTTGGAGGGAATATATTTCCTGGAAGAGGAATTTGGAATACAAGCACATATGGCCTGCTCAGGATCTTATTTCAGCATTACTCAGAACACGTACATAAGTAGATAGGGAGAGCAGGATGCTAGAAATTTTGTGACCATTGACTTCCTGTCTCACCGGTGCTGGTACATTAGCCCTTATCAAAGTTGGAAGAGCAGCTACAACACAGCCATTGTAGGGACCGGATCAATACCTGGCAAGGAGCCTGAAGGTCAGATAAAGTACTTAGGCAGGCAGCATGCCAGGCTAAAGAGATATCAAGAAAATCAATTAGATACTAAAGAAAGAGCAGCAAGCTAACTAAAAATCCAATCTTGAAAGGCTCTTTATATTTTGAAGTCAGCTTATTAGTGTTAGCTATATCTTTATCTCACTAATAAAATTACGTTTGTTAAGCAATTAAAACCAGACTCGGGTCATACAAGGCTAGCACAAAACTGACTGTAAACACCTGTACAGTACTAGATTAGAAATAGCTACAAATGGCAGAGATTACATCAACCTGCTTTCAGGGTACGGCATTGTACAACTTGTGACTAAGCTGCTCGCCTCCTCCCCGCATCGATTGCTTTACCTAGGTGCATTTGGCATCCAGCTGAGATGCTTTCTGCTCTGAGTGGTAATGGAAAGCACGGATTTGGAGTTTGTCTGCTGGTGCTGGCTGGTTTACTTGCTAAGTTATAGCGATCTGAAGTCAATAGATGGAAGAGAAACTCAGGTGGGATCGGTCAGCCCTGAGTTTTCCTCGCCATCCCTCCAAGCCACAGCGATGGGATGGAGAAACATCTCTTCCCAGGTCAGAACGTGGAAATGCCACCTGTCAGCAAGTATACTGCAGTATTGCTTTTGGGATACCACAAGTCCTTCCTCGCAGCAAATTTAAGGTGAGGAACTGCTCCTGTGCTTGGCTGCAGACCAATGCAGACCAGTACCCAAGTGAGAGGAAACTTGCCACTCGGAAAGAATCTGATAACGTTTGTTCCACGCTGTCCCCACCAGCCAAGATGTGGTGTGTCTGCTCCTGGCCTATCTCAGAAATTTAATCTGAGGTTGGTTGAAAGGAAGCAAATTCCAGTGAGGACAAAGGTCTGTGTGTTTTTTTGGCAAAGTCACTACAAAGTAACAGGAATGCTGGTGTAGTTGTGGTAGGCTCTGCCATACGATGGCTTTGAATAAAATTCTGGCCTTGCAGAAGCCACGGGCTTCATCATCTTTCCAAGCTCTGCTGTGTGTGATTGAAAATCACAGAATCACAGAATTGTAGGGGTTGGAAGGGACCTCCAGAGATCGAGTCTATGTCAAGTGTTTGATGGCAGGCAGGATTTGCTGGTTGCATTTGAGGCAGCTGCTAAATGCTGTTCTGTTCTGCAGAGGGAAGAGCTCTGCTCTCCTGTACACAGGGCTGCTGTTACACTGTGCCACTGTGACTCGTGTAGGTTGGATGTCAACATGGAATCACAGAAACACCAAGGTTGGAAAAGACCTTCAAAATCATTCAGTCCAACCATCCACCTATCACCAATTGTTCTCACTAAACCACGTCCCTCAACACAAAATCCAGACATTCCTTGACATCCCACCTCATTGTGTGCTTTGCACATCTGCACGTGTGTGTCTGTGAGTTGTTCATGCATACACACGCCTGCTCCATGTCCCACTGTGATAAATACCTGGAACTGAAATAATACCAGTTCCTTTGACGTTCTGACTGCATGTGAAGGCACAGGAGTTCAATAGACGGTAATGAAAAATTGAAAAGTTGGCTGTGCATAATTAATAAGGTTAATTTGTTTTATTCAGTTCTAATGCGGGACTGAGAAATCAGAGTAAGGAATCAAAATAAGCATAAGTAAAGAAAAAACAGAAGTTTGGTCTGTAACTGAGAGGAGGGCTCAGGTTCTTTATTTTGTGATGACTCCCCAATTTCAGCACATGCACCAATTCATTTGAACCTTGTTGCAAATTGTCTGGACAACAGAATATTGCAGGAAATAAGCACTAAAAGTCTTCTCATACTCCCATTTCTTTACAAGTCCTTGGTCTCTTTGTCAGGACAAACCCATAACATACTTCCCAGTAATCACTTCTGTTTAAACTCACATCTAGGCTTCCCTGCCTGGCCTATGAATTATTTCAGTCCCAAAAGATATGAAGTCTCTTAGAACTTAGCTGTTGAATTTGAAATTACAGGAACAACAAACAAAATTGGGGGATTTCCATGAGAGCATGCATTGCTGGACAGAATTCTCACATGTCAATGTTTCAACTGTATAAAGAACAGTGTAATCAATCTTCCTTTCCTATCTGTCTGCCTCTTCCAAATATCTGTGTACTTTCCACAGCTTTATTTAACGGAGTTGTATTTTTACAAAGCTGGTGAGGAACCCCATGTATGTAACATACATGTGTGTGTTGTCTGCACTGCAAGCAGCAGACAAAACAGTATGTTGGAAAGAATGGGGGCAGTGGTGTATGCACAGTAAATTAGAAAGATTTGTGTGAAATCCCTTCTACTGTTCTGGAGATCAAATGTAAATCTCTGCAGAGACTGAGAGTTACCTATTAGGGATATTAAACAGAAACTAAGCCTTCAATCTGAAAGAGGGAGAAGGGAAGTAAACGAAGAGTAATAATTTAATTATGAATGTTCCTTTTTTGACCATTAATGCATACCCATTTCTTATTCAGGCTGATTTCTAAACTCGAGTCAAGGATTTTTTGTGAATTTCAAAGAAATGAAGGCTGGAGACGTGCCAGTCTCTTCCACTGTGATCTAAGCCTCATCCATAAACCCTGGAGGATTGGGACATGGGGTCCCACCTGGCCTCCAATGACATGTCCTGTCCTTATGAAGCTGGGAGCATGCAGTGTGCCCTGCACTGAGCTCCCAGTGCTGCTCAGCTGCCCAGGCTGCTGGCCTCAATGGAGATGGTGGTGATGGTGGTGACAGCAGTTGCTGTGTGACCTGCAGCTGATCTCTGCATGTGGGCGCTGCTGTTTTCTGTAGAAGAGAAAAGCAAATCTCTATGGGCCTTCAAAATCCAGTTCTCTGCGTGTCTGGTCTTGAGTATGGAGTCAGATAGTGATGTCCTTGAGTTACAGGAGGACATTTTGTGCGTTGTCACAGCAAACTGAAATACAGTGAAAGTGTCAAGCTTTGATTCTCACACAAAACAGTCCTTGTTGCTTACACGTATTTCATGGATATGTATCACTAAGAAATGTTTATTCTGTTCAGTGCTGTCACTCTCCAAAAAGGATATTTTCTGTCTTTATAATAAAAGGAAGCAGGTATTTTAGGATTATAAAAATAAAATGGGAAAATCTGTCTTGGGTTTGACAGTTTGATTAGATCGCCTTTAAAGAGAATGTGCCCATAACTGGGCTGCAGTCACCTGGGATGCTACAGAGATACCACCCCTGCCTAGGATTACCAGCAGGAAGTAAATCTGTGTGTATTTGTGGTTTTCTGACTTCTGCAGACGTGCTCTGTCAGTAAATGCTTCAAAGCTCATGCAGGATTTCTTCTTTCTTTCTTTTCTTTTTTTTTTTTCTTTTCAATTTTTGTGAATGATTCTGATGCTTTGACACAAAAATTCACCAATTGAGTAACAAGCAAAAAGGCTTTCAAATAAAACGTACCACATTTGTTCAAATCATTGAAAAGCAGGAAATTACTGTTGCTCTCCAAAAAGCAGCTGTGTGTATACAGTGACTTTTTATTTAATGATTCAAATTATGGCATAAATATACATTGTATTTCTTGTTACTCTCATTTGTGTTACAATATGCCAAAGAGCCTTGAGCTCAGACATGAGCTGCAGCAGCCCAGGCTTTGTAGAGGAGCAGTCAAAAAATCAAACCTCTCTGGCACTAAGAAGTACCAACTTTCTTCTGAATTCTGATGTTGGAAGAGTCCTTTATGTACTTAAAATCCCATTGTATTGTAGGCTGGTTTGTTAATTGCTTGGGGTGATCAACAGGAGAAGAAAATGTTTCAGAAATCATTCACCTTAAGCTTGCCAGAGAAGGACAGCCCAGCAGCAAGTTTAGTCACATAGAATGGAAGCAATGGATTGATTGCAATGTGGCCACCTGAGTTTTTTTAAGGATATGCCCTCCCTGCCTGCCAAAGATTGGGCAGGGACAGTTCTGACACATCTCTGGTGTCCTCCAGTGCTGCTCTTGGACCCAAAAGATGCCTCAGGCTGCAGTCACTGGTTTGCCAGATCCCCCGGCAGGGCCTGGATCCATGCCTAGGAAGTCCTGAATCTCTCTTAACTGCTGCTGTGGTCTCAGCGTGGTTTCTCACATCACCTTGGCCAGCTTAGCACATTAAGGTGTCACAGATTCCACCGTGGGTGAAACTTCTGAGGTCACTTCTACAGCACGGAGCTCTGGTTTGGTTAAATGGATGGCAGGCACCTCAGAACTGTGGAACAATTAAATCTGCTCGAGAAAAAAATGTGGCTGGGCCAGTCGTAGTGTTTCCTGGCTAGGAAAGAATCTGGAGAATGGTCAGAATAGATTTCAGGTTGGAAGAAGCAGGAATTCAGCAGGAGGCCTTCCAGACATCAGAGTGCCTGATGTGAACACTGGAATTACAAAAAAAATAGATAGCTGAGTGACAGCTGATGAACAATGAACTGTGAACACGAGCTGTGACATAAAGGGCACCCTGTGTTTTAATTATAGAGTGGTCTGTAAATTATCTCATTATCTGCATTTCCCTCTTAAAGAGCGAGAAGCCTTCTGCATGTGGAGATGGCTGAATGGAGATGGCTGACCTTGGCAGGTGAAGCAGGGATGGGAGCGACTGGGGCTGCCCTGGAAATCCACACTTGATGGATTTGGGGAAAGAGCAGGAAACTTCATCATCCGATGAGGTCTGATATGCAAACCTGGCACAGCACAGGAGTGGCATCAGTGTCCTGGGAGGCCGTGTCCCCAGGGTATGGATGCCTGGATGTTGGTCTGGAGCGTGGCGTGTGGTGAGCGGCACAGCTGTAGGGTGTGGGGTTGCGGGCTCATGGCTTCTGGGCCAACGTTGCTCAGGTGTGGTTCACTGTGAATTTGTAACTGTTTCCCTTTTGGGTTTGAATTCAAACTTTTCTGTTAATTTATGTACCCAGAGGGCTCCCAACTGCACTTTGCCCTATGTGAGGTATAAGCCAAATTCCTGTGGCTGGCATGGGAACATCGGCTTAAAAGAGGGGAGAAGAGTCTAGAGAGTTTGCTGTCTGCACCAGAGCAGATACTCTTCCAAGATAATGCATTTCTTCAAAGCTAGGCAGCAGCTCAGTTTAAAACCATTTATATGAAAATAGATTCGCCAGGAAAGAGAATGTGCTGCTATTGTGCTTTTATAATGCAAGGATACTTTGTGCTCTTTCAAGTGAGCTCAAATGCTTACTGCCAATTGCTGTTTGAAGTGAGTGTAAGCAAATTTGGTAAGGAGAAAAGTCCTGAAGAGAGGAATGAATAAATGTGTAATGTATGGCTTAGTTTAGCTTGGTTAGGATGCTGAGCACTTCAGCTATGCTCAGTGCATTAATAACAATTAAATATACTTACCCATGTAAAAGCAGTTTGTTTTGCTGACAGTGACTTCTCCACGAGGAGATCTCAGGTACCTGAACAAAAATTTGCTAATTTATTTTTTATTTTGCTGAAGGCACTGTATGGGAAGGCTATTAAACTAATAACTTTATTGAAACGAATATTTAAGATGGATACATGCTGAGATGATGGGCAACCGACAAATTTTCTAATTGATTTAAGTAGATCTTATTTATTTTTAGGAGAGGAGGCCTTGAATACTTTTGTTCTTTAAGCTTTTGAACTTCTTTTGTCTGAACATTCTAAATGCAGAATAAACATCTTAGCTAATTTTTAACCCAGATATTCTAATAAGATGTACCACTTGTAGTTAATTTTCCAGCACAGTGAGACTCAGTCATGTGAAGGAAAATGACACCAGTTTTGTTCAGTCCATCAGCTCCTATGATACCCTTATAGAGAGCCATCAGAGAGAGCTGTCAGGGGGACAGTATTTGTGTACAGCTTCATGTACATCAAGCCATTATTTCCTGAATCTCCACTTGGGGACTGATGTGTTTCTTTTTGGTGGGGGGAGAGGGGGTTGGTGATTTGTTGTTTGTTTGTTTTTCTGAGAGATAGAAGCACTGGTGTGTAACACTGCAGAACAATGTGAGTATATCAGCCTTCTTTGAAAATGCTCAGCTGGTCAGGGATTCGGTGTGTATGCAAAAACAATCTGAATGATCACATCTTGGAGATGGGCGAGAGAAAGGACTAAGTGATTCCATTTCTATGCAGACTGGGGCTATGTAATTAAGTACATATGGACAGAAGCAGAAATGAAATTGCTTTTTCAGTTTTGGAAGAAAAAAAAACAAAGACTAGCAAAGAAAGTAGAATGATTTGAATAAAGAAATGAATGGGAGCAATAACTGGCCAGTCAATAGGGTGCTTTGGAATTAGAGAAGGTCAAGCTAACCTGATCCTTTATTCTGTTTCCAGCTTTTCTGCAGGTTAGGCTGAAAAGATAATGATACAAACCTAAACTTAAATAAAAGATTTGAATTGAGTCATATCTGAAATGCTGATTAAGAAATATAAATCATTTCTCACACACAGATCAGCTCGGAGCTGGCTAATTGCCCTCAGAGGTCAGCTTGGATAGAGATACCTGAGAGGTCAGTTCCTAGCAGAGCCTTCTGCAGGGTTCCAGGTCTGATGCTGTTTGCTGGTTCCATGAATGACTTACAAGAAAGTAAGAAAACTGTAGTGACCGGGCACTATTTGTTGTGTGTGGCCCTCAGATGAACTGTATGGTGTCATTCCCTGAGTTGACAATTCTTATTCACAGTTCAGAAGAACTGAGAGCATCACTAACATACTTGCAAATACTATTCCCAGAAAAAGTATATGTTCTCCTAATGGGGAGAACATGATGTATTGGTCTTATCAAACTCAAACTTGTGCAATGACTTCATCTATAATAAATATGTGCTGTGTAAGACATTATTTAGCAAAGATATAGTGAGATCCAGGACTAGAAGCTGAAACTAGAAAAACTTGGCTGGAGCACTTTTTACAAATGGGTGTAATTAATCACTATTCTTATGGTTTATGGGTGCAGTGCCACATCATTTTTGATTTTTACCTAAGTGCTGTCTGCTTTTAAGGCAATAGATCTGTTTGTGTTCTCAGACCTCTAGGTGTGGTTACATCAGATTATATGCAACATGAAGCTTTTCTCTAAGCTATACTGGAAGTTCAGATAAACGAGTGCAGTGTTCTCCCCTGCTCATCTGCAACCATCTCTCCTTCCACGTGTCCCCAGGGAGTCTCTGGAGTTGCCCAGAGGTATTTGGCCTTGCCAAACACATTGTGCCAGGGGAGGTTCAGGTTGGGTATTAGGAAACATTTCTTCTCCTAAAGAGTGGTGGCTCATGGGCACAGCTGCCCAGGGAGTGGAGGAGTCACCATCCCTGGGGCTGTCCCAGAGCCATGGGGATGTGGCACTGAGGGATGTAGGCAGTGGGCATAGGGGGGTGTGTGGTGTTGGCTTGGGGTCCTAGAGGACTTCTCCAACCTTAGTGATTCCCTGATTTTGTAATGGATCCAGTGGTGATACAACAGTAGACACCGACTGTGCTTGTCTGCACGCTGCCTTTTGAGCACACGTGCTTAATTCTGCTCCTCTCATACTGTTGCTTTTCTTCTGGATCACTTGACTTATTATGGAAACTGCTTGCTGAGATATGTGTAGTCTGAAGCTTGCATTGTTTCTGGGGGAACACTGACAAACCCACTGAATTTATAGCCCTGATTTCCAGATGAATGCTGAGGCTTGTTTCAATCGTAGTTCACAGTACTGCCTACATCCCTCTGCTTAGAGTGTAGTGCAGGGCAGCTGTTTATGTTGTAGAATGACTTTCTGACATTGATGCATGGGGAAATTATTCCACAAAACTTGCCAAATATGGTGCATGCTGCAGGAAATCCAGTGAACTAACCAGACGGGGGTAACCTTCCAGCCTGCCAGAAGTATGGAAATCTCTCCAAGGATTTGTGACATTCAAAGGCAATTGTGTGGTACTCTGCAGAGATTCCTGCAGGACAGTCACACTCGAAATTCCTCCAGATTAGCCTATCATCAAGTCATCAGGATCCTGCTATTTGAATAAACACAGCTGTTGTTTTCCAAGAAGTATGGCAAAGAGCAGCAAGGAAAAAAGGGACAATTAGTGTTGCTAACTGACAAGAAACTCAAGCTGGCACAGCTCTATTTAAGAGGCTTTGGCTTTTTGGAAAGCCTTTTTTTTACAACAATGTGATTTAAGAGGAAAGAAAAAAACTAACCTACCTATCCTATATCAAAGTCTCATTCATACTTTTATGAACTGAACATGATGTAGGAATAATGTCTCTTTTGTCTTTTTTTTTTTCTTCCCATTTCTCACAGCCCTGTGCTCTGATTGTGAGCCTGTGCAGGAGGTTAGCTGGATGGGCCATGGCATTTTTGTTTCATGACATGACCATGACTTCTTGCAGAGATGTTTGCTAAAGTGGTTTTGTCCTGCAGTGACACGGTTTCTTTCCCCTGTTACTTTCGTTCCTGTTCTCATCTGCATTTTAACCCCCAAAAAGGAGCACTAATACCAGGATTGTCGATTCCAGTCGAACTGCTTGCTTCTCTCACGTCGTGATGTCTTCTGACTTGTTTTGTGTTGAGCTGTCTTGGAAGAGAACTCATCACTTGACTATGTTGTCACTGACATGCATCTTAGCAGTTGAATCTTTTTGTCCTGTTTGCCATTATATGGAAGCCATACCGTGTTTTTTCTCTCAGGAGCCAGCAGCTGTACAGATGTCCATCACACTCTGGACAGAGTTTTGTCCATGTTCCTGGCACTGCAGAGAAGCAAGCAGTCTAAAGCCACCTACTCTGAATTTCCTACCCTTTGATTTGCCAAGGGAAGCCGGGAGAAAAATCACATAAGCAAACGTGTACAAAATGTCTTTGGGAATGTTAAGAGTTAGACCTGAGCATACAGACACTTGAAAGAAGTGTATTAGACTTTGTGTTTCCAATGTGCTTGTTTTTAAAATAACTTCTCCTGACTTAATCCACGGTAAAGAGAAAACGTCTGCAGTTTTCTTTGTCCTTGATGATGTAAACATCCAGAAAAGAATGAAATGGGACCCAACCAACCTGTGGATTCCAGCACTTCCATAGCATCTCACTCCAAGAAGTATGCAGGCCCTTCCAGAAATTGCTAGAGGATTCTTTTCTGACTCTTGGCTTCTACGTCTTTCTTTCCCCCTGGATAGCACAGCATACTGTTTATTAGTGTAGCCAGTGGAGCAATAAAGGCCATGTCTTAGACATGGAAAATTATGGTTTAAATAATCTATTCTTTTCTGACTTGTTTGAGAGACCGCTCTGCTACCAGCCCATAAAAGGTTGATCAAGTATTGATTTTGGACATCTAAAGGCCTTAGTTTCATTTTCTTAGGTCAAAAAATGTCCCGCAGCAGGAAAGCTGGCTGCTATGCAGCGTTCTGGCCTTCTCCTTTGAACCATAATACACTTCTGTCTACCAAATTCCTCACATCAGAGAAACTCTCCCATAATATTTTGCATACGGCAGCTCATACTGGAGCCTGGATGGCTGCCTCTGGACTACTTGTGGTCTTTCATGGGTTCTTGCCTTAATAGGAGTCTTGATTCAGGGAGCAGACACAGTGGAAGGAGGTTAATAGGGAAAAGAGAGGAAACAGAACAGTCTTGACCTCATTAAGGAAAGCAAGCTGAAAAAAGAATGCGAGAATAATCGCCTGATATACTTAGGATAATGTGGTGGTCTCATGACAAGGTGTCCAAATAGATGATTAGATGAAATATGGGAGAGGAGTTAATTTCCTCTGTGTCACTGTGCAGAGCCTCATCTTATGCTCTTCAGCACTTCATTTATATGTGCATTTTGTCAGCACACATGCAGCAATTTCCTTAAGCAGTTAGAGCATTTTATATCCTAACTAGAAGTCATCCCAGTATCTCCTTTCATTAACAGAAAAGCAAGGCAAAAATGTCCTGGAGCTCGGAAAGAGGCCTAAGAAGACAATTGCAATGGCAGCTGTCAGCACTGTCACAGTGAAGGTACGGATAGGAAGCACAGGAAGCACAGATAGGCCATGTGTGTCTTTAGAGACCCCGCTGCAATTTTTTCTGACTGCAGCAGTCTTGCAGGAACTGGTGTTCCTCACTGTCATTCTCCTGTGGCTGACGCTTCACACAGCAGTACATCTCTTGCTTTGCGGCAGAGATCACTTGGTCCCTCTAATTTGAAATGGAGCCTGTGAGTCCTAAGACAAAATAAAAGTCATAACGTGAAGTTAAAAGAGGTAAGAATAACAAAATACATTTTGGAAATAGTTTTGAAAATAAGTGGTATACACAGAGGTAGAGGGAGCCAGTTTTGTGAGCCTAGGCTCCAACGCTAATGATGTGATTTAGATTAATTGCAGTGTTCTATTGCTTTGAATTGAAAACAGCATTTTTATAGGCTAGACAGCAGGTGCAGAATATCTCAAAAGCAAAATCCAGTTTTCCTGAATGCTTACTAAGTATTAAAATGGAAAGGGAACCAAGACAGAAAATTCACTATGGAGAGTGAAATTTTTCCTAAACAGAGTATCTTCTCCTCCCCCTCATCTTTCTTGAAGCATTCACAGGTCTCCAAGGAACATATCTGCATCGTGGCAAATATCTCTGCACACCCTAAAGATTTAGATTCAGGTCTCATGTTTGTATAATGTACCATTCTGAAGCGTTCAGTTGTGTGGATGAGATTTATTAGGGGCTCTGGAGTATCTAATTGTAGAGGCAAGGGCTGAGCACCGTGATGCAGCACTAACAGAGAGCAGTCTGTTAGGAGAACCCAAGCGCACAATGAGTCCTGTTTATCTCCAGCCTGTACAGATGTATTGCCAAGTATGTTGTTCTATCTCCAAAATTAAAGTAAGAGTTTATAAATGAGGCACTTAGATGTGCAGCAGCTGCCCTCCTGAAAGTACATCATTATTAGTTTGCAGCAGCAGCGCTCGGCTTTCTACCGAAAGTTGCTGTTTGTTAATTCTGTGAGCGTGCGGTGCTCGGTGGTGGTGTTGTGGGGATGCTTTCTGCCTAATTTAGAGAAGAACCATTTGCCCCGATGTTCTTAAAGGCTGAAAGGTACAAATTTACAGTCTCTTTCTTTGGAGAATTATAAGTGGGTTGTGCGCTGTGGTCTGGGACAGCATTTGGGTTTGTCAAAGGCAAAGAGAACATGAGCTGAAGGAGTGTGATGTGGTGAGCTGCTGCTTCCCAGTGTGTGTGGCTTGAGGAAAGCATGGCTCCACCAGGATAAAATGTCTCTAAGATGCCCCCAGGGCGTACGGTCAGTCATACATGCCATGTCAGTGCAAGACGGGCTGCTCTGCAGTAAGATGACAGCCAGGGATCTTCTGCAGTAGGCTGTGCTGTGATGGGGAGCAGCAGCACACCCGATGGGATGTCTTTCTAGGATTGCTCTTGGCCTAAGGAATTAGCATCACCAGCTGTTACCCAAGGTGACTGGTTTTCTCACTCCCTTAAGGAATTTTCATTTTGTTTCAAGCAATGAAAAAGCAAATGCTTTTTGCATTCCCAAATGCAAATACACCATTATTAGCAAAGGGAATGAGCCTATGGGCTTTATTTTGGCAGCAGAAACTAGAGAGACCTAAGGAGAGGGGAAACAAGCCTAAACATAAACAAACATTTCTTATTTTGAATAGTGATGTTTTGGTGTTTTTCAGAGCTGGCTAACCACTTAGCCTCTTTTATTTTCCTTACCAGTAATTTCCAGGTTCTATTTGCTAAGAGTAGCAAGAGAAATTGCTTATCTTAGAGGCAGGAATCAGCCTGAAAGAGCCATGCAGGACATTAAGAATGGCTGGCTCAGCTCTGATGTGTGGACCTCTCCCTGCCTGGTGATGGAAGTGTCTGCTGAGCAGGCAGCTGCTGGGCATTGCTTCAGCTGCTGTGCCGCAGCCATGGCCGACAGCTGCAGCCCTCCCATTGCCCTGGGGGTTCCTACCTGCTCCTGGGAACATACAGCCCTCTGCCTACATTGCTTTTAAGAGCAAGTGGAACAATTAACACCAGCTTGCATTCTGCACAAGACTAAAGGTGGATGGGTGTTGGCTGAGGGTTCTGAGCAGTTTGCCTCCACTCCTGCTTCTACCACACGTCTTCTGTCTGGATCTGTGCAAACCATTGCAGGTTTTCAGAAGGTGCCCAACGAAAGCGTGGGTTGCTTCCTGTGTCTGAAAATCCCATCGATAAGGTTTTTTACTTTCTCTTTGCTACACAGAAGGGGATACATCTCTGCCATTCACTGACACCATCTGTCTGCTGACTGCGGGTCGGGTGAGCTGCACGTGCACCCTGTGCACCAGCGAGCCCTGGCTGTGCAATAGATGTGTTTTCCATCTGCACTTCTGTGCTTTTAATGAGGTTTACAAGAAGGCAGATATTACCCAATAGTTCCCTGCATGTGAAAAGACAGCTGGGAAGGGGCAAGCAACCTCTTTTATTTTAGTATTTATTGCATAAGATAAGCGCAGGAAGTGGAGAGAGCTCTGAAGAGGAGAGATTTATCCCACACAACACTGCCAACAGAGCACAGCCTGCTAAGGGCACGCAGGGCCTGCTTGTGCCTCCCGTGCTATAGATAGGTTCTCCTCACTGCACTGAGAGATTTGTAATTTTAGATGTAAAGCATGAAGGTTTGTTTAGTGTAGATGATTACTGGAATGACTGGAAAACTAGATTTCATTTAGTTGTGACACTTGAAAATATTGTTAGATGAATGATTGAAGTCTGTGTCATCATTTATTTTCCTTATAACCCTGTCCTTATGCTAGTCCTATTTACATTTTTAATGTGCTTGTACATGGAGCAGAGTAAGGGTGGGTCTCATTCAAGGCAAGATTTTCCTTCTCCTGTTAGTGATTTTCTGGTGTTACAGATCAGGTTATAGCTGTTGGCAGCGATGCATGCAGAGAGGCAGAAGACCCAGATTTGTGTTTAGCATTTTTCAAGGAAGAAAAATATGTTTGGCATTTTAATTTTCTTAAAACATTCTATAATTTGTTACATCTTGCTCATTCACAATGTAAAGCTAGGGAGAGACCGATGCTATATAAATAGTTTCTGAAGGCTCTCTGGTAAGGCGTCCTTGTGGAGTACTGGAGACTGTGGTGTTTAAATTGAGATGGAGAATTCAAGTGTGCACAGGCATATCTTCATATTTCATGAATAAAAACGTGGGCAGTTTTGTATCTGATAAAGCAGACTTTTTGCTTGTGCAAATTGCCACCCTTCCATCGAGTACAGTGTTTTGTACTGGCCAAAAAGCCCACTGCAAGTGTGCTGAGCTCGGCTTTGCAGCCCCATGAAACACAAACTCTTGGAAGCTGGGTGGAGGAGGCTGTCCCTGCTGAGAGGTTGTCTAACTTTGGTTTTGATTTAAGCTGTGTTACAGTGAGATTGGCAAAAGGCAGTCGGAGGACTGGAGAGGAGGCAAGAGGCAAGAGGAGAAAAGCACTGTGGCAGAGAGGTAAATCCCATTCTGGTCTGTGCATCTGCCTACAGATGAGAATACTTGATCTGAGGGTAGATGACAAGGCATCCATGTCCTTTGAAAATACCATGAGATGAATTACAGGCAGGAGCAAGGAAAAGCAGCAGGACTCCAGTTTTGCTTCTATATTTCTGCCCCCATCTTCACCTTCTAAGTGAATATACATTTTTTACAAATACGTACTGTAAAGTAAATCTTCCAGTGGAAATATTCTATGCTTCCAATGCCTTCGTAATGCTTTCCACTTCTCTGTGCTGCTTTTCTTATGGATCTGAAAGTGCTTTGAAGCAGTCGTCAGCGCAGTCTGCGTGGGATGGGGAGGGATGGTCCCCACCTGACAGATGGGGGCTATGAGGCACAGATGGGCTGCATGACTCGAGCCGAGAGGTAAAGCCATGCGCCTGGAACATCTCGTCTGTCCCGGATCCTCCCCAGCCCCAAAGCGACACCGTTGCAAGTGTTAGGGCAAAGCTAAGTCGGGAACGTGGTGAAGCAGTGCCTGTGGCTGTTGCTGATCCTCGGTGCTTCTGTGCGGTCCCTGCTAGCAAGTGTGCAGCTTCGCTGGGGATCTGTCACTGGTGGGAGGGTGACAGGGGCTATGGGCTGACAGGAGCTCTTCAACGTCAGACAGTTTTTACCATTTTTGTGCTAAATTTTTGCTTCTGTTGCGGAGGAACATCAGAAGCTGAAATGTGTTTTATTCTGGTACAGGATAAAGGCGTCTCTGTGATCCTACCTTGTTGTTGAGGCTCTGGGAAGACAAGATGGTTGGAGGCGAGACGCATTGCCTTCAGAAAGCCTCCTGGGTCTGGCTGCACTGGGTGAACACTGAACCTTGCCTGTGAAATGTTCTCATTTCATGGAAGTCTCACATTTCCCAAATTTTAGCTTTCCAGCTATTAGTGGGGGAGAAAGGGGATCAATTGTCCAAGGCCAGGCTGGATGTGGCTCTGGGCAGCCTGGTCTGCTGGTTGACGACCCTGCACAGAGCAGGGGGTTGGAACTGGATGAGCATTGTGCTCCTTTGCAACCCAGGCCATTCTGTGTTTCTATGAGAATGACAGAAACTGAAGTAGCAAGGGAAGGAGCTTCAAATATTTTAAGTAGGCTAGGACTAATGGCAACTACTTAAAAGTGGAACAGTCACTTCTTACCTGGGATTGTTGAGACTGGAATAGAGGAGGCTCAGGGGAGATCCTATGGCTCTCTACAGTGACCTGAATGAAAGAAGGTTGGAATGTGGTGGGGGGCAGCCTCTGCTTCCAGGTAACAGCAACAGGACGAGAGGTGATGGCCTCAGCTTGCACCAGGGGAGGTTCAGGTTGGTAGTAGGAACAGTTTCTTCTCTGGAGGAATGACAATGCAGTGACACAGCTGCCCAGGGAGGTGGTGGGATCACCATTCCTGGGGGTGTTCCAGGACCACGGGGATGTGGCACTGAGGGATGTGGGCAGTGGGCATGGTGGGAGCAGGCTGGAGGTTGGACTTGATGGTCTTTAAGGTCTGTTCCAACTTTAATATTTCTACAATTTTTTAGTAAACAAAATTGCAGTGCGCTTAATTAAGGACGTAATAGGGGGGAAGAGGCAGGTGTGAAATCATTGAGTGTGAAGTCACCAAGAACAGCAGGCAGTTGCATTGTTATTTGTGATTCTTGTGCTTTTGTGGAGGTCAGGTGAGGCTTCCTTGCCCAAGTTTAGGAGAATGAATTGGCAAACAGGTTCGTGGGAGGTAATGGCACGTTGAGTGATTCCTCAGTGAGCATTCACTGCATAATGAACAGAGGTCTTCTCCCTGAGTGATCACCATTTCATCTGCCTTGTTTCCTAGGAGGGATTTTTGTATATATGTTCAGGAATTAAGTGATTTCTGAAATGCGTTGGTGTAAGAAACACATGCTTTATGTTGAGTAATAGCAGGTCTGTATCATTTTACAAAACAAATGAGAAATGCTACACTTTAGAACTAGATTTATCATGTCAGAATTGAGAGCTCATTTTATATTTTAGTCTGAAGATATTATTAAACTTTGCATTGCTGTGAATTATGTATCAGTCAGCACATTATCAAAATAGAAGCATCTTGAAATACTTATTGAACAAACATGAAAGTGGCTTCTTAGATTACTTATGAAGCATCTTAACCCGGGAGAAGGAAAATACAAGCTTTCTATTTCTTGTGTAATGAAAGGCAAACATATTCAATAAATAGCTGCTTTTGGAAATGCAATATAACGTTCTTGGAAGTCAGCATCCTTGGGAAAAATATATTTAAAAAGGAAAAGTCTAAAAGCTCAGGGCTCTCCTCTGCCCGGCAGCGTGAGCCCTCGTTCAGCCCATCTGTGATACAGAGAAACTCACTTTTCGGGCAGGATTTTTTTTGTTGGTGAAGAATCTCAGGAATCTAAAATTGACCAGAAGCGTTGGGAAATGCTCTGAGTTCTTCATGTGATATAGTGACAGAACCAAAGGGAAGGGTTAAACACAGTGGTGACAACGTGAAGTCGTACCTCTGGGAGCACTGGACTGAGTCCTAACGCTGCTGTTAATTTCTTAACGTTAATTTCATTACAGCAACCTGCAGGTTGCCCAGAGGGAGGTCCCTGTTTGATGGAGAGCGTGCAAACATGAGGAATAAATGCTCCCTGTCATGGAGAAATGTGATGTGTGAAGGGATGGAGATAAGTGGAGTGAAGAATGAGTTAGCAGCAGGTGGATGTTTTTGTGGGCTCGGGGCATAAAGGGTCTCAGCTCAGTAATGGGTTTACCAGTTAAACAGAAGGAAATGAGCAGTGGATGAGGGGCAGGCAGTAGGGAAAGGAGAAAAAGAACCCTCCTTTTGCAGTGCTGCCACACCCACAGCCATGAATGCAGGCCTGAGCTGTGTGTAATCTGGAAAAGGCTCCTGGCAGAGCGCGGGCATCCCAGCTTGCTTGCTGGCAGTGCCATGGAGCCTGTCCAAGGGAGGGTGGCTTTGTCACTGCAATTATACCTAAGCTTGGCCTTTCAAAACAAAGTGATGTCAGGACCGGTCTGTCATGCTTTTCCAGTAAAAGTAAATACAAGAAACTTCTCATCCTGCATCTTTGCGTGGTGGAATACGCTGAAGAGGAAAAACAACCCACGCTGCCTCTGTAATGATTATTATGGATGCTTGTTCTAAGTAATGCTACTAAGCACACCTGTTTCTGATACCATTCCTACCAATGAAATGTGCACCAGCTTTGCTCAGTAGATGTCAACAGACCTGTGTCGGTGGTTGAGCCACTGGAGACAGTAAATAATCTTGAAATCTGATTTATTTCACCTCTGCGTTTATGTTACATTCCTCATTTTGCATTTGTAGGAAACAGAGCTGACAGCAACTTTGGTCAGTGTGACTCTGTATAATAACAACAAAAGTGTAAAAAATTCCTTCAGCTAATTGCTGACCTATGACTTTTCCAGTGTAAGGAGCCTTACAGGCACTAAAGTAAATGGAAACAAAGCCATACTGTCATTTGGTGTAAAGTGATCTGACAGCACTAAGGCATTTGGAGCTGGGCTGATTTATTGTAGCAGCTGAGGATCTGGAAACTGCAGTTCTTAATGTTTTTAATCATTTATAACGTCAGTCTGACCGACAGGAACGAACTAATAAGCACAGGTTTCTTGGTAATGTGCTTTCACCTCTGGGGAAGCAGAGGTGAGAAGCCTCCATGCCCCATAGCTGGGGGCCCTGCAGCTCTGCACGCCTGGATTGGAGCAGCTGGATGCACTGCAGTTAGGACAACCAGAATGCCAGCACAGCAGTGAGTGTCTCCATACCCACAGAATAAAAAAAATCCCTGAATTTGCATGAAATCTTTCAGTACTCTTGGGTTAGCCCTAACTTGCTCATCTCTGCTGCTATTTTACCTCCATAGGAGACACGAATGCTCCATCGACTGCATTTCAAAGTGACTGATAGATCCACTGACTTTGATCCAAGAGCAATTGCTGACTGCTGTAAACACTCACTTCATGGCAACCATCATCACTATCACTTCTCAGCACTACATCCTTACCTGCTGTTAAGCCTACCGGTTATCTAAAGCAGTGTTTAGAATCACAGCTTTATGATTGTTATCAGTGGCATTTGTGGAGCAGCCTGTATTAGTAAGACATCCCAGCAATTTTCAAACGTGTTGCAATATGAAAAGGTTGCATTTCAAACCTTAAATTGTTACACTGGACTTCTAAACAGCCATTTCACCCCTTCTGTGGTTAACAGAAATGCAGGACAGTGTACAAGTAGAAATTTAGTGTGACTTTCTGTAGGCTGGTAGGAATATTGGTGTAATCAGTGTCTTTTATTGGTTCTCAAAAGCCCTGTGACCTTTGAAGAGATCTCTTCTAATGCCAGTATTTAGTATCTCACATTCTTTTTCATTTTCTTGTGATCAGCAAAAATACATTGTCTTAAATTTTATTTCTTCTTGTAGGGTTGCCTGCCCACACAGATCCTAGACTGTGATCCCTGGGAAATCATTCTTTCAAAACGCTAGGAAAATGTACACATAGATAACTTTTGTCAATTTTCTACATTTTGTTTCTTTTTGAAAAGCAGGTGAGATGTAGTTTGAAATAGGCCTCTTGAACTTCTTTGTCTCTCATTTACTTAAACCTTAAAAAAAATCTGCAGAAATAGTACATCCCAAGTGAAGGCAGTTGTTCCCTAGATCAAGTTTCAGGGAAAGCACTAAGTGCAAACACAACTTGCCATTGCCTGAGAGGGGCTTTTTCCTGGGGCTCAGACCTTCCCTGAAGCAACAGAGGTGGGGAACAGGATCCTGAAGCATCTTGACATTTGCAAATTCACTCTTATTCATCTCTGTATCTCAGCTGGATGACAAATGTGTGTTATCCATGGAGTTATGTTTTTTCGACGTCTCCATTTATTGGATGCTCCAGGGTGTTTGGATTCAATTGGAACTTACAGCTTGTCTATGTTTTATTTGCATAATAAGGTTATGAATGACAGAGCAGCTACAGCCAGACGTGTTGGCTCCAAAGATTGCAATTTAAGCTGAGTATCTTGCAAGAGTGAAAAAGGAATCAGAGTGAGAGATTGAGAGTCTGATCATGTGCAAAAAGTTACAGAAGGGAAGCTCCATGATGTAGAATTCCTGGTTGTGTGACAGAAGTTTTCTGCTTTGGGATTCAAAGCACCAGGATCCATGTCAGCTGCGTTTGGATGCTCCCTGGTGAGCTGTAGTCCCACGTAAAGTAGTATGTAAAAAGAAAAGAAACCTCCTCCCCCAAAAGTGTGGCATTTGCAAATACATACCTGTATGTATACAGCATGGACATCAGGGAGAAGAGATGTGTCTGTGTTTTTAACTTAAATCTACAGCTTGCATGCATGTTAGAGCTGTGTGGAGAACAGTTTTCTATATATTCCAAAATACTTTTTTTTTTTTTCTTCTGGAAAAGCTGATCTGAACCTGAGGAACTCTGGAAATTGGCACATAATATTCCAGGAACCGTTATGGAATGGGTCATTAAAGCTGTGTTCCATGTCCTTCAGAACTGTCACTTGCAAAGACCGACCATTTGAGAAACAGCCTTTAGTTTGTATGAATTGAATTCTGGAGACAGAACAACGCACATAAGTTTCAGTGTTACTCAGTGCTGCAGCCAGTGCATTTCATTGTCCTTTCTGAGCTGTGCTGGCTGGCAGCATCTGCGTATCTGCATTAACTGCTGCTTGAGATCACTGTTCTCACAGTGCAGGAATGCTGTAATTAATTTTCAAAACATGTCTTTGAATGCGTATTTATGGATACGGCTTGTGAAATGGGCTAACATGAGATTTTTATGGTAGTTCGTATATGCTCCAAGAGCTTCTGCTGATGTTCAGAGCTTCCCTGTGATTATTTAGAGATGTATTGAGCCATGCACTCTTATTTCCAAAATGAGTACTTCTCAGTCAACGTCAGGCAAGTTCTCCAGTTGTGCCATTCTGGTAATGGACGTCCTGATATAAAAACAAGACGTCAATAGAATAAAAGACTTTTCTTTATATTCTCTGATCGTAGAGGCTATTGATTACACACGGCAGTCACGTCAGGCAGTGCATTTTTAGATGATTACTTCATGCCTCAGGTGATGCAACGCACCATAAAGAAGATGGATGGTGCTTTGTGCTTCCACTGCCTTCCAAGTAAATCCTCCACAACACAATCCCCAATTTTCTGCCTTACTTTCTACTTGTGCAACTGCAGCACTGGAGCTGGTGAGCTCAGCTGCTGCATCGAGTGCTGTCTTTTGTGATTCCTTTTTCTAATAATTGTTTTTATTTTCTATTGATTAAATTGTTTCTTGTCTAGCTTCTACAGGCAGAGATTCTAACAGACATTATGAAGTCAGTAAGCACTATAAAGTGTGAAAGCTGCAGGAGCTGTAGTCTAAACATTAGAGGGGAAAGCAGGATTCCAGATCTAGTCTTGGCTTTGCCTCTGAATATGATTGTAACCTTGGGCAAAGCTCTTAAATTTGCCTTTCCCTGGTTGCCTTAATTTGTGTAGCAGGATAATGAGACTTAGCTAGTCTTTTTTTTTTTTTAATCTTTTTTTTTGTTTATTTCTAGGAAGTTGGAGGAAGAAGGGTGGAGGGGAGCAGAGAGCTGCCTGGGGGGCACAGGGAAAGGGCTCCGCACATCCTTGCTGGAGCTGGCCCTAGGAAAGTGCCTTATGCAGACCAAACCCTCATGAAGCTGTGCTGCTTCATCCCAAGGTTAAGTGCAGCTTGATGAAAAAAACACCAAAGGAACCTAATCCAGGGAGAGAAGTGCTGCCATAGGCTGAGGTGCAGCTACTTGGAAACCTCAGGGAAGCTACCATAATGAATGACTAGGGGCATGCTGAGCTCCTATCCTTTACTATTCCACGCTGTTAGATATGAACATGAAGGTATTTGCTCTAAGAAATTTGGTTAACTGAGGATTTAACACCGGTCTGCCTTCCATCATCTCTTTTTTCTCACTTCCACCACTGTGCTATCCCCACTGGGATGGTAGATTCGCAGATATTAAAGCAATTAACGACTTACTTCATTTTCCAATCCATCTTTTGGCAAAAGTGGTGGTGTTCTTCATTCTGCATGAGCGAGGGCTCTTGCCCAGTCATGTTTTAAAGAGATGGGGATTAACTGCTTACCTGGGAGATTGTTTGAAGCTGAAACATTTCACCATCAGGAAGTTGTTCTTCAGATTCAACCTGAATTATCTTCCTTAATTTAATCACATCACTCCTAGCTATGCCCAGTGAGTTGCACTAAATCTTTCCTCTCCATTCTTTTTGTTTACATCCTTCATGTGTGCGTTGACAGATATATCACCCATAGGTATTGCTTGGCTTAACTATACATACTTAATTGAAACACATTTAATTATTCCTCCCATATCCACTTCTGTAGCCCAGCTCTGCTTTTTTCTTTTAGTTTTCTTTTTCTACGCCTAGCTTGTCAGGAACTTGCTGGTTAAATTGATTTCCAGGTGAGTGTTCAGTGCCCAGTGCTTCTCCACCTGGAGCTCCTGTTTGATCTCAGATCTCTTTTTTCCTCTTTGCCTCAAGGGGGATTTGGAGAAGTAAACCTTACTCTTATGTAAAGTTAATTAGTAGCAAACCCGATCACTTCATTGTCACGCAGTTCTACCTCGAGTCCCTCTTGGGCACTTGCCAGTCAATCAGATTGGAATAAGTGAAATGCTGTGCATGGGATGATTTATTTACTTATTTATTTATTGCCAATTGCAAATTGTTTTAGCTTCTATTTGTGCTTTGATATCTGATGGCAGATGCCTTTGGTTGTACTGGCAACCTTTGGCCAGAAATATGTGTTACCTTTCCGTGGCACCCCAAAAATATTGTCAATACATACCAACATTCAGTGATGCCATAACAGCCCAAAGATCTCCCATATCCACAGCCTGTTATCTCTGGCTGCTTTAAAAGGTTCTTTACCAAAATCACATAAACACAGCCATCGCAAACCTGCTTCTCTCTGCTGTGTTGAGAACTCACACAGCGCCCATAAAGCTCCGTGACAGAAGATGCTACCTGAGGTCGAATGAAGTATGTGAAAAACCATGTTACTTCCCTGCTTCATACCAAAAATATCACAGAGCAGAAGGTGTGCCACTGCCTCACTAAAAGCGATAGGTGAAAAGGCATACCATCAGCTACTCAGAGAAAAGCAAGTCTGAAAGCTCGTGCTCTGATTTAACTGAGTGGTATTAACAAGCCATAATTGATCATTTTGTTGTGGACTCAGCATGCAGATAAATACAGAGCACTTCGGTTCACTTCAAGCTATCACACGATTTCCTTTGCATTGCTGAAAAACAAATCCTTGACAAAACGATTTACTGACAGTGCCAGTCACTGTCTGACTGTGGGACTGCTTGGACATCCTCTCCTTCAAAGTGACTGATACCCTGCAGCATCTACAACAGAACAAACAACTTTGCTAGACAGTGCAAAAATATCTTGACAAGTTCAACCGTTTTCTTTTAACCCCTTGAGCCCTCCTGCGCTGTGCACTGTGCATTTGCAGGCTTTGCTGCAGTGCAGCAGGGTAAAGATAGCAGAACCTGGTGTGCCTCGGTAGGTGCCAGTTTTTAAACATATGCTCTGTAACTTCTGAAGTTGGGAAATTGGTTCAGTGCAGCAAAATCACACTACTTTTCCACTCAACTTTTAAGTTGTCAGGGAGGGAAAAGTGTGGTGGATTACTGACAGTTCCTTTGAATTTGCTCGAGGCTTTTAATGTTTTTACATTGAAATTACACAAAAGTCTGGAGATCTGAGTTTAATATATTGCTGTATTCAACAGCAAATAGTTCTTTCAGTGAAATTGCTGTTTCCGTCAATAATGGTTTGGGTTTTTGTAATATATGAAAGTCTTAATCTTGATTAAAGTTCTGCCTGGGTAAGCACTGAAAGAGTGCAGAGAAATTCCACATCCCAAATATACTGGGGCAAAGCCTTAAAAAAATCTTAAATGCTTGACTCTCCTTTATATGCTGTGTATACCCAACGAGTTTATTGCCAAGTATGACTGTGTGTGTTAACAGATCAGCAATTGACCTCCAGATCATAGAATCACAGAATGGCCTGGGTTGCAAAGCCCCACAACGCTCAGCCAGTTCCAACCCCCTGCTGTGTGCAGGTCATCAACCAGCAGCCCAGGCTGCCCAGAGCCACATCCAGCCTGGCCTTGAATGCCTGCAGGGATGGGGCATCCACAGCCTCCTTGGGCAGCCTGTTCCAGTGCATCACCACCCTCTGTGTGGTGGTAAAGATGGTGAAGAGCTTTCCACTTAGAGGCTTGAAATCTAAAAATTAGACTTACTTTGCATTTACAAAAGCAGTATTTTCTGTAATACTGAATACCTCACTGTTGCCTTTAAGGATCCTAAATAGCATCAAAGCTCTGGACTAATGACAGAGACTGGGGTTTGGTAATGGTGAAAGAAGAAAGAGATGGGATGTGGCAAAAATGGGGAGTGCCGTATGTCACCCCTACTTCCACCACCCTTGAAAGTGAGCCCACAGGTGCCTCTCTACTTTAAGGGCATTGTAAACAGTGTTGCCTTCTTTTTGCTGACTCCTTGTGGGCTCTAGCAAAAAATAAAAAGTAAAAATTCTGAGAACAATGTACAAGGGAAAGGCAGTAAGAGAAGCTGCCGAAGACACCTGGAGGAGCCTCTCTTGTTTTTCCTGGACTCCTCCTGAGCTGAGCCGTGCTCCAGTCCCATTTTTCTTTCATCTTCTGCACCTTGGGTTCCTTCCATCCCCTCTGCTCTTCTCTTCGAGCCTTTTCTTGCCATTGATTTGCAGAGGAATGCCAAGGCGTTCTGGCACAGAATGAGTACAGATGCCTCAGAGAAGCAGGCAGGAGGCTGCAGAGAGCTGGGGCCGCCTGGGGAACATGGAGCTGCAGCTCAGCTGCCAGTCACCTGTGTTAATGGTGCACTGGGGACTGGAACTCAGAGGCATGCTTCTCTCGTGGTGCCTCCTGTAAATCACATGTATGTATGTAGAGAAAACCCTCTGCATTTAATCTCTTCACTTGTGCCTATTTGTTTATTTATCCTCAGGCTCTTAGCTCCCTGCAGTAAAAACAGCCATTTCCTGAAAGTCAAGTAACATGTAAATGGTGCTTGCTTTTCCTTTCAAATTAATTCATTACTATTTTCATTTCATTTTTCTAAAATAGAAGCAAAAGATTGCTATCAGTGCATGTGAACATCCATGAGTTATTCTGTAGGAGTTCAGGCCTAGAAACATTTTTGTTGTTAAGAACCTGCTCACCTGTTGGTAGAAGTGCCCCAGGTAGGGACCTGGCCAGCAGTTAGCAGGGACTTCTGTCAGTCCCTGGGCAGCCTCTCTGCCAAACTACCTTGCAGCACTTTCTAGTCAGTGCTGCTCTGAGATCTGTATGAGCTATTTCCTATCCAGAGTGACAACATTTGGTGGCCAGGAAATAAAAGTCTGAAGTGCTGTGCTTTGCTTGGCCGTGTTATGTCATGGCATTTGTTCTGCCGTGTCTGATGTGATGTGTTTGAGTGCAGCAAAATGCGACCTGACAGAACAACTTACGGGAAGCTGTTATTTTTTGGCAAAGGAAAGAAGGTACATTCGGGGAACAAAAATTACTGATTGCTTCCTATCCTAGCAGATGCATCCCTCTGAAGGCTACAGAAGGTCTTCTGCAATGTAATACTGGTCTGAGAGGATCTTGATGGTAGCTGACCATTCAAATGGTGTCTTAGATAGCAGTCTTTTGTCTTAAGCAGCGAACTTCTCTGTGTTTCCTTCCTGAGTCCTTCCAGAGTCACTTTATCCCTCCACTTCAACTATTTAGTTTACAGACTGTGCAGCTTCAGATGGTCCTCATACCACTTAATGAATGAATGAGTGTAAACTGTAAGTAAGCTGTTAGCATTAAATGTAAAACTGAGGTACGTAGTTCAGTTCTACCCCCTGCCCCCAATTCAATGTACACATAGCTTTTGTATACTGAAACACAAAATTCATCTGTTGTCAACCCAAACATTTGTCTGACAGGTTTACTCACAATCATAAAATGTCTTCTGGGGTTCTTCTATTTGTTCTCTTGCTCTAGCACTTGTGATGATTGATTTTATCTTTTTATCTGCCAGTATCAATAAAAACTAAAATGGAGAATCACGTTCTGACATGGATCTAGAAGCTGGGAGTTAGCCCTGCCTGCCTGCTGCTGTTCAGTGAATACTCAGAGGTAACACCAGCACAGACAATATATTTAAAGCCCTGGTTCTCAACTGAGAAGAAAGGGCAGAAATTTCAGAAATGCAGATTGACAAGTGCCTTTTTTTTTTGAGTCCTCAAGGATCATCATGGTTGCAGTTCATTGACTTTAATTGGTAAACATGCTATTTTGTCTCTTCTATCACTCTAACAAGGGCTTTACAGCTGTGCCAGCTTTCAATGTATACTGGGTAAAAACACAGGACCTGTTCCATGCAGTGGATGAGTTGATTGAAAGGCAATGGGATTTCATTACTTACTTTTGGCGGAACTTGTTACTTCCTTTCATGCAATGGCAACTCATGTGCAAATAATAATTAGCTGATCAGAATTTGGCTTTGCAAGTTGCAGTTATGTAAGTTTTCCAAGAAGGTCAGACTGGCATACAGCTGTAAATGTCAGTTCTTCCTGTAGTAAAAGGAAGAAGCCCCCTGCCCAGCCCCAGTGCCCAACTGGGATTTGGCGCAGGCATTGCCCGGCTCCCAGGGTTGGTTGGGGCGTAGGCCTGCAGGGAGCAGGGTGGGTGCCTGTGTGCTGGGATATCTGCCCATCTGGCAAGTGGGCCACCAGAAAGCAGCAGCATGATCTGTGGGGTGCCAGTGGCACAGCACTTCTGGCTGGGCTGATTCTGATGGGTGACTCGAGGACTTTTCCAAGACACCTCGGGTGCTGCCTCGCATCCATACAGCCTGGCTAGCTGCAGCGGACGGGCTGGCCACACGAAACCCATTTGGATGCTTTTGATTTAGCTCTCTCACGTTTGACCAGCCCCATCTGCCTCCGTGTAGCAGTGCACGGATCTTTATTGCAGCTGATCACCCCTAATTGCAGCTACACACTAACTGTGTCCCTGCGAGGCGCAGCAGCAGGAGCCGCTGGCAGTTCTGTTCCTTTGGTTTGTTTATGGAGTTCCAGAGGCATCATTTACAAAGTTCAGAGCCACGCTGATAAATCCCCCTACTGCTTCAGTAGTGCTGCAATCAATCATCAAACTAACAGCATCAACATTTTTTCCTGGGCTATTATCATCACTTCAATTGCTGCAGCAATAAATTCTTCACTAATAAATCAAGAGTGATCATTTTAGATGGGCAGAAACATAAACAGCATTTTAAAAAATATGTCTTTTAGTAATCTCCCTTCATCTTTGTGTCAGTTATTTTTATGATATAAATTAGAGTGTTTGTCTTAGTTTCCTCATTTACACAAAAGACAATCTGGTATTTTCCAATTCTTTGGCCAGCCAGCCAACAAGCCCCCAGCTAGCACGTTCATCTGCTTCTTTCTTCCGTGCTGCTCATTTCACTAAGCATGGAATGTCCTTGCATTAAGAAACGGGTTGTGTTTCCTCGGGCAACAGGTGCTTATCTTTTCAGTTACAACATAAAACTGACAAAGCAGCTCACGTATCAACCAGCTATCGTATGAGAATCTGAAACCTTTCCTCCTTTAGTGAATACTTTATTTTTTAAGGCCAGCTGCAGCTGTAACACCTGAATTACGGCATGGCGACGTTTTCTGTGGGATATAGTTCCCTGTTACATTTTCTCATTACCAACACAAGAGGTGTATTTATTCTTTACACACAATTTTTTTATGAAAGACTTTAACGTGCCGAGCCTCACATTCTCTCCTTTTCAATACATGTGCATAGTTAAAGGGTTTTTCTTAATTTCCCATTTTAGACTTCCCTCCGAGATTGCTTGTTATGTTTTCCCTGCCTTGCAGTATACAAATATGTCTGCTGGCTGGAGATCCTAAGACTAGTTTTCGCTGAAAGTTGGCAACACAGGTGCTGACTATTGGCTCTCTCGCCGTGCTACCCAGCTGTAGCATGCATTGGTGTTGGTGCCAGATGGCACGCCGAACACGCAGAGTAAGATTGCATTTTATGTTTCTGGATGAGTAACACCCCACTTGATTGTAGTCGTTGATACTTCGTCCAGAATGATCCATTGTCCTTTGCAAAGCAGGACCTGAGTTTGGCTCTGTACCTAGCACAGCTATGTGCAGTTTTATCAGATTGTCAAAACATTTCATAGAATCACAGAATGGTTGGGAGGGACCTTAAAGATCATCCAGTTGCACCCCTGCCACGGGCTGGCTGCCCCCCAGCTCAGGATGCCCAGGGTCCATCCATGGCCTCAGGCAGCTGCAGGACTGGGGCACCGCAGCTTTGTGCCAGGGCTTTGCTTCACTCTGAGTAAAAACATCCCCCTGGCGTTTGAGCTAAATCTTCCCTCTTTTAAATTAAAGCAGTTTGGTTGTGCAGGGTGAGTTTGAGAGGCGAATGGGGAGGAGGGCAAGTTTGCAGAGCACTTGCTTGCCTGAGAACAAAACAATGTTTCTTGGTGGTTGCCAAAACTGTTTTTTCAGATAGTTTTCAAAACTAGTTGGCAATTGGAGTTAGCTGCCCAATGAGAAAAATTCTGATTTCATGCACATGAGATATTTTCTTTTCCCAAGTTGCGCATTTTTTTCTTCTGCTATAAATATTTTCGATGGGTTGTTTTCATTCTGATCAACTGTGTTAGCATCTCCACTCAAGTCTTGGTGTAGCTGATAATAAATATTTCTTGTCATGGCAATAATCACCTGCAGGCCTGAACTTGCTGAGCTGGAATCAACAGGAGCTGTGCTGAGCTGGAAGCCTGGGAGCTGCTGGTGGAGGAGCAGGAAACAACGCTCCGTGCATTCCCATAGTCAGCTTTCAAGTCTTGCTAAGGGGTAGGAACCTGAATAATTTTAATCTCATATTGAGAAGTAGGGCTCCATGTACTCTTTTACAAGATTTATCCAAATGTTGTGCTATTCTCTGCTGTTGTGTCCCAGATGTTAATGCGCAGGGTAAGCAGTGAAAAGGCTTCGTAAGCTTTCTTGTTGCCTGGCTTTGGACTTAGAAAACAATCAGTTTTCTAATCATTTGGTATTTTGCCCTCAAACCTCTGATCTATATACAAATTATAACCATAGAAGTGAAAAAAGTAAACTTTTTTTTCTTTTTTTTTTTGCAGTCTCTTGAATCAGCTAGCTTAGCAGCTCCGTGATTGTTTTTTTAGGTTTTTATAGTTTCAAATATGATAGGATTAGCCCTTCATCCTGTTGCTTCAGTATGTCTACATTAATTATTTTCAGTCCTATTTAATTCAGCAATAAACTCACATTTTCAGTTCAGCGGAACAGCCTATTCTTAAATCATGTAAATATTATTCAGAAGAAGGTGATACTCATACGCAGTCTTGCCAAAGAACACTCATTTATTTTTTAACTTCTTTAGCATGCTCAGTCATCCAAGGAGCAAAACAATACATGATTTATAAAAGGCCTTTAATGAATTTCTTCCATTTCCCACTGGAATTTAAATGCTGCTGAGACATGGGCACAGTTAGATCGTCTTGCAGTCTGGGCTGGTTCTGGTGCTACATGTATGGGCTAACTCACAATCCTACCCCAAACTGGGCCTGTGGTCTGTGGTGTGAGGAAGGGTTTTGCTTCTCAGAACAAAACTGTCCCTTTGGGAACACTCAGCTTCTGGGCTGATCATCACCTTCCAGCTGGATACTACAGTGTCACTTTGCGTCGTTCAGAATCCTACTGGGCTGCCTCTCAGAACTGGGGGTTTGCTTTGAGTTGCTGTGGCCCTGGAATGTAATGGTTGTGCAGCAGTATCTGAAGCATAGTCATAGTCACTGAGTCGTTTTTGAGGGATTTTTGCAAGGTTATAATTTAAATTATGACTTAGTGTGAGGTCCTCCTGTGTCAGATGTACTTCCTGCATTCTGCAGTTGGCAGAAGAATTGGCAATGAGTTGCACTCTGCAGCTCTGAAGTTGTTTTATGCAACCTGTGCATGGTTCTCATTACAAATAGCCCCTTGTCTCCGGGGCAGCCAGCAGTGGCATTATGGATGATTTCAGCTTAAAAGGTAAAGTGTTATCTTGGTACAATTTGTATAGTACAATTTGCAAGTAATTAATGTTGCAGTAGTATTTGCTCCTCAACTTGGAGAAATCACGTGTCAGTGCAACCTGTATAGATTTTGTAACTGTAGAGGTGTACAACAAATAATAATTACGGATCATAGTACTTATTTGCAGTAATAACCTTCCACAGGAACAGCCTGCTGCAGTGTCTTCTTTCTTGCACTGGGGATCTGAGGCACGGATGTTTCAGATCGAATCCTGCTTTATCATGCCTTTTTAACATTTTCCTATTATCTGTTAATTATTGATGTTAGCCAGACCATTACTTTCTGGGGATGGCTGTTTTGGAGACGTCAGCTACAAGTCAGCAATTTCTCTTGTCAGCATTGTTCTTAATCACACAGTCACAGCTTTGCTCCTCTTTCTTGTATCACTATGTAGGACTGTGGGGCAGGGATGTCAGTGGCAGGTTGAGGGATGCAAGTTGGGGTGGGGTGGGAGGAAAAGGGACAAGAAAGCTGGGGTGGATGTGGAGAGGCCCAGGCTGTACAGAACTGCAGCTTTTTCCCCACATGGGCTGGGAAGCAGCTTCCCCTTAACGTGCCATCACCATCCTTGCAGGTTTGCAAGAGCAGAGTGGATTCAGCCCTGAGCTCCTAGGGCAGACCCCAGTGTGGACCTTGCTGGGATGGGAGCTCTGCCCACAGATCCCCATGTCCCTGAATTACTCCTCTTGTTCTGATTCCTCCTTTAATGATCCAACTTTGTGGAGGTGTACAGCTTGCAGATGCCTGTTGTATGGCGGCTGCTAATGTAATATCTTAATGCTGAACATGAATTTCAGTTGAAAAATACTAACTTTGACCAAGAAAATAAAGAAACAAAAACACTTTAACAATTTTACTATTTTTATACAGGAAAAATAGAAAATATAGAGGAAAGAAGCGTGTTGAGTTTTTGTATTAACAATAGTTCTGCTTTCCCAAACAAAGGAGACAACATAGGGGTATATGCCATTAAATGACACCAAGCAAAGCAAAAATCAGTAGAAAAGGACTTGTTTAGAAGTGTCACAGTTTTTATTATGAACCATCTAAGAGCTTTTCATACCAAACCAGCCCAATGCATGGAAAAAGAGAAATGTTTTGGACTGTATCCCTAGAATGAAAGAGTCGTTACCAACAAGCACTTGTAGTCTCAGCAGTTCTGGCTTGTTTCAAGCGGCTTGGTTAGCTGTGAGCAGCCTGCCATTTCATATTGAACATACTGGGTCTGGAACAGGAAAATAACAAGGCTTTAAAGTAAGCTGTTGAGTTTTCTATGCAAAACATGAAGGCCTGTGTCCAGCATGCATCTGGAATCAGCACTGAGTTGTACTTCTTAGAGTGTTCTGGTTTGACTTAACATTAGCGTTGGATCAGTTTTTTCAAAGATCTCTGATCTTTTGCATCATTTTTGTATCTGATATCTAATATCTGATATCTAACTGGAAATGGTGGAACTGTGTTTTTCTGTTGGGGAAAAAAAAAAAAGAAAAAGGCCTTTTTCCCAGGACTTTTTGAGACCATCGAGCCCAAGAACACACAGCAAACTTCCCAACAGAGAAACACATTCCTGTAAATGTGGCTGAGGATGTTTCATGAAGGCTTTCTTGCCAAGCATTTCCCTTGCAGTGCCCATTCAGTGAAGCACCGAGTGCTTAGCGCTCAGCAGCTGCTCCATGGTGATCTGAAGCTCCTTCTGACAAAGCTGAATTCACAAGATGATGGTGGCACTGGATATTCCTTGCAGCTCTTGCCTTTGCTAACGCTTCTTAAAGTAACAAGATACTGCTTACTTAAAAAAAAAATAATAATTAAAGGCATAATTTGTGCTGTAAATACTCCTCTAAAATGATAGGATAAAATATAAAAGTAGCATCACTCAGCTGTACTTATTTTCTACGTTCAAAATCTGACAGAGGTGTGTATGAAGCAAATGCAAGGATAGGAGAGCATTATACTTTCAGGTTTTCTATTTAATTTGTCCTGGAAATGACTTTAGCCATTCTACACAGATGAATGTCAAAGCAGATATCTTAACAAAATCAATACAGATATAATTTTGAATTTGTTTTACTTCCTCTTCTTCCACAAACACAACAGGAAAGTGAGTGGAACTCTTTAGTCTAAAGGATGAGTGAGCTGGACTCTGACATATGATGTTTAAGTTAGATGCCACTTTATACCAGGACAGTTTGCATTTATTTGTTACGTTCCGTTGAGAGAAAGCATTGTGTCTGAACAAAATGATCATTATGCTTGTACTGACTTCTGGACTTCTGTGGCAATTTGTATTTAAAGTAATTCAGGACGATAATCATACTTGCGGCTCCGCTAACTGCATAGTTACTATTTGGAGTACCTCATGTATATTTTACTGCCACATATGGTCTTTATCACTGCAGACCTTTTGCAAATTGATTCATTTGCATCGCTGTATATACTCTTTCAGAAGTCATTTTCTGCATGTGAGGAATGGGCTCCTAGTGGAATCGGGGAGCTAATGGCTGAAGAAGAGCAAGTTATTTGGGTCACTTTTTCACATGGCGGGGTGTGTGACAGAGCTGAGGGCTGTGTGGGACATGTGTCTGTCTCAAACCTTGGAGCACTTCCCTGTCCTCTTCTGCCCATTATCTCTCTCTCGCAGCCATTTACTTTCTAAAGATACTAATGTAAAAAAAGATTAACCCACTGCAGAAATCCATTAGAGTTTTTTTCTTTTTTCCTCCCTCACCTATACAAACTGGCACTGCCTGAAGCTGAAGAGAAGTAAAAATCCTGGATAAATGACAAGTACCGTGGCTTTTAAAGTCTGATATCCTCTAGCCCTGCAGGGCTGGAAGAAAGGGGACAGATCCTCTGATCAGTTAGCTCAGTACAACATAAACAGAGCAAAGTTGTTCTAACGTGGCTGAAGAGGGCCAGTTCCCTCGTGCTGTGTGTGCAGAGAGCTGGGAGGCCTGACTCCCACACTGGCAGGGTGACAAGTTGCATTCATCTGCAACATCTGAGGGAATCAAGCTATTTGATGTTTTGTTTTGAGAAAGGTATTGAGAACTACTTTGTATGCAAAAGGCATGCAATGCCTCCAAGTCCTAGATAACTGAAATTACGGTGGCTGGAGGTGCTACATTTAAATCTTGTAAAGTTCTCTGGAAAGATAGCACGGTACGTGAAAAAGGCACACAGCAATGCACAAGGAGTTGTCTGGACCCTAACAAGTCATTCTGTCCACTTTCTGACCACAGAGATGTGCAGCTGGCACGAAGTTCCATCTCCTTCTTCCTTCTCCTCCTGATGCGATAAAACCATCAGTGTGTTGGCACAGCAGTGTTGTTTGGGCCTACCTCTGGGATGTGCAGATGTGTCGCAGAGGGGCAGGTACCTGAACCTGGCAGTAATCTTCTTCTATTTCTGTTGAGGAAGAAAGCTTAGGATGCTAATGTAACGTGATCTAACTCTCTAGTTAGACACAGGGTGTGATGGGGCACTGACACTGCTTCTTTATGTGACTATTGACACAGTTAGTAGCTCTTGCACGAGATGAGTTTTCCTACTGAACTGTATGACTTAAAAAACAACAACACATGCATCCTACACAGGACAGACCATAATCCAAACGGTGCTTTATCCTTTTCCTCATAGGAACAACCTCCTGATATCTCCCTTGTAGAAGATTTCGGGGGCTCTGCCTTGTTTTGTTGAGGGCTGTCTTTTGATACCTTTGGTTTTAATAAGCAGCATATTATCTCATCTGTGTGTGTACAGCAGCATATTTCAGAACATAGGTATGGGAGGAGTGAGCGGAGCTGGCAGCAGATGAAAGCAGGCTGCAATGCTTCAAAGTGCAGGGGCTGACAGCGCGTGCGAGAAAAGGGTCTGGTAGGCATAGGGATGGGAAGCTTTTGAAATATAGATAACCTACAGCAGAGATGAGCTCTGTTCTTCTGGCACTAATAATTAGAGAGATAAGAGGGTAAAAGTGAAAGGCAGCCAGGAGATGTGGACAAATTGAGGATAACCCATCCTTGGAAAGATGAAGCTATGGAAATTTTGTTCTGGAAAGAGAGTAAAATGAAGCTCAGGTGGGAAAAGTGAAAAACAAAGGATGTTATACCTTTTGAAATGTTTGTAGTGAACTTGGAGATGTAGATATTTAGATCAAACCCAGTTATGTTTAAACACTCAGAGGATGTCGTATCAAGATTCCCAGAAACCCTGCAGAACGAAAGTAACGGCTGTAACACCAGAAGGAGGATCCTGGGAACAGGAGAACACATGGCACCAGTGACCCAACATCTGCAGGAGGCACTGAAAGCCCTGCTCACAGCAAGGCGCTTTGTCCCCATGCTGCCTGGCCCGGCTGCAGCCAGATCCCAGCTCCTAGAGATGCATATTAAAATGCCACGGTAAGGTCATGGCATGGGTTGGCACAACTACATCTGAGTTGTGAGGTGTGTTACAAAGCCAGTCCAAAATAGCTGTAACAAAACTGAAAAGGAGAAAAATCAATGCACCTGTGGAGTGCCTCATAATGAGGGAGATAGTTAAAAGGAAATTGTTAAAAGGAGTGGCTGAAAGAGCAGTGCGTCTGTCGGCAGCTCAGATGCTTTAAAAACAACCACTAATTTTGTTACTAGACACAAATATGCACAACATAATAATTTTAAAGACTATCTGCCAAAAATAAAATACAAACCAACATACAAAAGAGCTATTAGCTTTTTTTTTTTTAATATATAAAAAAAAAGGAAAAAGAGTCAACTCTCAATTTAAATGTAAAAGACAAGCCAAACAGATTTTGAGCACTTAGCGAATGTGGAAAAGCTAATAATAAAAACTTATTCAAACACACCAGAGGCAGGAAGCTTGCCAGGGAAGCAGTCAGACTGATAGATGATCAAGGCATAACAGGAGCATTAAAGGAAGATAAGACTGTGGCGGGGAGTGAGATGGATTTGCACCGCTGTGCGCTGCAGCAGAGGTTAAGGATGGCTCTGTGCAAGGGCTGCTTTGGTAGGGACAAGCTTAAGGAGCCAGCTCACATTAAAGTGTTCACTTGGAGAGCTTTGAGAATAAATTAATGAACAGTGAGAAAGTGCCGGGGCCAAACGCACAGATGAAGGCTGTACTGATTACAGATACGCTGCTCTGTAAAGCTGACAAATCTTAAGCATAGGCAAAATCCCAATTTAGAACAATTTCAGTGGAGTAAGCTCAGAAGACAATTGCTATAATTATGCAAATTTAAACAAGTGAAAAGCCTTAACACAATGTATACAAAATAGTGGTTTAAAGGAATTAACTTTGGGAATTAGCAGAAATTGGTCATTTGTATGTAATAATAGGAATGGGAGCTAATGATCCGGGCTGGAAGAGTTGTGCCAGTAGATGCTTAAGCTTAGATAATCCTGTGTTCAGTACCTTCATACTTGTAGTTGTTTTGGCTTGCAGCCTATGCCAGTATTATCGTATTGAAATTCCAATCACTCACCAGTTCTTAATTAGACAATATTCCTGATACAATAATCGTGCCATTAACAGATGATTAACTGAAGTCTGTATCATAATAAATAACAAAGTTACTAAGTATAACGTAAATAGCACAAAAATAACGTAAACGTTCCCAAGTTGGCATTATTGCACGGTGGTCATGACCCAGAGTTTAAAACATTTACATTCACTGCTGTCCTGTCCGGTGCTTCAAGTCTTTACAAGTAGCTGCCAGTAGAAGAAGGAAATTCATTTTGTTACCAAGGCTTTTTTCCAAGCTGTGAGATGGTCTGCCAGAACAGTCGGTGTTCTGCAGGGCTGATAACTGATCAGTTGTCTTCTACTTTCTGGGCTCTTTCGTTTTTGCTGCTTAAATTGGGAACAGTACCAGCAGAGTCTGTGTGAGTGTTTATGCTCGGTATCCGCTTTGGTGTTGGAGTATGGAATGTTGTATGTCTAGTGTACTCACTTCAGTAATTGTAAAAGAGTGATTATCTGGGATATATTTAACAATATGTATGTATTTATTGCCTGTATCCCAATATTAAGAAAAAAACAACCACACTGTACATAGTAATCTCATGGCAGATGCTGATAAAATATGTTACTTATGTTGTGGAACTGGGGACCTTCTGTGCCAACCACCGACCAAAGGTGCCCTTAGGACCCATCGCTTCCTGGAGAACTTAGAATGCAGGTGCTGTGTGACAGGGGCAGGCAGCTCTCTACAGAACCAGCCCTTCTGTTGTCGCTCCTGGTTTAATGAGCCAGCAAAAGTAAGCTCTAGGAATAACCTCTTGGGAGGTTCAGACTGGATATTAGGAAGAATTTCTTCTCAAAAATGGTGTCAGGCATTGGAACGGGTTGCCCAAGGAAGTGGTGGAGTCACCATCCCTGGAGGTGTTTAAGGAGAAGGTTGGTGTAGTACTTAGGGATGTGGTTTTGTGAGCAATTCTGGAGGTAGGTGGACGGTTGGACCGGATGATCTTAGAGGTCTTTTTCAACCTTAATGATTCTGTGATTCTATGTATAGCCCCACCAATGACAACCGCCTCTCATTCTCCTCCCAGTCTCACCTGTGTCCTGCTCTCACCTCCAGTGCTCAGGGAGGAGTCCCATGCTCCCTGAGTCACATCTTGTTAACCTGCCCTGGCTTTAATGTAGGCTGAAGCAGTGCAGAGAACCAGAGGTCTTGTTATCATGTGCCAGTGTAAAGTTACAATTTCACAGTCAGAGCTGAAACTCGAGCTAATTAAAAATAATGAGAGTGGAGTTACCTGGTGGTGGCAGCTGCCTACCCAGGAGCTGCTCGGCTGTGGTGTGATGGTCCAGGAGAACTCACCTTTTCTTGGCATTTCTTCCTTTTTTGGGGGGGTGGAAAGAGAGGAAGGGCAGTTTCAGCTGTGTTAAAGCACAATTCTGTTTCTGTTATTTTTTTTTTCAGTAATGCCTGCTGTTCTTCTCCCAAAATGATTCTTCCATTTGAACCATTTTTCTTCTGTGTTATGATGTGCAGCCGACCCAGCGATGTCTCAGATCTTCCTAAAAACAAGGGCCCGAATTCATTGCAGTCTGGTTAGATGTGGGGAGCTTATTTGATTTGGAGCTAAATCAAATGTCAGAATCCTTCCAGAAATGCAACATCTGTCCCCCACGCAGCTGTGGCCCAAAGCAGCCAGAAGTGCAGACTTTCCAAGGTTTACCTGGTATTTTAAGTTTACATTTTGCAAAGGTAAACAGGAGGCACCAACCTAGGCGTGTTTATTTGGCTTTGGGAATCTCTTTATCACACCGGCAGGTCTCAGATAGCTCCTGCTTTGAACATTTTGGCAGAGAAATGGTGATTGCTGACTTTTGAATGCATTTGGCAGTTGGGTGGTCAAAATTTTCCCTGCAGTATTTCTTATTTCACCGTTGTCAAAGAAAACACAGCCTGGTTTTGGAGTGGGAAAGGCACAGGACCAAAATCCCTGTAATCCTCAGCTCTTTCTTCTTCCACCCTGATAAAGCCACGGCTGGTTGTGAATGTTCCCTTTCTCTTTTCTTATTCTGTGAAGTATCTCCAGGCGTGGCCACTCTGTTATCCTTGTCATTGTGTAGCTGATGCCAGTGGCACTGGCTTTATTGGGCTTTGTTGCAAGAGGCTTTCCCTCAGATGTATGTCATATTAAAGTCAGACCTGTAATTATGAAGGTTAGATTCAATGGCAGCGTGCAACAGGCAGAGAGCCTTTCCCTTCTTTCTCCAGCCCTAATGAGCTTCAGGGTGTGTTCCTTGCTGCTCCTTACGTGTTCCCAATGTGTTCTGATACGGCCACTGCTCCTTGCTGAAGGCTTTGCTGGGAATGCCAGGCACTTCCATGACAGAAAAGCATTTCAGAGAAATTAATTCAGCTTTTCCTAGCCGTGCAAGAAATAGGTACCAGCATTGGTAGCTCATGTAAGGGAACATCAGATGCTCATCATTCAACTTGCTTTTCTCTTGAACAAACCATGCTGTACTCCCAGGAACACACATATGTGCCAGCAATCTTCATGTACACTCAAGAAAGCCCCAAATGTCCCAAAACTAAAATTCAATCCAGCTATGATTTTTGGAAGGGATTTCTTGCATTGTTACCTTCTGTTAACAAACAATTTTTAATAAAGACATAAGGAGAAGGTATTCCACTCCCATCTATACAAACAGCTATAAACTGCATGCATTTTAACAATTTTGTCCAAGGTATTCCATTAAAATGTCAACTTTTGCTTTCATATACTTTATGATTCTCTTTTTTCCTTCTGCCACAAATATGTTGTTGCCAACATCATCATGACACGGTTTGCTGCCAAGCCTAGGGAAATTTAAAAAAAGAAAGAAAAATGAATTTCTATCCACTCTTTAGGTAAAATTCTTCCAGCACTACAGACTGAGAAAGCAGTCAGAAATATCCAGAGTGCTGGATACGAATGTTGGAATGCCAAAGGGATGGCAAAAAAGCCTGGAAGTAGTACCAAGGGGATCGATTCTGTGCCGTGAGTGATCAGCATCCATTGTCCTTTATAGATTTCACATGGTTCCTGTTATGTGCTGTGAAGATGAGATGAAGCACCATGAGCATGCACACTCTGCCTTTCAGGGCTTTAGCAGAGCAAGTCAGCTCTTGCCTGCAGGAAGCAACGTGCCTTTTCCACAGAGCAGCCTCTGATGGCTCTGTGAGATCCTTTGTGTCCTCCCGCACCCCCCAGGGACTCTCTTTGAAGCACATCAGCCTGCTGTCACTCAGAAGGTCCCCAGGCCCAACTGCAGCCAGATGCCAACCATCTGTTGCTGGCTGCTGGCAGGAGGAGGAGCGCCGAAAGGAAAGAAAAAGCCCTGGCTTTTGCTTTGAGAATTGTCAGGGCAGGTGGCTGTGTTTCCTGTTCAGGTGCTCGAACACCTAACTAAAGACACAAGCCTGGCTTTGCATGGGTAGTGTCCCTGTTCCAACCCTTCCGCAGTGCAGGTCCTCTGGATTTTCATTCTTATTTTTGCAGTCTGATGGTTACATCTGGCTGGAGCTACTGAGTGGCTTGGCAGAGCTGAAATGAGCTCCGTGGTCTCAGCAAATCTCCATTTGTGTGGCCCTATGCAGACAGAAAAAAGCAAAGGGGAGCCTGTGCTGTCACATGCTGTCAGAGCAGGACGTGAGCACTGAGCGCCCTGTTACGGTTTGGAACCAGCTTAACAAACTTTGAGTTCCTGAGTGATATCCCAGTGTCATTTCCTGCCTTCCCAGGCACTGGGCATCATGCTTTGCCTGCAGCTGGTCGAGTTTGTTGTTATTATTAAGTAGCAAAGCGTCTCCTACTTGGAATTTGCTGTTTCTCAGGTGCTGCCCTCACCCCAGAGATGTTTCCTCTTAGAAGTGATTTGATTTCTCTCTCTCTGTCTTCTGATAGGCCACAGCTTGATTTCGCTTGTGCTCCTGGGTGTAAAAGCAGTTTTAAAGGAGAGCCAAAGAGCTGCTGAATGTAGCTGTTTTGTTTACATTATGTAAAATTGGGAATGTGCCATAAGAGAAATCCCACGCATCCCATGCAGCGTTGTAGGCACACAAGGGTGTGGATGCATCAGATAAAGTGGGTGGAGTTTTTGAGCTAAGACCTGCAACTTGCCCAAACGAGTTAATTACACATGCTGCGTCTCACTTTCCCAATACAGAAACGTTTGTAATTAAAAAAAAAAAAAAAAAAAAAAAGTAAAAAAACAAAACAAAACAAAAGCAGTGTAATTTGGAATTGGCCTTAGGCTGTTCCAGCTCATTGCTGACTCTGGGACCCGGTCACGGTCCCATCAGCCGCAGTTCAGCGGTGATGCAAGCAGCACAGAGAGCAACCTGACAATTTGCTTACACCTACTGCTCTAATTTAGTCTCTCATCTTATGTAAATAGAAGTGGCAAACATTTCCCATATTTTGCGGAAATTCGATTGATTGAGAAATAGCATACATAGAAAAGATTTCGAGTCCTTTGAGTCATATGTGGAACTCTAATTTTCTAGTAGTGTCTCATGCAATGCATTGCAATTGTGAAATGCATAGTGCATATAAAAATCCATATGCCTGTATTTTATTTTTAGCCCCAGCAGCCTCCATGTAGAGTGCTTTCTGTGTCACACGCAGCTGGAGTCAATGATTCTCCCATGTATCTGAGGCCATCAGCTCTCCCCTGTGGAATATTGATTTCCAGGAAACAAGCTTCACACAGCCATCCTTGCTTAAATATAGCATTAACTGCTGTTGAAAAACGAAGCACATTCCTCCCTTTTTCTGCTGGAAACTGAATGCGTGGCTCAGTTTAGTGAAGCATTTAGATAGGCAAAAAAAAATAAAGAAAAAAGAAAAGAGCGTCTTCGTATTATGGAACATTTTACTGTTTACATCCCAGCTACCATACATGACTAGAAATTTAACGCTTCTGAAGCAGTTGTAACTGTGAAATAGAGCAAGAAAGCACAGGGCTAGCAGCTGTCTTAATGCACTGTGCAGCCAGGAAATGGTGTAGACTATCTTTGAGCTTGGCCGGTGTACTGGGATGTGTGTGTTGGTCAGAAAAGGGAGATCTTTAGGAAGCTGTTAGGTCAAGAGCGTATTTTATAACATCAAATATTTAATATTATCGAAGTAAAGAAAAAACAAAGGGGGTCAAGGTTAAAATCAAGCTTTGTGGCTGGTCTCTTATGCTATTAAAATGATTGCACGAAAGGTAGAGGGGCTATTTTTTAGCATGCAAGAAAGTTACAGGCTGCAGGTTCAGTTTAACCTTGCAACCTTGCTGCGTTGTGGCAGGGAGATGGTTATTTGTACTACGTAGGATTTAATAATCGGGTAAGGAAAGCATTTCCTTCCTAATCATTCCATTGTAGGCTTTTTGTTTGGGGTTTGCTTTGGTTTGGCTGTGTTTTATTTATAGATGCACCTTTTTTTCCTATAAAACACCTTGAGGTGAGTCATGTTGTTCAGGCTAATGGAGGTGCTGCATAGCTGTCCTTTAGCAGTGAAACACTGCTGCTCCCCCATCTCACTTCTCTTCAAAAAAGTATTGCCCATTTCCGGATTTTAGCCAGAAAACACTGCAAGTCAGGCCCCAGATTAAAACCCCATGGGATTAAAACAACTCTTTTAATTCTGCCTTATAATTTTTGCCTTGGAAGTGCTGTCTGAGACCTTTGCCCAAGGTGATGATGGCAGAACGCCCCAAAATTCAGCTTAGAAGGGCATCGGGAAACCATAAAGGTGCATTTTTTGTATGTGGAGGCAATGCTTCTTCTGATGTACTGAATTTCAAATAGGCTGTACAAGTTCAGTCCTTCATGGGCCTGGTTACCACCTAAAGAACTACAATGCCAGCCACGTGGGTAAGTGATTGGATATTCCCTATGTACAGCCAGTCACTGTGACCCCATTCCTTTCTCCACACCGCCATCAGCATTTATTTATTGCTTTAATACATGGCTGAAAGTCTTAATAGGAAAGAGTAAAAATCAGTGGGAAATGTGTAAAATGTGCTGAGGAGCAGGTGTAATGCTTTGTGCCCCTGCCAGAGAGCAGCTGAACTTGGCTCCACTCATTGTTTTCAGTCGAGTGATTAAACTCCAATCTTTGCCTTGAAATGTGGAGTCAGCAGAACTCAGCAATGCACAGCACTTTGTGAGTGCTTTCAGAGCCCTCCTAGGTGCAGCCACCAGGTGAGTGCCGTACAACCTGTGCCCAGTGGCCAGGCAAAAAGAGAACAGCATTTGTATTTTGATATCATTTGCCCATGAAAAACAATTTCCACAAACTTGAAAAAAGAATGGGACTATCTGACATAAAGACAACAATCATGGTTCCAGTGTGATTAACCCCCTTCTTCCCCTCCAACAGTGATTTTTTTTTCATGGACCAGTGCAGCTGCTGCAGCAGCTACCCATAAAAATCATCTACTGCTTAGAGAAATGCAAGACTAAATGACATATTTTTGGATTTTTAAGTGTCACTTCAGTGAAATGTACTTATGTATGAATAGCTCCCATTTATTTTTTTTAGGAATGGTTAAAAATGAGGAAATTGTGAGAATTCTTCAACGTTTTCAATTGCTTTTCCTTGTGTTGGTCTTGCTGAATGGGGAGAATGTTTTTATTTTTGGATATTTTAAAGGGAAAATATTCAAAATGTTCCGTTTTTCACTACTTCACTTCTTTTTCTCCTTCTCCTATTTGCCACTGAAGAAGAAGAAAATTCAGGAGTGGGAAGGGAGAATGTAGGAGGAAGAGGGAGAGAGAGAGAGCAAGAAAAATGCAGTTGATTTTGATTGAATGATAAAATGGAAGATTTTGTTTCAAAGTTGATTGGAGTGCTGAAGAGAAGGGAGGAAGCTTGAAGTGCAGCTGTTTGGTTTGCTCAGGTTGAGGAGCAGGAGGAATGCTTGTGCAGAGCACAGTGCTCAGCGGCCAAGGACAGGAGCAGCACCAACGTCTTGGTTGCCCAAGGAGGCTGTGGATGCCCCATCCCTGCAGGCATTCAAGGCCAGGCTGGATGTGGCTCTGGGCAGCCTGGGCTGCTGGTTGGCGACCTGCACACAGCAGGGGTTGGAACTGAATAAGCATTGTGGTCCTTTGCAACCCAGGCCATTCTATCATTCTGTGATCTTCTGGGAGCATCAGGGCTAGCATGGAAAGGAGCCAAAGGCAGAGCCATGGTGTGCTGGAGGGCAGTTCCAGCAGCAGGGTTAGCTCAGAGAAGCCATGGAGATGAGAGGGAGAACAGATAAAGGCAGTATTCATGTGATCCAAGAAGAAAATGCATAAAGAATTAATGAATCCCCAAAAATGTCTTTGAAAATACCAACAACTACATAGATAAGAGTGAAAGTGCTGCCTTCTTTCAGTCCTTGTTTCAAAAGAGCCATGGCCACCCCATGACACAACGGATTGATGGGGCTTTTTAAGATTAAAAATAGCTTAGAAGAGCCATTGGAATGGATTATGAACTGGCTTATGGAGATGAAACACAGGGTGTTGTTGGCAAGAGGGGAAATTGAGAGCGAGGAAACAAGCGGGGTCAGTGCTGTGGGCCCTGTTGTGATGAATGGTGAATGTGGATGCCCTTGGTGAAGGTGAAATTTCCAAATAGGCATGACAGTGCTGAGCCCAGGGCACCTGGCCGCTGAGCACAGCCAGGCAGGCAGGCAGTTCAAGAGTGCTGCAGTTAATTATGGAGATGAACATGCTATTCATGTAGTTCAGCAGATGGCACCATGTTCTTAAACTCTCGAGTGAAAAACTTTGTCTAGAGGATAACAGGGGTTTCATGGTATCGGCTGAAAAAGAAACTTTTGACAAAAAATGCCATTTGGAAAACTGAAGCAAGGGGAATGGTGAGAGTTTTGGATTCTTTTTTAGGGTCTGAGTGCATCCCTTGGCAGCTAGAAAATGTTCAGCGGCATCACGATGTGATGATACTCTTTAATGGGAAATATTGTGCGATCTTAAAGATGGACTTCATCCAACAGATCATTTCTGTTCACTTCTGTGACATGGCTGAGATCTCAAAAGTTTGGCTGCCTTTTTGAAGTCCCCAAACTTCTCAGAGCAGCCAGACAGGCCGGGCATTTCATGAGAGGTGTTTTCTCCTGATGCTTTCAGAGCTCTCGTGGTTCTGGGCACAAATGTTCTCTGAAGTGAGGCTCAGGACTGAGGCTGAGCTCCATGACTTGGTCGTTTCTTCTTGCTTGTGGTCAATGATGGGCAGACACCGAGCTCTCAATGCCCCACTGCTCTGGGCAAGTGCCTGGAACTGGAGATCTGCAAGAAACATGTGAGCTAAAAATCATCTGAGCCTTTTTGTAGACCTTAAATTTGTTTGAGCTTTGGCACATTTTATCCAAACCATTTTGTCTGTCTCTAATGCTGTGTAAATAACATAAAGCAGTTGCTTTGTGAAATATGTGATGTTTGTAGAAACGTATATACCGACTGGCTTCCAAAATCAATACATACAGCTTCAGTACTGCATTCTCAAGTTCATTTCTGTTTTGATGCATCTTCAAAGTAAGACATAGAGTCCATTACTTCGCATGCTTTTTAAATTGAAAGGCAGCAATTTAAGTATTGATGAAAACGTGTAAGTCATAATCTATATGAACTGCTTATGGAATCCCTTTGTCAGAAATCCCTGGTTTTATTTTGTATGCACTGTTCTGCTTGCTTTTTTGATTTAGAAAAGAGTCTGTAGATTTTTGTGTTTTTGGACAAAGCAAATGGCTGAACAAACGTCTCGGAATGAGGGACAGAGAGCCATTGCACATACTGCCTGGTTACAGCTATAGAAATTGCATTGCTTGTATCCCTCCCTGGCCTTGGCTGGTCCTCTTCCCCACGGAGGTGCCCCATGCACAATGTAAAGAACACTTAGACTTGGGAGGATTCAGAGGTCTGACTCCAAGATTGCAAATCTAATTTAAGTGGTTTCATCAGCTGCTTTTTAAAATTGAACTTTTTTAGCAGTTCTCACAGACCTGAGAGAGAGAGAAAATAGATCTCAGCCTGCTATGCAGGATGCTATGTTCTCTAAATCTGTTATTCAGAATGCATTCAAAGTGCTTACACCTTTAGGTTTTCCAAAATACATGAAACCGTTCTTCAAAGAGAGCTTCTGATGCTTTTTTGCTTTAATCTGCTATCAGGATCACCTCTCAGTGTATGCCATGAGAGCAGTGGTTAGGGCTGTACAAGGATGGTGCTGACAGCAAAGACAAAATGGAGACAGAAGCAAACTTCTGAATTTCTGTTTGGCATTTCTTTAATCCAAGCCCAAGTTTTCACCTATGCAACTCACTCAGCAAACCAACGGCTCACAGTCGGAGCAGCCCCAATGCAGCTCTGCCTGCATTTGTGTCTCTGCACCATGCTGGATTGTGCCAAACCTTGCAAGGGACTGTCAGCAGAAGTTTGCCTCGGGGTCTGTATGTAAATCCTGTAACTTCATCAACTTCATCAGTTCATCCCTTTCCCTGCTGTTGGAAAGTAATAACAAGCGGAGTTTGGGAAATGCAGTGTTTTCTGCAAACCAAATTGTCATTGGTGCTTTTTAATGACTAGACATTGAAAACACAGTAACTGTTCTAATCAGGATCAACATTAATTTCTTCCTAGCTTTCAAATGCTATAACTCCATTTCTCTCAGTATGTTGGCATCTGTGCTGGTATTTATGAAGTTTTGCTTGCTTTGACTGCCATGCAAATTGTTCCTGAAAGTGCCCTCTAAGGAACTGAAGTGAGAGGGAGCTCAGCAGTCGTAATAATCCTGCCTTTTAAAAGATTATTTTGCAATTAAATCTGTGATGTTTTTATAAAATGGATGCACAGTGACTTGCTGGCATTGATAGCATACAAAGGAGGGTTTTGCATTTACAAAGGAGGGTTTTGCATTTACAAATAAAAGAACAGTTCTGTTTCTCTGAATTCACATATATAGTGTGGCTTTGCATTTTGCCATTTTCTTTTGATTTGCCTACAAGTCTATAAAGAAGCTCATGTGCTCAGCATGGAGGCATCCTGGCTGGTGGTAGTTGTTCTGCAGGGAGCATGTTCTCAAATTCATATCAAGCAGAATAATTATCAGCGAGGAGTTACTTAACAGAAGCAAATGGGCTTTATGCATTCTTTTTGTATATGAAATATTATGCAAATGTATCCGTGAATGTTATTAATCTTTTGCATGTTATCCCACTGATGCTGATATTCTCATCTCAGATTGAACCCAAGCGGTGTGTGGCACCTTGCGGCTCACGAGCCTTCCTTATTTCCCTTCTGTGATCTCGTCCGTGGGTTTGAAAATCCCACTGGTACGTGTGTGAGCACAGCTGCTGCTCTGGGAGGGGCAGAACCTGGCTCCTAAACACGGGGAAAGGTTGGCATTTGGCTCATGTGCATCATGGCCAGCAGGTAGCCTGCGAGGGGCTGGGAGGAATGAGGCTGTCCGCTACCCCTCCCTCTGTTACTCGATCATTCCCAAGCTGCAAATATTCCCTCTCTCTTCTGTTGTGAGCTCCTGCATGATGGATGGCATTCCAGTGCTCTGAGGTCTAAATGTATTTAAACCCAAACATTTAAGGATGAAATATGATCTATTTATTTTGCTTCCTAATGTGTTTCTAACCAAAGAGATGTAGACCCGCAATGGGGGTATGACTTCCCCTACTGAAAAAGGAAACGGGGGAGCTGGGGAAAGTTCTGGCTTTGCCAAGGTAATCAGGAGAAGGATTAATACAGGGAGATGTAAAACCCGCTGCTGAATATCCATCATAAAGAAAAGACCAGAAGGCCCATTACTACTTGCAGCCCTCCCCATTGCTGAGAGCCTGGCCTGTCCTTCTCTCCATCAAAAATAAATTTGCCATAACAAAATTAGGCCTGTCCAGCAGATTATTAACCAGCAGAATATATAGCTCAGTCTCTGAGCTCATCTGCTAAAATCACTGTGAAATACTGTCCCCGACGAAATTGCTGGGAATTTTGCCATTGTTTTCAGAGGAACTCAGATGTCTTTGCAGGTATTTACAAGACTTTGAAGTCGTTTCTCTAAAATGACCTGTTTACTTTTCTGTAAGTGGAGTACACATACCTCAGGTATTTATATTACTGTTCTGTCAAATGGCTCCAGTCTCTGAGCAGTTAGAAGTAGCACTGATGCTAAGAGGGTTCCGTATGTTCTCTCTGCTGATTAAAGTTTAAACTTTAAACCAAAGCAGATACATTAATGCATGAAAAAGTTGAATATTTAAAGCTGAATACATAAACTGATTGTGGAAAACAACTCAGTGAAAAGATAGGATGTGTCCCATATCAATGTTTGTCACCGAGCCTTTTGGCACTTGCCAGTTTCTCAAGTGCTGGTATTTCATCGTATTTCACAGTGAGGTTCTCTGCCCACCAGCCATTCCCGTCCTCTCGAGTGCTGGGGAATGGTAGGAGCAGGGGCTTGGGGGCTGCCTGGGGAAGTTGGGTATCCTGTCTGTGAAGTTCTCTCTGCTAGGAGTTAGCGAGGCGCATACATGATGAATGTAACCCAGTTGTGCCTGTGTATCTGTCAGCACTCCTCTCAGATTGCAGCCTCATATGGTCTTAAAATAGCAATGAAAAGACATTAGTGCATAGCATATACCTCTATACCATATGGTGGGGATAAAGGAATCTAATTGGGGGTCTTTTCATTTTGTATTTTTTTTCCTTGCATGTATTACAATGCTTCAGCTTCTGCTCTGCAAAATATCTTTTGCTTTCAACAGAAACTACTGAAATGTATTTTACTCCTGTTATGCTAACGATGATTCTCAGCCCGCTTTTGGTTTGATTAATGCCTTAAACAACAAAGCTCAGAGGAAGTTTTATTTAAATCTTCAGCTATATATATATGTATTTTAATTTTAAAAACTATTTTAATCATGGTATCAACCCCTGTGGAATGGGTTTGTCATCTGTTGAAATCGGATCTTCTCTGCTACTGCCATCAGTAGAATTTTCTTTGAATAAATTCCAAAAAGATAAAGAGGGGATGTATCTGACAGAGCTTATCAGATGCTCTCGTGGTGAGCAGCCAGCACCCTGTTGACCACTTCCATGTATCCTAATGCTTTCAGAACATACAGGCAGAAATGTGTGTGGAAAAAGAGCTCGCATTTGTTTAAGCTTTAATTCAGAGCTCGTCCTTGGGTGCAGGTCGGCAGTGCCACAAGGCAGGGCAATGCAATTTATCCCTGATAGCCTTTGCACAGCAGTGCATTACATTCATGTGTGATTATGGCCACTTAGAAATGTTTGCCCACTCCTCTAGGCAGGAAATAAAGCACTTGGATGCAAATTATGTGTCACATCGCTCTTTGACAGCACAACTTGAATATCAGATTATGCTTTTCAGTTAATCCAGAACACGAAAATCTGTCACAGAATGTTTTCTCAATTCTCTTCTCAGTTATAACTGTTATTTGAAGAAATGATCAAATATGAACAGGAAAATGATGAGCAGCATCTGCTAGAAAATTAGAAAATAAGCAGGGACTATCTATGTCTCAGTACAATCAAATGAGTTATACGTGGTTGGCCTTTTAGGCATTGCAATAGTAAACATAATTAAAGTAGCAAAGAGAAATACTCATGGTGCTTGAACAATGTGTGGAATATACACTTTCTTGCTTTTGCTTGTAACATGTACAAAGCACCTCCGTGGTTTTTGTGATGTACGGCCAGCTTTATGTGCCCAGCTGGCGCACTGGGAAGAGCTCAGGGCTGGATCCATGTGGCTGAGGTGGTGTGTAAGGCCAGGAGAGCAGTGGGCCCACAGCAGGCTCTGGGACCTGCCCTGCCTTTCCCTGCAGCCTCCATATTGCTTCTCAAAATGCTTGTAATTTGTTCTTTGTTTTTCTCTTTTTTTTTTTTTTAATTTCTTTTTCTTTTCTTTTATTTCTTTGCATCTGCTTTTGCAGGTGATGCTGTCTCAAGGTATGCACTGTCTTGCAATGCAGCTCTTCAGTGCTCTTACACCAGTGCATTTCTGCTACATTTTCAACACAGGCCGGTTGCACAAGCAGAAGTTGCTGAGCATTCTAGCTTTTAAGTGTTTCTGAGATGTAAAGCTATTGATCAAACAGCCTTGGGAGCGGTAGCTGTGGCTGAAACACGGTGTCTTATGGAGGAAAATCCGTATGCCTTGCACCTCTGGGGATCTCTGTCCTTATGTGCAGCAGTTTTGGAATCCTCCTTCAAACCCATCTGCTCTGAGCTAGCTGGCAAGTGAGAAAGCCAAGCATCTGCATGCCACTTGTTTGTGTGCACATCAAAGTATTTAAACGGTCAGAAGTTCTGTCTCTGGTGTATCCGAATTTATTGTTTTGTTCTGCTTTTTTGCTTCCTGACAAATTCCAAGTAGGTCAAAAATATAATTGGGAACATTTTACATTTCTAGGGTTGCGGTAGGCCCTCGTGCTGCCTGGTGGGGTGTGGTGGGGGCTTTGCTCTGAAGGCAGGGAGATCCCCTCATTGCATTTACCACCGGTGCCGCCTCCTTTGATGTTCCATTTCGTCAAAGGCTGTGACAGTTTGGGTGAAGGGAGGAGGGTTTGGTGCAACGACTTCAGCCTCGGTGGGAAATTTATTGACTTGCCAATTTATGCTCATCTAATTGACTTAGAATGAATCGGACTGTGTTTGTAAATATCCGCCTGAAAGCAATGGTGGCTGTCATTACTTTGAGCCTCAAGCAGACAGAAGTTGAGACTGAGAGTGTCTCACTGCAGACGAATGAGAGCTGGCTGCTTGGCACAAGCATTGCTTTTGGGAGGCAGAGGAGGAACATCTGAGGGCTGAAGGTCCCAATGCTGCTGGGCTGCTGGGAGCATGGTGGCAATGGGCAGCCTGGGCTCATTCACTGTCAGGATGCTGAGCTCTCCTTTGCCCAGGGTCTGTCTAGAAAGAAAAGTGTTTTTGAGAGAGCCCTTAGAAAGAGGAAAAACCCACTCTTCCAAGCTCAAACCCTTAGAGAATTTAAATGTCTGTAAAATGTTTTGAGCTTCTACATTTTTAGGCGTAATTAACTAAAAATACATTTAAGTAATGACATTTAAGTTGAGGATGTTTTTATTAAATTTTATACTGTGTGTAAAGCTGTGATGTGTTCTAACAAAGCTGAACAAATGTTGTAGATGTGTTCTAACAAAAACAGAGCCGAGGAAATGGCAAGACGAGGGCGTTCCCACTTTCCTTGCCCTGCTGGGTCTGGTAACGCTGATCCAACCCCGGCCCAGGAGCCTTTAATGCAATTATGCCAAATAATATTTAAAGCTGTGAACAGATGCAGGCCCCCCGACTCCCAGGCACGTTTCCCCATCTACATGATCTCTCTGACCGTCTTTTGAAGTCCTCCTCGTCCTGGAGGTGGAATTTGTTTGGTATGAACTGGAAATCTAAATAGCTCGGCAAACACAATGACAGATGGCAAAATCCCAGTTGGAACGTGTGACCAGCAAACTGGCTGCGATTTGTTTTCACTCCGGGGTAGACAGCAGACATACTGTGTCTGTGCAACAGCTGTGACAGATATTTAATTCGAGAACTTTCGAAGAGCGGGCAGCATTTCCAGGGAGAGAGGAGGAGACGCTACCTGTGCAGTTTTCTTTCAGAGAACAAGCAAGGAGAGAGCTCTGTTAGAGCCAGGGGACAAGGAAGGCTCAGGAGGTACAAAAGGAATAGAAGCATATATAATATTTACACTCTCAATCGAGCGCGGTTGCTGCGTTAGTTTGTTGCGAAGAATGGGGAACACAAGTGGGGATTCATCAAGTAAAGATGTTGGCTTTCCAGTGCCAGAGAGATTTTTTAGTTTCCGAATGCTGAACAATGCATTTTCTTAAGGGAATTCTGTTTTTCTTTTTAAAGATATTTTTAATAAGTGACTTGAAAAATGATATGCTCTCATGCGAGTCCAAGCAACGTCTGCAAACCTTTGAAGCGATCTCTTTATTATCATAACAATTCTGGATTCTTGGAATGAAAAATAAATACATATAAATACAATGAACTGAGCCTTTTTCAAATGAAGGGAACAATCCGAGTGCCTTTCCCATTTAAACACCACAAGTCTGTAATAGCTGAAGTAATCTATAACCTTTCGTAAGCGATGCGTAGCACATTCTGGCTTCTCTTTTCCTCTTCTTTCTCACTGTCACGTTAAGCTTAAAATGAGCAGTTTGCTCAAATCCTGGGCCCTTTAAAGCTGACGGTAAATTCTGTGTGAGGAGAGTATTAAGTTTAAAGGACAGGACCCTGTGTCTATCATTATCCTCCATCCCTCTGCATCTGCCTCATTTTTTCTACATCTTTCTGTACTGCCAAATTCCTCGAGTATATTATTTTGGCTCCCAAGCCCAACTTTCCCCACCCAAGGCCTTAAAGAACAGCATATTGTATTTCAGAGCACCATGACACAAGTCCCAGAAGTGCCATTTTGTGTAAGTAATGCAGGAAAGGACTGTGGTAGACTTTGAGGAAAGTTTTCTCTTTTTTCAAAGTACTTGGATTTAATTGAAAGCTTAATTCCGAAGAAGGGACACTGAATGGGATCTGTAAAACTAACTCTTTTAAATGGAATGTGGCTTGGCTGCAAAACTTGTTAGCACTAGCATGCGAGTCTGAAACAGATTGTGTGTGTGTGTGTGCATATGCATGTAGATAGTTGGACAGATAGATGAGTATGGAGGAACATATTTAGTCCTTGGTTTCTTATACTTTAATAACTGAGGTCCCAATGCAGAAAAAAAAAAACTAGTTCATCAACTCAAGTGATGTATATTTATATTTCTGAACGTTAGTAATCACAAAGGATGATCTAGATCCTTCTTTTCATCCTCTGATATGTATTAGAAAACGATGAGAGTTATATGGGAATCCTCAGCAGAAAAAGAGCTGATTCATTAAAATATATAGAATCAGAGGAAAGGATTCCAGGCATATAGCAAAGGTTTGAATAGGAATAAGTAAAACTAATCTCGTGGAGAATGAAAAATAACTGGACAGCACCAGGCTGTGGCAGTTTTAACCAGGGTGTTGATTAAAATCTGTTATTCTACAAGATATATAAAAAGGCAAGTATTCCGTGTTACAGAGAAATTGTATCACTACTTCATTGCTATGACTTTTTGTACACTAGTCTCATTTTTACAAGCTGTTTTTATATTACAAAAGCATTTTTTTAGCTGTGATAGAAATAGCCACTGGAAGATGGTTTAAGAACAAAAACCAACACAACTTTCCCAAGTCCTGCTCGTGACTCATTTATTCTGCTAATTGTTTCATTGTATAATCTCTCCAGGAGCCATGACCAGGTCAGACCTGATGGTGGGAAAGAGTCCTGGTATACAAAGGATGTTCTCTTCTTATGCATTCCAAAACGGAGAGATGGGCTTTTCAGAGGGAGAGCTGAGCTGGGAGCTCCTATTCAACTTCATGCCCACAGTATCTGGCAGACTGTTTGCAGAGTCTCTGTTTCCTAGGATTCCCCCATCCTATAAATATGGACAGCATTCTTTGTTCCTAGAAGTACACCCAAAATTTCATTGTGCTGAAATGAATGTTATTTGCTAATGCCAAGTCAGTCACTTGAGGCTGTATCAATGACCTCATTGTTCATTTAGTATGTTGAAGACATTAAACTAACTAATTATTAATGAACCTAGTGAAGTTTATGTTCACTGAACTTTTCGTAATATCCTTCAGGGAACATGTCCCACAACATGAGAAATTTGCTGTCCCTCCTGCTGAGAACGGGCCTGGGGAAGGATTCCTAGTGACAGAGAAATATCAACCTCCACTTAGGGCAGGAGCTCATAGAAATAAACTTCATCCCTGTCTTAGCTGTGTGTGCACAGCAATGTCAGCATCATCACTCTTGTTGTTGTATGTGCATAAAATGAGTATTAGAGAGGTCAGTGACACCTCCAAGATGAAGGATTCTTTTAAGCATATATGGATGTCTAGCAGCACAGCTTCCATGCAACACCTCACACTGGAACAAAGCGTGACCAGGCTGCATGCTCCATGGAAGGAATTTCAGATAGTCTGAGAACTGCATGGACACTGGGGCAATGCTGAGCTCTCAAGCCAAGCTCTTACTTAAGCTCTTACTTAGAGGACCAGGTGAGAAATTAGTGTAAAATTAATTTTGTGTTCAGAGCTTCTTAAAAAGGAAAAAGAAGAAATATTTCAGCTCAATGTGCTAATAGATTTATGTCTAGAGAAAGAGAATAGATGTGTGCCTCAGTGCTTGTGGTTTTGCACAGATGCGGAGACAAAGCCGTGGGGCTGCGTTAGGAGCAGATGTGCTGTGTGCTTTACAAGCCTTGGAGGACTTCTCAGTGTGCCTGGTGGACGTGCATCTGCACCTGCATCCATACCTAGTGATTTCTGGAGAGCTCTATCATGGGTTTCCAACAGCCCCTTTGAGGTCCCCTCCTGTAGGTTAATATCCTCGTGAAGGCACCTGCATGGCAAGCAAGAAGAATAATGGGGCGGCCTAAATTTAGCTTTACAGAAAGGTATCTGAGACAGCTGACAGGCTTTATTTTCTGGGGGAAAAAGTAATGTTGGAGAAAAGCATCGGAACGAGCTTCACGCAGCTGCATTGTTTGAAAGAGAAGAACCTGAGTCCACCAAAGTTGAGATTGATAGCATCTGTGTAGGAATAGGAGCAGCCAAAGATGCCCCAGACTCTCAGTGTCCCCGCAGGTCTTTGCCCTTCTAGTGACCCAGTAGTTCAATGATTCCAGCCACCTGAGACTCTGAACCAGCTTCTGTGGCTAGAAAATCATTTGAGAGAGACCAGAAATAGCTTGTTTCCTAAATTCTTTTCCTCTCATTGCAGCTCCCAGTCTGCATGTAGGTAGCAGCTGTATGGAGGGCTGGCCACTGCCCTTGTAAGCATCCTGTGCGCTGGGACGCTTGTGCTCAACTCAGGCCTTTGCTATATATTCTGCAGCATAAACCAAATCATCCCTGTCCGATTGCTGCTCAGCCCTTGGCTAGTCAGGCATGCAAAGCAATTAATTAGTTACCTAAGTATTGCACAGTTACCTGCAGACTTGAATGGCAATGTCCTAAGCAGAGAGTTTGATGAAAACCTGGTGAGAAAGCTAAGTTTATGGGATATATAAATTGAGGGAGGTACAGATCTGGCCAGTAATGGGTGCAGCAGTGTGCACGTGCAGTGTGTGTTTTCCTCCTCAGCAGAGTAGTTGTTTTGCAGATTTCTTCTGGAAATCAAATCAGTCTGTAGCTGTGCTGCTGGATGGATATCCTGAATTGTCACTCCTTCAGTATCTCAGCTCTCCCAGTGAGCTGCAAATTGTTCTAGATAAATGGTTGCATTTATTTTCTTCTCATACTGTGTCCAACCACCTGCTTTTCTGTGTTGCTGTAGGAGCTTGTAAAATACTCCACACTTCATAGAGTTTTGAACTGGAGCCCATAAACATGGCAGAACAAATTTGGAGCTAATTTGACAGTGGCACAGGTTGCCAGAAAGGACCATTAATTAATGAAATCTTTACTCTGTTATCTACGATAAAGCTGATTAAAAGTTTTCTCTTCTAGATTTTTCAGATGCATACCTTGTATGAACTTGCATGGTCTGAAACAAAGCTGAAGGGATAGAAGGTGTGTTTTTCACCTTTTCATAAATGCTCCAAGCTAAGAACCTCATTCAAACTTGGCAAACTTTGCTCATTCTCTGCTGCCTTAGTGTTGTTTTCTAGGGGAATGAAGTTTGGAGCACTGTGACATTTGTGATATATATTAAGGTAACTGAAGACTTTAGAGTTATAAATCAGTTGGTAATAAAGCACAGACATGCATTTCTTCTGTACTGAGTATTAACTAAGGCTTTTCTTTGTGATTTATGTGCTAGACAGTTTATTATTTCTCAAAATATGTAAATTTGTACAGTTTCAAATGAGGATTTGATCCTCCTGTTTAAACCATTTGTAATTATCAGTTCCAGCAGAGGATTATAGAAATTGTGTTGTTGGAATAAACCTTAGAAAACCACATTTGAGGCATGCCTCTAAGCTGACTTAGCTGTAGATACAAATGGTTAGTTGATGTTTTTGCTCGTTCATAGTGGCAGGGCTGAGACTTTCCTTGCTGCCTCACCACTGGAGAAGGCTTCTGCTGACCAGTGCTTGACTTCATTCTTCTCCTTGCCCTTACTCTGTTTATTCACATTGAAAAGGGCCTTCTTGAAGTTTGGAGAACCGTCAGATGCACCGTATCCATTCAAGCCAGCTGCCATTTTGCAGCCAGGGAAGGCAGCAAGTAGCCACTTGCAGAAACAGCTCTGAAGAGGTTCTTGAGATGTGTTACTCCAGCAAAGGGCTGCTGTAAAAATAAAGGCTTGCTGCAAAGCCAGAAGTTCAGTGCAGAGAGAGACGTGGGAGCCTGCAAAGCAAGCAATCCAAAATAACTCGTGTGATTGGAGAAAAGTAAATTGAATCTTCAGTATGGGTTACAGTTTAACTGAGATCAAGCATTTCTAGCATAATATAACAGAAAGCAGATCTAATTGTATTTCAAGCAGTTTCTATCAATGGCTATGAAAAGTGTAATAGATAAGATTTTTTTTAATTTACCACTGTTCTTACTCCCTTTCTACGTAGATTTTTTTCATCAAATTGCTGTTATCAGACAGTTTGCTCATCAAATGACATCGCAAATAGCAACTTCCCTTTTCTTTAAAAAAAATCTTTTGAGCTACCTTCGACTTAGAACAAATAATTGCCCTTTAGAAGAACAAAAGAATTCATATATAAACATGTGGTTGATTTCTGCAGGTTGACTATTCATTTCTTTCCAAGCTTTTGAGAGTTTAGGGTTGGACCATCATTTTGTTGTATTTTATTGTTTGATATCCTTGGAAACAGGCTGCCCAAGGAGGCTGTGGATGCCCCATCCCTGCAGGCATTCAAGGCCAGGCTGGATGTGGCTCTGGGCAGCCTGGGCTGCTGGTTGATGACCTGCACACAGCAGGGGGTTGGAACTGGATGAGCACCGTGCTCCTTTGCAACCCAGGCCATTCCATGATTCTATGATCCTTATTCTGTGCTTTCTTCCAGTAAATGGTATGAAGATTTTTGTTTGGTTTCAGTTCATAAGCTTCATATGTGTATAGCAGCTGCATATTAAATTCCTAATGCTATCTAATATTGGAAAGAGATTATTAAGTGAGATAAAGTGGGTGGGGGAGTGCCCACGTATTTCACAAGGTTTTGATGCTAGGTAATAAGGAAGGTAACTCATGCTGGAGTATAACTTTCCTACAGCTCCTGCACTAACGGGTGGCATCCCATTTGTTGAACTGAACTGATGCAGGTCGCTAAAAATACTCTCTGTTGAACTTAACAATTATGCTCCTTATCTGGCATCTCTAGCAGACTTGCCCCATGTATTTAGATCAACAATGAGGGCGATGATAGATCTACTTTACATTTATAGCTTGTTGGTGCGAGGATCTCAGCTCATAATTGAAGCGGTAAGAATGACTTTTCACAGAAGGGTCCATCACTGTCACCCTGACCTTGCTGACATTTTCTTTCGCATCTCTGTCTTCTGCTGTATTCATATGAATACACAATGAGACATATGAAATGTTTCCTTTCATTGTGGCTTTTTTTTTACTGCTACAGCACAGGAAGGCATTTGGTAATGGTCCCTGCACCCAGCCCCAGCTACAGTTGCGGTCATCCAGAGCACACACAAGTCAATTAGCCTTGCTATAAAGCAGGACGTACTCTCTTACGCTCTCAGAAACATCTCTGGTAGATAAGCACATTCAGGCTGCCCTGGGAACACGCACAGCGCTGGGTTTTATGAAGGAGCATATCCTCACTGCCCTGCTTTGCAGGATGCTTCTCACTTTCGCAAAGTTCAGCCAAACTCCTCCTCATCTTCTGACAGCTCTGGTGCTTCCAAATCAAATCACTTCTTATCTCCTTCCGTTCGTCTAATTCTACTTTTCTCCTTCCACTGACACACTCGTTTTGGCAGAGGAGCAAGCTCTGCCAGTGTGCCATCTGGTTCTCCCTTGTACAGCGTTGCTTTGCTGAAGAGACTTTCCTCCGCACTTCAGAAACTTCTTTGATCCTCACCCATCTCTTACAGTGTTTGTCCACTCATCTCTTAATTATATTCTATTGACTCTTTAGCTCCCTTGAGAACACTCACAGAGTAGTTTTTGAAAGCTGTGAAAATACCACATTCATTTTGTCATACTAAACTGTCAAATTGATGACAGTTTTTTCTAAAATAGACAATAATTAAAACTGGCTAGAAATGTATATTCTTCCCATCCTTGTAATATGCAAAGTTTCCTGCAGAACTGCAGTCACAGCTGGATGGCTGCTCCAACTGTGGCTCCGTGCTGTAGAAAATTGTTGGTCTTTATATGTTCAGTGTCTAAATGCAAACAATTAAACATTTATAGTTACTTGCTTTGCTCAAAGCCTTAAGAAAAGCTGTTCTAATCAACGAGGTGGTCCTAATTTAATGTCTGTTATTTCAGAAGCCGTGAAATAAAGCTCTGCCAGTAAATATTTACTGTCAAGTTACTTTTAGAAATGTATTTTTCGTCTGAATTTTCCTTAGTCTTTAACGAGCACTTAAATAAAAGAAGCACATAACATTAACTTCTGCTCTGTTACATTTAGGCAGTGAATTAAAAAGCATAAAGCAGAACAGAAATGCCCCTGTTATGTAGAATTTGCTGGCCCATTAGATATAATTTGTTTAAGTCTTCTGAGACTGAGTTACAGGTCTGAAAGTCATAGAATCATATCATGGAATCACAGAATGGCCTGGGTTGAAAAGGACCTCAGTGCTCACCCAGTTCCACCCCCCGCTGTGTGCAGGTCGCCAACCAGCAGCCCAGGCTGCCCAGAGCCACATCTAGCCTGGCCTTGAATGCCTGCAGGGATGGGGCATCCACAGCCTCCTTGGGCAACCTGTTCCACTGTGTTAAAAAACATTCTGTGTTAGCTTTTATTCTCTAATATTCTTTAAACTTTTCTACTAAATGGCTTGGCTAAACTATTTTTAGAAGAGCTTGCATTCTGATTCCAAAAGTCTAGTTCAATATTACAGTGAAAACGAAGAAATCCAGAGATACATTTATATCCTTAACTGTGATCAGCTGCTTTCTGCTCTGTGTCACTGTGCAGCGTCAGTGTCCTATAATGGTGATGAGTTTAAAGGAAAGGTTATTATCATCCATCCATCCGCATGGATTCACAGGATTCCTTGTGCGAACGAAGAAGGAAAATAGCCAAGCCAAATTCTCCTCGTGTTCCAAGTCTTGAAGATAAAACAAATGCTGCTGAACATACGGTTTTAAGGCCAAATCCAAAAAAGGATTTTCAGTGAGGCAGACTTCAGTGCCTAAGTCAAAAACTGCTCTACCAAAATATCATCAGCTCTACTATGGAGGTAATGAAATGTACCGGCCGTCCCCTTTACTCAGGAATTTTGCTGGTTGTCAGCTTCTCAGAGTGCCCAGCTGCCTCAGCCTGCCGGCGGGCTGTCTGGTCTCACTGGAAGCCAGAAAGGAAGGGGAACAGCACGCAGATCCTCGGAGCGCATCCTCCCACGTGCTGGCAGGCCTCAGTCTGCAACAGGGTTTGATTGCAGCAACTCTCTTTTTTCTGACTGTTTCTGCTGGAAGCGGTGTTGTGGCTCTGCCTTCTCCATAACCTGCAGTCACGGCTTAAAAGAAGTGGGGGCAAGAAGTGGGTAACCCTGCTTGTTCTTACCCCCACAGGTGGGTCGGTTCTCTGAAGCGTTTGTTGGACCGTGAGGTAAAGCAAGATGTGTTGCACTAGGAGTTAAAAAAGAAAAACGTGGCTGCAGCTTCATCCTGTGCTTTGTGTAGGCACAACAGGAACACCCTGTGGACTGCTCTTCCTAAAGACACGATGATAAATGTTTGGTGTTAGATGCATCAGTTCTTGCCAACAAAGTAAGACTTCAAGACGTGAAGATACGAAGTTGCAGAGTCCATTTTCTTTGCACGCTTTCTAGCTTTCAGTCCCATGACTCTCCTTCTTTCCTCTCTGCATGGCAGAATCAAAAAGCCAAAGCAGAGCAGGCCTTCTCTCCAGCAGGCTGTGGCACAGTGCCTAGGGCACTTTGCTCTGAGGGGTGCACTGAGCTCCCTCTGACGTTGGAGCACATCAGCATCGTTGGTCAAGGCATCAACATCTTTTGGCTTGGAAACAAAACGTTGGAAGGTACTTCTAAAAGAAATTCAGCTTAGGGATTTTTGCTTCTCTTGATATTCTCATTAGTTTCTTAGAGAATCCAGAAGGGATTTTCTTTAAAATGCTCTTGCAGTGCTAGTGATTGATTTCCTGTCAAACCTATGGCTTGTATAGAAGCAGCAGGAGGAGATTTTTCCCAGAGGATGGCATTGGTTGTTGGGAGCTCAGATTTTGTGGGATTTCTGTTTGAAGAAGGAGCAGAAATTGGAGTAACTGCTGAGCAACTTCCAAGTTATAATGTAGAGACCTTTCAACATTTCTGTGCTGCACTTCTTCTCTCTGAGGACCAGATCCTGCCGCTGTCACTCGCTGGGCAGCAGTTCTTCATTTCTATGGGATCACTGTCAAAATAAGGTAATATTAAGATGTAACATCCTGAAACATAATCATTTATGTATAGTAGATCCACATCACACACCCCTGACTGTGTAAACATTTGCCTCTTCTTGTGCATTTACAAAGGCTGCTGTTGCTTTCATTCCATTTAGAGAACTGTATTCTTAATGCATGACTCAGGTATTTAGCTCTCTAGAAAACCACCTTCACATTTTCTTGTTGTGACCTTCAAGAAGCAGCACGCCAAGGTGCCATCCTTAAAAACTACTTGGCCTCAGTTCTGTGAAGAAATTCTCTGAGCTTTGTGGCAAGAATCATTATTTGCACCACATATCAACCAAATCCTGATTTTACAGACTCTGTTTCCTAATTGTGAGATCACAGCACAGTGACCTTCAATGAATTTGTGCTAAGTTGACATTGATGTCAAGAATTCCTAAGTTTTATTTGGTTTCCTTTCTCTTTGGAGAAACCTTCATAAGGAATTCCACAAATGAGGCTGATATGAAATGAAGTGAAATTAAAAAAAAAAAATTCTTTTCAAAAGTGATTTGTGTTACCTTGGGTATTGACTTGCTGGTCCTCTCCAGCAGATCCAGCTGCAAGACATTAAAAAGCAGTACAGTGGAAACAGTGAGATTGCTTAATCCAAGAAGAGATAAACCAGACAGAACCAAACTAAATAAAAATGAAATTAGATGATTTGCACTGTGCTTAGTATGATTTAGCACCAAGTACATTTTGTCAGGCTTTGTCATGAGCCTGTAACATTTCTGCCCACAAGAGACAGCGTTTTATAACTGCAAGACTAGGTTTCTTCCAGACTTTGGGACCTTGTCTTGCAGTTAATGAGAGAATGTCCATTGGCTTCGTCTGGAAGAGGATCAAACTCTGTGTAAACATGGAATGAATTGACTTTCTGAAGTCTATGAACTTGAGCCCAGTATTTATCAAGTCTGTGTCATATTCTGTGTTGAAATCAAGCAACAATTGTATTTTCACATAGTTTTGGCAAGAAACCATTAGAAACTTTGGGACTTTGTCTGACTTACTTGTGAAGTGAAATCAGAGGAAATATTTTTACAACACCCTGTAGGGAGAAACTTGGTAGTTTGCTGTGCCATTGTTTTCCAGCACCTTTGAAAAGCAGCAGGGCTCTTTGCCATGGTGCTCTCCCTTTATTTCTAGTTAGTATCCCCATCAGTATTTCTGGGTGGGAAGAACCTTCACTTCTTTGGCAGCAGGATAATAATACATCTGTCAGGCTGAGCCACTGCTCCTCTGTCAGCTTTGCTCTTGGGTGGTGAAATACCCCAATATATATGGCTGCAGATTCAAAGTCCTGAAAAAGAAGTGGGAAAAACATCTATTCTTCCCAATTTGCAAAATGTCCTATTAAAACAGTGAGACTAAGAAGCTGAATTTAGTGGACTGAAGTCATGTATAATCCATCCCCACAATATAACCTCTACATTCACGTGATTACTGTAGTTGTATGCAAGTCTGTCCATTGAGATCACTAGAGTCAAGCTAATGTAAGTATTTATTTTCATTTGCAAATGTACATCTCAGCTCTTCTTTTGCTTTGGCCAAACACTGAGGCATTTATTTAACATCTGGCAGCTTATATCTTATGATAGAACTTACCAGTAAACCTGCTTCTTGTTTGTTTGGATGTTCTCTTTGTGATTAATTAAGCTTCCAAAATCTATGCAAAATATATATTAAAATGACAAGCTTTTTATCTGTCAGCAGTCAGTCAAGCACTGGCCTGCATGTAGGCATCTGCACGCTTTATAAACTTCCTGTAAACTCACGCAGAGTCTGAGAGAAGACAGAGCCAGCTTCTGGGACAAGCCATCACATTCCTTAAGGTTTTTAAACTTAAAAAGTTTTAAATCATTGCTTCGGTTTTGCAACAACAGCAGTGGAAAGGAAAGTGTGGGAACACCCGCAGCACTGCTTGCCGGAATGCTTTCAAAATGCCTGCAGGCAAATCCTATTAATTAAGAGGAATAGGAAGCAGTGCGGGGCCCTGCTTCCGTGGGAGTTTGGGGGCAAGGGGATTGGTGTGTGCGTGCATGTTGTGCTGTGTGCAGGATGCTCTTTGAGGCTGGCCGCCCACCAGGGCTCCTTGGTTTCCCCATGCAGGGCTGCAGCCACGGCTCAGCCTCGGTGCCTTGCAGGAGGGCAGAGAGATCAGCCGGCTTCCCTCTTGTCTGCCTCCTGCGGTCGCCTGCCCTTTGGGATGGGGATTGTCAGCCCCAGTGCCTGGAAACTCTCTTCTGTGTTTTCCTCTTATCAACAGAGAGCGGCAGGCTTATCTCCGTCGGCTTGCATTGATCTGGCTGGTGGCTGAGGTGGGTGCAGATGTGTGTGGGCTGCCCCGGGAGTCACTGGGAGCCGATGGCCTCTCCTCCTCTCATGGCGCTCCCCCAAGGCGGCCCCAAGGCAGGAGGCCTGCGGCCCTCCCGCTCCCCTCCTGCAGCTTTACCAGGCACCAGAAGCTCCGGAGAGGGGATTTTTATAGATTACATCGTCAGCATGCTCCTAAAATTTGGCTGTCCCTTTCCTACCATATGTCCCTGGCAACTTCCTTCAGCTGAAGCGAGCCCTCCTGACAGCCAGCACAGAAGCTGTCAATCACGACCACATCCATCCCGGCACTCGACAGGCCCTGGGACCACCTGCTCTTAGGCATGACTTCTCCCCACATCCCCCTGCTCCCATCCAACACCTGCTATTGCCCGACTCCCTGGCTACTGCCGCTGTTTTCTGCTATCCCCTTTCTCCTCTGACCTTCACCAAGCAAAAGAGTCTGTAAATGCTAATAGCAGACAGCAATTCACTGCCTGTAAATGGTGATAGTGCACGGAAAAGAAGAATTCTTTAAGTAGTTTATAGTCCTCATTGCCCTCACCGGTATAATTGACATGAGCCTTGAGCCACAAAGCTGTGTCGTTTCACGTGTCTGAAGCCACAACCCAGATGTGAAGTGAGATTTTAAACTCTGGGGCATCCTCCATGTTTGTGAACTCCCACTGTTTGCACAAGGATCTTGCTGTTCCTCAGGGTCTCTAAGAGTTATTGTAATGCACTCTAAAACTTCAGATGTGAAAGGAGGTGATAAATACTGCTGCAAAGTACTGCTGATATTTTAATTAATACTGGATTTATGGTAGATATTGGACTTACCTTTATTTCAGTGCCTGAGTCATTGGTTTCAGTGAAATCAAAGAACAGCCACCTCTGTGTCTCTGTGCAGCTGTGGTTTTTTCTTTCTTTTGTGGATAGCTTAGATCTTTATGGGAAGAAGTGCAAATTACTGAGAATATTTCAACTTGTCTTCACAATTGGATTGAGAAACACTGTTTTGATTTACTGTTAAGTGAAAAAAGCATCCAACACGATCTTGAAGGTCTTAAATCTTAAGTTTCTAATTACAATTCCTTTTTTGCGAGCTATATATATTTTCTTTGGTCTTGTTCAAAATTGTTTTCCTGATCAGAGGTCAGAGGAAAGTGGAAAAGCACTATCAGAAGCAACTGTACTAAAGATGATGCACATCTGCATCTTTTAGAGGAACATTAACTGGCTTAACTCTTGAAAACAAAGAGTACAGACTAAAGCGTAACATTGATCAGATGAGTTTAATGAGAAAATTAGAAGACTAAGAATTAAAAATAGAATTAAAGGCCTTGAACAGTCATTGCTTAGAAAAAAAAGCTGGCTCCTTTCTTCTTCCCAATGATATTTTTCGTGGTTCTGTGAAAAAATAATAAAACTTCTCTGGCGCATTTTGTTCCTTTTTAAAGTTCTCCACATTTACACTTTAAGTAGATCAAGATGCAGAGAATGACGTACTCTACTCAGACATTTTTACCACTACAGAAAGCCATACAAACTCTATTTTCTCTCGTTTTAGTAATCGTTTTTCAATTGGTGCAAAGTAGGTGAGCCTCATCAGTCCTCAAAGTGCTGCTGTTGTCTTGTGTTGAATTGCCCTGAGTGGGGTTTAGCCCTCAGCCTGTTGCTGCAGTATTTCCTGATGGTTTGGCTTCCCATGTGATGCACTGCCATTTCCCTGTCTTCGGGCATGGTGAATGCGTGGTTCCAAGCACATTCATGAGAAGATCCCGAGTGATCCTGTGTTATCTCCTTAGCCTGGGGCACGCGCCTGGCTGGCTCCTTCTGAGAGCTTTCAGGATCTTCTGGAGCCATCCTGGGCCGTGGCACGATTAGGCACGGTTTGTCATGAGGTCTCTTTTGTGCCACGAATCACCCCTTTGAGAAGTGGAAAAAGGCAGCTCCGCATGACCCGTGTTGCCAAACTTAATATTTCTTATTGGTAAGTACAGCAGTATGCTGAATGTATGAAAATGGCCTTATTGTAACTCCCTCAATCTGCTTTCCTATCGTGTAGTCTTGGCATACTATGAGTGAATCCCATGCCCCAGCAGAGTTTGTGTTTTTCCATTTACTTCACTAGGGCCATCGGCTTGTCCTGGTTTTACTTGTTTTTATCTATCACGACCTACTTTTTACTGCACAGACCCTGTATGTATGAAGTTAGAATTCAGTTCTGACTCAGGCAGCCAGAAGAAAAAATTAGCTGTAAAAACTGGCTGCCAAATCTTTGTTGTTTAGTTATACGTGACTTGGAAAGAATCCAGAACTGGGGTAAGTTTGCACAGCTCGTATAAAAAAAAAAAAAAAAAAGCCAACAAAAATCTCTACTTCTTTACTTATGGAGTGATTTGATTTCATCTAGAAATTACCAAGATGCCATAAATATGAGAACCTCCAGCACCAACTTTTCAGAGCCACTTTTCAGAGGAGAGAGCTGCTCTTAAGGGAAACTTGATATTATAGCAGTAGAAACCGGTTCAGATTTATATTTAGTGTCTTGCATACTTACTTAGTGATTAGACCCTTTTCCATTTTCTGGCATGGGTGAAATGGTATGTTAAGACAGGATATAATCCTTTCACACTCTGCAGGCAATGTCACAGTATGATGTTGGCACAATGTGAGGCTTCCTTAACCCCACAACGTTGCATATTCACTCCTGGTAGTATTCTAGAGGCTGCAGGCAGTAACCCAGAAGTAATCTTATTACCTACAATCAAGTGTATCTACATGGAATGGGGTGCTGACTACCGAGGGAAGCACAGTTAGGCTTATTTGAGATTCAGTTAAAAACTGTTGGTTCAGTCATTTCTGTGCATCTGAAGCAGATTTCCTCAGCCTCCTCCTGGAACTGACAGTTTCATTGAGAATTTTCTGAAATAACAAACACAGATTGCTGGGGTTCCTTCAAGACACCAATTACATTTTAAACAAATTTTGCAGCATGTTTATGTAGACAAATGTGAGCAGTGTTCCTATTTATCTTGGGTAACGAATGCTGTTTGGGGGTATTATTTTTACAGACGTGGTCAAAAGACTTATTTTTGAGACAATATGCCTCCTTCCACTAGTATGTCTTCCCTATGAGCTATTTCTGCAAATTTATCTCCCTGCCCTCCTGCACAGCACAGCTCATCCAGTACCACTCTGTACATCCCACACTCGGAGATGGAGGCAGGGCTCAAACCTTGTCATAGGTTTGATAATATTTGAATAACAACCCCCCCTTCCTAAAAAAACTTCCCTAGGAAAACAGAACACTGTATCAGCAACAGCCACTGAAGCAAAGTCGATTCGTTGTGTGTCACCATTCCATCCAAATGCTATAAAAGCAACTCAGAAAATGGATGTGAACGTTGCAGATGCTATGTGGCTTTTGTAACAAGTTCTGCGGCAGGCAGTGTCACACATCTTATCATCAGTGTTTCGGAGCACTTAGGTGCAGTCATCACTCCTAACAGTTTAAATCAAATTCATATTTGAGCTATTTTTGCTGCCCCAAAGTATTCGAGTCCATTATTTACTGTTACGTTTAATGAATCAGTATGTGAAGGGAATGGGTCAAACTTTACATTCATTATGAGTCACAGAGATTTTTAAATTACTGCTGGTGTATTTTGCAAGATTTCTGTTGTTCCAGTTAACCACAGAAGAGCAAAATGTAACTGCTTGAGCCATAGGGGAGAATTTCAGTGACATATCTGTTAAGGAATGGTAGAAAAAAGACAAAAGACATTTCTAGACTTCTGGCTCTTCTTGGGCCTGTCTTCTGATGTCAGTCCCAACAGTGAAAGCTGTAAATCATGTCACAGTATTTTGCATGATCCTTAACCACAATCGATGTGTTTCATGTGTGATGAATCACAGAATCATAGAATGGTTTGAGTCGGAAGGTATGATAAGATAGAGTTACTATTTCTTCAGTGAGATGCAAGGAGAGAGTTTTTCTTCTTTATCCAGGCCTTTGGATACACTACCACTGTGTTTGCTTGTGGTAGTACAAGAGAATGAAAGTAAGTGAGATCCATCTTGTTCGAATTGAGGTACAACTGGAGGACCAGGTCCTTAATCTGCTTATGTGTGTTGCATTCATGTAATCAAATATGGGGGTAAAAAATAACCACACAGAAACTGGGAGGTGAAGCGGTTAAGTTGTTTGCTTTGATGTTTTGCATTGTTCTGAATCACTTCCTGCTTCTCCTTTGAATCATGAAAATCAACAGAAATCCCTTCCCTGCAGAACCTGGGCACAAAAGCATTATTTCCATCAGCAGATCTTTTTATGGACTTTGTATCTATGGGCCCAAATACGTGGTGATTTCAAGTAGGCATGTGTCTTTATTGTTAATCTCAAATGCAGGAGCTCGAATTTGCAGTGTTTGGGGGTGGGATCTCTGGAATTTGGTGCCCAAAGCAGTTCAGGGCAGGTGGGAGAGTTGGTGGAACTGGACACCCTTTGCCATACAGCAGTGTCCATTCAGTTCTCAGCCATATGGCTCTGCCTTCTCTCAACATACAGGGTTTTCTAGGCTGAAAATTGAAGGTAAGATGTGCAAATGCTGGAAGTTGTAGATAGAAACAGGAAAGTTTTGTGCTATAAATAACTGCCAGTGGAATGACTGTAGTGTCAACGTGCAAAACCTCTGCATCTTCATGTGATGTGACAACGTACGGCCACTTATTGCAGTACCCAGCCTTGAACGTGTTCTTTTTTCACTTCGAAGTTTAATTTGCTTAGGTTTCAGTATTTGGGGTGTGCTAAGTGCTACGAAATGTGTTCCCAGTGCTGCAGCAGGGCTGCTGAGAAGTTCCAGCTTTGGTGGGTTTGTTTGGAAAAGCCTTGGTGTGAGCACAGCGACTGGGCTGTGTGGGGAGGGCCAGCCTTGGCGTGCCCAGCATCTGTGCAGTGCATTGCTATGGGGAGATCCGTTTGTTTTATCAGAGCTTGAGAGCAGCCCGGGGGGGGTGGGGGGGTGGGGAGAGACTGGAAGACTCCTTTGTGTTCAGGAACATATTTTTCCCCCGTGGAGAGTGCAGCTTGGAATAAAGCGCTCCCTGGGCTCTCACACTTGTATGCCAGATGTGGTTTTCTTGTCTTTTTGCGTGCTAATTGTGTCCCAACTGGGGTATTTTATGGCTTTGCCTGTACCTGTAGCAAAACAATTAAGAATGCAGTGGTGCTGGAGGGAAGGAGGTGACAGAGGTGGGGAGGAGTGCAGTGACCCAGGGAAATAGCAGGAGGCATTGCGGCATTATAGGGCACCCTGCCTCACCAGCACTAATACCTGCACGTGTTGTAAACACCCTGCCCAGACTACCAGCACATATTTCCCTGCTCAAAAGGCCCCTTTTAATACTGCTGGCATTGCTAATCTAAATCTGTTACGGGGAGGTGGATTATTGCCCGATGCTAGCATGCACGAGCAGGGACAGAATTCCCTGCTAACCTGCAGGGCTTGGTGTTTATCTCATCTGGGAAACTGATTTGTTCTTCTGTTGGGATTTTGCAGGTAGCTGATAAAATGGCAACGTGCATGGGAATGGTGTGTGGGTCTGCCTTGTATGCATTACTGCCACTGCCTGTCCCAGCAGTGATCCCATCCCATCCCCTGGCTCTGTTTTGAGCTGTGGGCACAAATGTACCAGTGTTCAGTGTTCAGCCTGGCTGGGCTGTGGAGACCTGAACCAGGTACCTCCAAGCCACAGCTGTGGGTTGCTTCACATCTATGTAAAGAAACATAATTCATTACAGATGTGATATAAATGGAGACGAGGGCTTCTCAGAGAGAGCAGTTGGGCACTGGCACAGCTGCCAGGGAATGGGGGTCACCATCCCTGGAGGTGTCCCAGAGCTGTGGGGATGTGGCACTGGAGAATGTGGGCAGTGGGTGTGATGAGGTGGGTGGGTTTGGGGATGGGGATCCTGGAGGTCTTTTCCAACCTTAATGATTCTGTGAAAGTATAATATATTCCCCTATAGGTTAAAGTGCTTTTAGTCAGCAGGAACAGATCCCCGGGAAGCCTGGTAATGTAGTGTTGCATTGCAAAAAAGCTTCCTTTTGTACCACAAGAAACACCTTAATGAAGGTAGCTCAGAAAACTCTGAGACCTCGTGAGTCCCTCATGCTCTCTGTCACGGAGAAAACTTAATTTACTTTTACTTTTAAGGAAAAAAAAAAAAGGAAGTCCTGGGGCATGAATTTATGTCAGGCAGTTAAGAATGTTGTGTGTTTGTTTTTAATATCTATCAGCAGTGAAGAGGATTTCTCAATACCATGTGTTGCATATGATTGCATAGGTTTGGAATTACTCACCCAGCCTTCAGGTCTGCTAGGCAAACAGTTACACGAACCAAATCCCAGAGCTCCCTAAAACATGAGGAATGGCTGGGAAGGCAGTAGCGGCGTTAGCAGAGAAGCAGCGGTAGGAATTTATATGAGAGGTGAAAAATTGCCCTTTGGGTGCCTTGGTGATATTTTCTGACTTGAAAAAGAAAATTTCTGCTCCCTCGGACTGTCACCTGGCCCCACAGAGAAATGTTTTAATACATCTTTAAAATGAGGAAGCGAAAAAAAAACTGCTGTGCTCTGTTCTGTGTTGCATTATTAAAGAGGAGATGTTGGGTCATTACTAATGCAGCTGAGCACCTGGACCTTTGCACTTTGTTTAAACATGCATACATTGGAGAGGAGATTACCGCAGGATAAAGTACAATATTTTTCAGACTTAAGTGAGCTCAGGTTGAAAAAAAAACAAAAAACGCTCTATTAATAAAAACTAAAAATCACAAAAGCCACTTATTGCAGTTGCCAAATTTAATTTGGTGGTTGGGTTTGTTGACTTTGTAAAACCAAAAGCCTTTTCTCTCTGCAGTTGGAGGAGATCTGTCGGTAAGAGGCAAGGCGTGGGGTGAGCCCTCGCTTCTTGCCACAGCCCGGAGCTGCTCAGGGCTCTGGCAGCTCCTCCAGCTGCTGCAGCACAACTCGAGGCAGGGTGGCTGGCAGGGACACATTGGCCGCAGCTGCCATGGAACTCAGCCAAAGCAATGCAAAAAATGCACAAAAAGCAGAGAACAAGCAGCAGGAAGACTCCCAGCCTCGTGGTGTTGCCTGCTGGGATCTCCTCGCTTTTCGGGCTCTGCTTCTCTATGCATCTGCAAGCTGCTCGGTCTCCCAGACCTGTAAAGCTGCATGACCAAGGCTGTTTGCTGAATGTGCCTGGTTGTGCTGTGTAAACACAGATGCTGTAACCATGCAGTCAGTGGCACCGTCTATTGCCCCTTCAGCACGTCACAAAACGTCCATCGCATTGCAGCGATTGAAATTCCGTGCTGAGACGTTCCCAGACAAATGGAAAATGAACGTGCTCACCCAGATGGATAAAAGAGCCTCTGGTAATGACAGACAAACTGTATTGCAGGACAGGAATGTCATGCATGATCAGGTATTTCAGCTAGAACAGTCCGTTTTTTTTTCTTCTCCCTTCAACTCTTTTGGGAAGGTGGGTTCAGCAGCTCAAAAAAAGAGATGCCAGAGTTTCTGACAAGTTAATTAAGCTTTCACTTCTGAGTATTATATGTATAGTGAAGAAAAGAAACTTAATTGTCTTTGCAGAACCTGACAAAAACCAAGAAAAATGCTTGCATATTTTCTCAGTTTTGTCTCTATTTTTGCTACTTATTCAGCGTGAGCATTATACTTTCATGGGTTTAATTAAAAGCAAAGTTTTGGAAGCTTCTCAGCTGTTAGTTTTGGTACATAGATGTATGCATTGAAAGAAATATTGATGTGAAATCTGAGGCCTAAAAGGAATGAGAGAGGCTTTAAAGCAGATCAGCTGCCTCCCTTTATAGCTGTTGTCCGATTGCCTCCCACCAATGTCAAAAAGAAAAAAAGGAGTGCATACACATAAGGTATGATTGATCCATGGCTTCCAGTGTGGCAGATTGGCTGTGGGAGTCATGGGTTGTTCACAGAGTTGGACAGTGATGGTGTTGAGTTGTGGCTGTAGGTGCAATGATGTGATGGTGATGGTTGGCTCAGTGCCCCGCGCTGCCTGCTGGCTGGAGGCCACAGGAGGAGAGGACTGCTGTGCTCTTAGGTAAGGGATGAGGCTGAGCTGAACTCACCGTCATATCCAGCACAGCTGCTTTGAAGTCTTCCAGTATTTGCCACAAAATTCTTTGGAAGATGGTGGTAAAATGTTGTGAGATAGACACACAACTGCGAGAGAGGGGGTGGCAGTGGTTGGAGTTAAGGGGATAAAAAGAATAACACAGCAGCGGCCCAGGTCAGATGGAAGCGTTACTGACTGTCTCAAATAGGAAGCAATTATTTAATTAACGACCTCCCTTAGTGGTTATCACAGGGCAGAGTCTGTGAATGTAAAGGGAAACTATAAAAACTTATAAATGTATCCGGAGAGATCACTTTACGGAAAGGGACTGCCTGTCGATGTGTGCTGGTGAAAAGGGGAAGGAGTAAGCTCTGCTTTTCCACACAGAAGGAGGGTTTTTTCCTAGTTGCTGCTGAGAGCTTCCTTATGCACAGAGTATTTATGCTGTTCTGCACTTGAAGAGTTTTTCCTGGAAACCCCTGTTGGACCTGGTGCATTAAAACAGCGTTTCCATCTGTGACTCAAAACTTACTGGAAATCCAGTTATCAGCCTCAGAGAGAGATTGAGATCTAGGGCACGATGAGCAGAAATTTGGCTGAGCCCTGAAGTAGCAGAGGCTTATTTAAAGGAGTGCGTGTGTCAGCAGAGATGCTCGAGGCACGAGGAAGAGTTGCCTAGTCAGTTAGTTAATTACTCACCTTTGCCAAGCCTAGAAATCAGCTAGATTATTCAGCTGAATCCCAGAACAAGCTTCTCTCTCTCTCTATTTTTTTATTATTAGGTTCCTATTGCTAGAATGAAGCATTTACTGGGGGCCTTGCTTCTCGATGCACAGCTCTGTTCCAGGCACCACCTATCGGCACAGCAGCTGCCAGCAGCGCTGCGGCCAGAAGAAAGCTGCACAACTTAATAGATGAAATACCAAGCCAAAAATGTAATAGCTGGAGGGAGTTGGCCTTCGTTTTTATAGTATAATACAGCCCCGAATGCCCAGGATATTATGATTTCACCGTGGAAATGCATTATACTACAAAGTAACCATTCATAGCGGCAGGCAGAATGCCTGGCTCGAACGATTTGCCTAATAGAAACGGGGAAGCCTTTACAGTTTAAAACTTCTGCATTTGAAGGGAAGCACCACACTTCATATTTCCCTTCTTTTTTTTCAACTCCTTCAATGTTTTTAGGAGACGGAGCTCCGCTTGGCTTCGCTGCCTCTTGAACGAGATTTTTGCATCATTAAAGCGTATCAGATGTGCTACTCCCATGCTACAGGCACAGCTACAGATAATTTGATAAGGTGAACATGCATAACACAGGCTTGTATCAATAATTAATTTTTTTAATGCTGAGATTCTAGGGAGCCTGGGAACCTGGCTTTCCCAATAGCCCATCTGAACGGCTGTCTAGCAGCCGAAGTTTCTAGTAAAACAAGTAGGCAAATGGCCTGACAGGAACAAGTCCTATCAGATTGATACTTCCCCAAATCATTTTGATTTCAGCACATCAGCATTTCCGAACAAAAGAGCATTTCATCAGATACTCCTGGAACAGCTTTAGTTCTGACCTCAGTCATAACTCTTCATGGCTGGAAAATGCCATTTATTTACTCTCCTGTTACTTTTCCATCCTTCCCTCTGCTCTTCTATTGTTTTTTTTTCTTACTTCATGTATGCCTTCGAGCATGATCCCACTCCTGCCAGCTCACATCGTGCAGGTTGGAGGCTATGCATGCCCCAAAGCCATGCTCCCATGAGAGCTGCAGGCTGGTGATCTGAACTGGGAGGAAAAAGGGCATGGCCAGTCCACATCGGCCTCAAAGCAAACCCAAAAAGATGCGAACTAGGCTTTAAAAAGTACTGCTTTAAGACTATCTCATAGTTTTGGAGTCTGAGAAAAAACCAGCTGTGGGTTTTTACATCTCTGAGGCTGGCATGGAGACCTGAGCCCTGATCTTTGTTGGTTTTGATATTGCGTGAAAACTCAGTGGAGAAGGTGTAGGTGTTGTGTGTGACGTGTAAGGACTGGTCTGGTGCACCTCAGGAGAATCACAGACCAGAAACTGCTGGATTTGAACACTGCTTTCTCTCTCTGCCTTCTCTCACACATGTCGAAATGCACTTAGTTTCTAAACCTTGTCTCATCTCTTCAGAAATTAAAGACCAGTGGTGCTGCAGGTATTTGCTGTCTCTGAAATCAGCATATGTTTCCAGTTATGGCTCATTAAGAAGGGTATCTCAGCCTCGGATTAACCTTTGTTCTGCACAGTTCTGCTGTTGTGCAACCTTTATTGCTATGAATCAGAGATGCTGGACCATGAACTTGAAATTATATGTATTTAATAATGAGGAAAAAAAAAAAAAAAAAAAAAAAAGGTAAGAGATTAATTCCAGATGACAGCAAGTTTCCTGAGGAGACAGGGTGTGGGGACAGTCTGTCCGTCCCCCGCTTCGTGCAGCTCCCAGCATGAGTAATGGGCCCACTGAGAAGCAAAAGAAAGTCAGGCTTTCAAAGGAAATAATAACATATCTCTGTTATTTTTTGAATCACACTCACATAAAATGCACACAGAACAGGGAGTGGAACACATTTTGGTGCCCTTGTAAAGGAAGCCCACAATTACACCCCTTCTTGTTTGCTGTCTCTTTGCTTGAAAGTTTTATGCTGAAGTGGCACAAATTCAATGTCTGTGCTGGTCCGTAGTCTGCTTCTGGGCTTCTCACACTTTTCATGCAGAGTTAGAAAAGGATTAATTGATATAATTACTTCATCTAACGTGTGCTGCAGCTCTGTCTGTGTTTCTAAGCTGTCTCACATTGGCGATACCTGCTGTCCTGACCAGCAAGAACCCACTACCTGCAGCCCCTCCAGCGTGGGTTTGTCCTGAGCTTTGTGTCCTTCCAGCTGCAGGGGAGAGCAGCTGTCCTAAGTCATAACAGCACTCATGGTCCTGTGCCTCAGTTGTGGTCGGGTGCCAGAATCCTTCTGTGTGCATGCGAACTTCTGAGCAGCCAGAGAACTGACGGCTTAGGGTGCAGATGTTACTTATGTTTTATAAGGTAACGTTTTCATTTTTTTTTTTCTTAATTTCTAAGCATTTGCATTCTTGGAAAGATGTACGAAGCCAAAATGTTGAGAATACAAATGCGGAAATTATGGAACTTTCCAGAAGAAAGGTACGTTTTTCAGTCTATCATTTTCCCTATGTGTGGATAAAAAGTAGAAAGCAATCAGTTTTTCAATGAGATCTTACATTTTTTTCAAGTGCAGTTGAAAACTTTGTAAACTTCCCTCCGAGGAAGTTGTGTTTGAGGAGGACAGAGCTACCTGAGCAGGGGCACTCATTCCTGTGGTTTTCTCAGAGACTTTAATACTGTTTTCAGTCTCTCTAGCACTAAACTATTTTTAAGAGGTTAAGTGCTCATTAAGATAAGATGGAGCAAAAGATTGAACACATTGTAAAGGAACATTATCCATAAACTAATTTAGAGCTCAGTCACATGAAAGCCAAGCCCAGCTTTGCTCACACAGTACACGATAATGATATGTTTCAGGATTGCAGCTGAGAACAAATTTGACAGATCTGTGCACCATGCAATCACATTTGCTAATGTTAGTTTTAAAACAGAAAAAAATCAATCCCAGTTTGAAGTATTTTCTTGCGAAAGCTGAGAATGTATCTCACAATTGCCTGGCAGTGGGCACCCATTTGGTAGGAGGAAGGCTTGGCCATGTAAGGACATCACTGGTGGTGGCCCTGTGATGGCTGCTGGGCATGTGGGAGCTGGGCCAGGGACTGCTGTGACCAGCTGCAGTGCACATCTGCTCACGGGCTGCTTTGTCTCTCTTGGGTGCTCCTGGGCACTTGGTATGGCCAACACAGGCCACCAAACAGGAGCAGCAATGTGTAGCGGCCATAACCTCAGCTTGGAGATCATGCAAAAGTCACTGTGGTTCTTTCTGAGCTGTATCACTGAATCATCATGGAATTCTATGTTTGAGTCAGAAGGGACCTTAAAGGCCCCTTTAAAGGGGTCTTTCATTGGTTCACTGCTGGCAATGAACAGGGACGCCTACAGCTCAGCCAGGCGCTCAGAGTCCCATCCAACCTGACCTTTAACATCTCCAGGGATGGGACACCACCACTTCTCTGGGCAGCCTGTTCCAGTTCTTCACTGTCTTGTGTGATAATTTATCTTTGCGTAGAGTTTATGGCATTGCATAGGTTTAAAGCATTTTAGGTGTTATTTAGTCATGGCTGGTGTTGGAGGGGCAAAATCACTGCTCTTCCCCGTGTCTTCCATCTCGCCCACTCATCTTATTGATGGCAAGGTGTGTCTGGGAAAGCATTCCCTTGCAGGGCTTTTAGATTTTGGAACATGCTTTCTCCAAGTCTGAATTTGATAATTTCTTTATATGCTGCAAGACATTTGTTGCAGGGGATTTTTGGATCGTGAGATTGCTTCCCATAGTGATGAATGAATTGAAAGAAGCTTCCATAGGTGTTTTGCTGGCTGAGTTCCTGCTGGAATGATTATTTCAGTGCTGCTGGGATTTCATTATATCGTATAATTAGCAAAGGTGTCAGGAAAATTCAAGCCTGGGATAAGCATGTTTTTATCATTTCCAATCTTTATGTGTAAATATGCTGAGGCCTTGGCTTTGCAAGTGGTTTAGGGATACCTGGAACTGGGACTGCTGGTTGTGTGTCCAAGCCTGTGATCCATCCTCCAGCCTCTAGGTCACTTAAAACACACATTGCTGTAACAGATTACATTTTGCAAAAGTTCCTAAATCTTTACAACGTAGTGGAGAGTTATGTAAGCTTTCAAAATAGCTACAGATGCCTTATGCAGACAGTGTGGCTGTGTTTATGCTGTACTCCTGCCATCAGACCGGGGGGACTTTATGCACATGAGCAGACTTTGTGAATCCTCGTGGTTGCTATTGCAGAACTGGGCCTTGGAATTAATCAAGTTTTGAAAAAATGGTTTCTTTCCTCTTCGAAATACAGGAAACAGAATTCTCACCTTATGCTTTTCTATTTTGCTTCCAGTGTTTCAATTTTCTTTTACTCAAGTGAATTAATTTTCAAGATAAATGCAGCACCTCCTTTGGAATGCCAAGCAGAGGGGAATACTGCGGCACGTTTTCATTTTGGAAACAAAGTAATTGCTATAAAAATAGTCCTGTATTTCTTCATTTTATGATGTGCTCCCTTTAGACTCAATAATCATCCTTTCTTGTACTCGAGATACTTTCCCTCCGCACACCCACTCTCTCCTATCCCCTGAAAATGGGAGAGAAGAGTGAGGCAGCCTTACTTTCATAGAATCATAGACTCATAGAATGGCCTGGATTGAAAAGGACCACAACACTCATCAGTTCCAACCCCCTGCTATGTGCAGGGTTGCCAACCAGCAGACCTGGCTGCCCAGAGCCACATCCAGCCTGGCCTTTCATTACTAGCAAGGAGTTTGGTGCGTTTTGGGGGAACTTTTCACAGTTTTTTAGTAAGGTCTTAATGAGTTTAGCCTCCAAAGCCACATTGGGATGTTCCAGCTGACAGCTCCTCAAGCAGGCAGTGGGGAGGGAGCCCGTGCAGAGCATGGGCTGCCTGGGGGCTTTGCCCCTGGTGCTTTAGGAAAGGGCATTCTGCTTTATAAACAAACCAGCCACCCATGTTCACCGTGGGTGCAGGGGTGGGGGAATTATGGGAATGTGAGACGCTCTGAAGTATCTGATCAAATAATAGAAATTAATTATTTTGGTTTCAGCAAAGCTGGCAGTTCGGCGCTAAGTTGGCTTTCTGAAGCATACCTCAGGAATGACAAATGGTAAAAGCAGGTGGAAACAGATCTATCCAGCTGCTGCAGCCCAGGGGAAGCTGGAAGTAGTCTGAATTCAGCAGGTTGCTACATGTTACATGGAAAGTGGCTCGTTCGGATTGCAGCGTTGAACGGCGCATATTTTCTTAATGCTCTTTTAATGAAAAAATCAGATCTGCAAGAACTTTCTCATTCCTTCTGTTTTTAGATTGGCTTTCAAATTGTTCTGAGTTGTCTGGGAGGTCATTGTAATGCTGGGCGATTCAGAACCATATGAGGCCCACTTAGAAAGTCTGACTAGGGAAGGTAAAGGCTTTTGTTTCCTTATGAATGACTTTTGCAAAGGGAGTTCATTCTTTACATTCTGTTCTTTGTTGTGGCTCTGCCAAGTTATGAGTAAACAAAGCACTTAATGCACTTTTTTTTGTGTATGATTTGATGAGAATGACGTACAAAGTCTGAAGGGAAAGTTAAACCTTTCAGGGAGGATGAAAAACAAGCCTCAGAAGTGATGAATGCTTGGTTCTGAAATCCTGTGAAACAGCGGATTGTGCAACAGTTCTCGAAAAAGATAAAAAGAGAGGGGGAGAAGTAATGCTTCTGTGTATTTGCTGTCTTAGGAAAGGGTTTAGGAATGAACTGTTCTCCAGCTGGGTGTGTAACGTCTCCTTAAGCAAATGCATATCCTGTGTATTTTCAGCCAACTTTCAAGGAAAAATTTTTCCATCTTGTTTCAGTGTCAAAACCCCAAAGAATGGTGAGGAAGGGATTGCAGAGGTTGATTCTTGTTCACTGTGAAATAAGAGGGGAAAATGGGAAACAGGTGAGGTTAATCAGCAGCTTTTTCAATTTTTAGATAGTCTCTGTCCTGTTCTTTCTTCTGGGCCAGAGAACAGGGCACAGAGGAAGCACTTCCCATGCACCTCTCATGGAGATCTCCAAGGAGCCTCTTTGCTCTCTTGCAGCTGCAGGAAAGTGCAGGAAATCACCCTCATCACAGCTCCCCGTGGGAGGTCGGTGGTGTAATTCAGACTGAGGTATTGCACGGCGCTTTGCTTTCTCTCTCACAACTCAGAGACACCCAGAGTTGTTACTTGGGGGAGCAGATAATTCTCATCCCTCTTCATTTCCCCTCTCTTCTTTTTTTTCCCTCTCCATTTCTTACTGCACACAGTAACCTGAGTGTTTCCCCTGAAAGTGTTTTGTGGACCACTGCAATTAAGGATATTATAGATGCTTCCGGAATTAGAACTTTTTCCAAGTTTCTAGGGTCTGTTTTTCAGGCTGTGGCAAATATTATTTCATTCTTCATGTAAGCAGGGTGAGTTTTTTCTAAGAAAAAGATCTGCTGTTTTTCTAAGCAGAACATGGGGAGCTACTGCATGCTGAACGCTTGGAGAAGTGTACTCCAGGGTTTAGTGATGGAAGGGAGCTTTAACTCCCTTAAAGTAAGAGCTTTAACTGTAAGAGATTAACAACTTGTACGGAGAGACCAGTTAAAGCCACATTTGACAGTGCTAAATCATCAATAATATTTTTCTAGTGGAGGCATTCAAGTCCAGGCTGGACGTGGCTCTGGGCAGCCTGGTCTGCTGGTTGGTGACCGTGCACACAGCATGGGGCTGAAACTAGATGATCATTGTGGTCCTTTTCAACCCAGGCCATTCTATGATTCTATGAGTCTGTGATTCTAGTGTGATAAATACTTATGAGGTACATATACCACTACTACTGACTTAAGATCTTTGCTCAGTAATTCTTGAGCATGAGTATCTACAGCAAAGTAATACTTTCAGTGCAGCATCAGATAGGGTTCTGGTCATTTACCTGTAGATTCCTGCAGAGTTCCTGCAGTTGTACTGAGTTGAGAGGAGTCGGCAGAGGTGTAAAGTGGGGAAACTGCTCTTAGAGTTGTGTTGAAGAAAGTGGCTAGCAGGCTTTTATGCTTAGCCTAAGTGAGCAAGCATCTGCTAAAAAAGATGCAAAGTGCTTGGCCAGCCCCAGTAGCTGCAGTGCAGGATCTGGTCTGGCTCTCAGACACTTTGAGCAGCATCATGAAACTGACCGTAAGAAATAAAGCTGAGAAAGTAAGCAAGCAGAGAGAATGTAAGAGTTGAACTACATCAGAAAAGCGCAGATTGCCCATCCTGTTGTCATCCTAACAGTTCCTTAAGAATTACTGTAGGTGTGACTGTGAGGTACTGAGAAGTACTTAATTATAGGGTTTTTTGGAGAGGCTCTGGAACCATCGAGCTTAGGATGGAGCCAGGCTTGCTTGGCAATCAGTGCCTTGCCAGGACATTGCAACAGCTTCTTGTAGCCTTTTCTAAGGAATGCTTCCTTCTCTCTAAGTGGTCTGAAATATGCAGATTACAAGTATTATGCATAACGCATTCATGTCGACTGTTTATGGAGGGTGGTCATTTGCAGCAAAATCCAAGTTACTCTAAATAGTGGGAAAAAACAGAAGAATAGGGCACTTGATGAATCAGAAATACAGGAAAGAAAGGCAAACTTTGTGCACAAAGAACACGGTTCAACGTCAGCTAGGCAAGAGCAGAACCGAGGGAACAGAGCTGAGCAATTACAGCACTTTGCAGAGTCAGAACAAGCAAATAGCAGACTATGAGAACACGCACAGTGCTCCTAGTCGTTCTCAGAGAAAGAGCTAGGAAACAACAACATGAGAAAAGCAAGAGGAGAGTTCAACGTCAAACTGGCAGACTCTACAGTGTCATCTGTAAAATGATATCATCTGCCAGAAAGCCTGCTGCCAATTCAGACATTTTTCTGCATTCACAAGTTACAAGTGTGCAGCTGTGAGGCTATTGAATTTCATGACTGTACATTTGCAGCTTGTGAATTTGTCAGTAGGCATTTCCATCTTGATAATATTTGTGGAGAGCTGTGCAGTACGTATTGCCTTTCTATTAGATATGCTTAATACAGTCTGCAAATGCTAATCTGAGGATCTCTGTTGGAATGCTGGAGAACTACCTAAAACCTGCTATTTTCTTACTGTTTTGCATTTATATTTCTTGGATTTCCACAGCTCTTAATCACGGCTGAAACCTTCCTGTGAAAAGAAGTTGAATACATGTATATTAAAATAGGAGAATGTCGGTTATTCCCATTATCATTGTTTCCCATTTTTTTGTATGTGTGTTTAGCTTGAAGGAAACATCCTCCTCCAGCAACATGGTCCATGCAACACTAGAATATTGTTGAGCTGTTATATATGTACAGTTGACCTTTTTTTTTTCCCCCTTTTTAATTTAAAGATGTTAAAAATACAACAGCAGTGAATTTTTCTGCAGGTTGATTCGTTTGCATTTGTAGATTGTAAGGGAAGCTCTTTTTTCTTTGTAAATGGAAGAAGCAAAAATGTCTGTTGGAAGGAGTTTGCTGAAGATCACATTGAAAATCTCATTTTTAGTAATAGCCTATAAACACATCTCTCTGAAAGGGAGTTTTCTGGAAATTGTGGAAGAAAATTGCATTTTAGAGGCATAGCTCTGGAGGATAGGGATGGCTGTCCAGAAAAGGGTAGCCCTAAGAAAAAAGACTTCTTCATTGAGCGCAGTTCACTTTGTAATACTGGGCAGCACACTTTGCAATGGGAAGGCTGCCAAAAGCCTGGTTGTGTAGTAAATAAACATAGCAGGGAAAGGCAGGCTGAAAGAAGATGGCTAGCCAAGCAGGATCCTCAGCGTCTGCTTATTTATTTCTTCATTCATTCAGTCATTTAAATTCTATCTTTGTCTTTGACACCTCTATCTTTATATGGCCAGTGAATGACAGGCTCACCCGCCGGAATAAAAATGTAATTAAACAACAGCCTGCTGTGGTCAGCTCCAAAACCTGAGAGCAATCCCAAGTCTCGTCGCTATGGCCAAGCACACACACCAGCCTTCCCCTGTCCTGTGCCCCGAGAATCCTTTCCATGAGCATGCAGAATGGGGATTTTTAGGTGAAGCTGACCCCAAAATGTTTGAGCTATGCTTAGTGAACATTGGGATCCCAGTGCCTATGGGGAGGAGTCCCCAGTCCCCCCAGATGGGGACGTGCCTATGGGAGGAGGCCAACCTTGCTCAGGGCTGGAGTACAAGCAGCAAGGGTTGGAGACTCAGTGTGACCAAACTGTGCCGTATGGTGATAAATCCCACCTGGGAAAGCTCCTCTGGCAAGAGCTGCTGAGTGTGATTTCTGTCCTCACGTATACTTCGTGCTGGTGAGCACAGAGCTTCTCTCTTAGGGTTGACCTAGTGCACCCTGCAGCCCAGCACGCAGTTACTGGAGAATGTGCTGAAGAAAACCAGACTGCGAGCTGGGGTTTCCCAGTCTGTCCCAATCTGGTGGCGGCAGGAGCTGTGAGCTGATTCCAGCACAGATCTCTCTGGGATTGTTTATCTCTTGCTGATGTGTCTGAAGTGCCTGAGGAGTAACAGAACTTTCTGCATCTGAGATCCGCTTGCCACAGAAGGTCCAGGTGCGCCTCTTGCTTTCCATAGAGGTGAACCTTATTTCACTTTCCTCACCAGCATAGGGAAAGTAATACTAAAAACCTTTCCCTGGCCATAGTTAAGTAAACAAACAATCTCTAAAGTTCTAGCATGCGTGGCATCTTGCTTTTCCTTAGGGTAAACAAATGGAGCAGTCTTTTTTCCACTATTTCTGGGCTTTTGCAAAACATTGCCAATCGGCAATGTAGTAGTAATATTAACACATGCCTGTTTGAAAACGTGATACATACTTTTGGGTCTTTGAGATTAGTTCCTCTGAAGTGCTTTTTCTTCAGCTGCCTGACAAGGTTTTTGGCTCCACTTCAGTCTGGTAAGAAGACAGCTGCTCAACTTCTGACACAAATGAAGAAAATTGATGGTATGCCATCTCCAAAATTCTCTTTTCCTGCCAGACGCTCTGAGATTGAGTACTAGGAGTCATTCAAAGCTTGGGGATTTTTAAAAAAATGTTGGGTGGGGCAGTATGTGGGGCTTGTGCATTTGGCTGGGCTGCTTCTGATAGCACTCAACACTTGCACAGAGCCTGCATTGCTGCGAACATAAACAAGTGTCAGATCGTTAATACTTACACTGCTAATATGGTGCTCACTTTAACTGCTGTTGTGTACCGAGCTGTCATTACCATGGTTTTGCATAATGCCTTAGAAATTACCTCACAGAAATACACTCACCTGGCAGGGGAGACACTGTGCTCAGGAAGGTGGTCTTCCCAGGATGAGGCTCATCCCCTGCACTCTGGGTGTGCTGACCCCTGGAGTTTCCCCAGATATGGGAAACTCAACTGTGCCATTTGTGGCAGTGGGGGACTGCATTCGTGCTTTCCCATTTAAAATATTTTTCTCAGGATCCTAAGGAGACCGGCTGATGTGATTGCCAAGCTGCTCTCTATCACATTTTAAAAACGGTGGCAGTAAGTTGAAGTCCTTAAACACTGGAAAAAGGGAAACATTACTTCCATATTCAGGAAAGGGAGAAAAGAGGCTGGCGAGCCTCGCCTCTGTGCCTGAGAAGATCATGGAACAGATTCTCCTGAAAGAGATATTAAGGCACACGTGAGTTGTGGAGGTGACATGAGACAGCCAGCATGGCTTCACCAATGGCAGATCACACCTGACCAGTCTGGTGGGCTTCTGTCATGGAGTGACAGCATCAGTGGACAAAAGAACGGCAGCTGATGTTATCTACCCGTACTTGTACAATGCCTTTGGTGTGGTCCCCCACCACATCTTTATCTCTAAATTGGAGAGGTATAAATTTGAAGGCTGGACTATTAGATGGACAAAGAAGTGGATGGGTGGTCATAGCCAGAGGGCTGTTATCAACAGCTCAGTATCCAGTTGGAGGCTGATCACAAGTGGTATCCCCTAAGGATCTGTTGTCTTTGGATCTTTGCTCTTCATTATCTTCATCACAGACCTAGAGATGGGATTGAGTATAGCCTCATCAAGTTTGCTGCTAACACCAAGCTGACTGGTGCAGTGACATCTTGTCTTCTTTTGACTTGTACTTACCGTTACCATTTCTTTACGAAGAGACCTCAGGATGGTAAAAGTTGGGTTCCTCAGGTGGAGCAGAAGCCCTTATCTTAAGCAGTAACATTTGGCAAACTTGGAGAAACTGTCAGCACATTCTCCCAGTTTTATATGTAGGGAGATGCTAATGAAGGTGCTGCTATTATGTTTGTCATGGCAGTAAACGATGTGCACAGCTCAGCTCAATTTTCTTCATTAGATGTGCAATTAATAACTACTATCAATTTTCATTGCTCTGTGCTGTTTTCACTTTGCAGTACCTGAATGGGCTCAGTCAGAAATGTCACTTTTTGGAAAAGTACTGTGGAGATGGGGTGGAGGCTGCTTCTGGCACACCATACACTTGGGCTGTGCTTACTGGGAGCTCCTTTTGACATTTTCATCTCCAGCAAGGCCGTGTTTTTGTTCAAAGAGAACGTGCAAATCAGGTTCTATCCAGCAGAGCTTTCCCAGGACGCTGGTTCTGCCTGGGTCCCTTGCACTTTACCTTTTAAGAACATGCAACTAGCTCCTTTGTCTCTTAGGCAACTGCAAAAATAACTCCATCAAGAATAAACCTGCAAACAAGGGCAAAAAAAAATAGCAGAACTGTGTGAAGAAATGAAATATATTGATTTAAATAGTCCCGTAAAGCTATTTCCTCCCCCTGTACCTCTGAAAGGCAGTAATGATATGCTCTGATTCCTAAGCACAAGTCCTGACTTGCATAAATTTGGAGATTTCATCTGTATAGATCTGCCACTTGCTAAGATATTAATACCTGAATATTTTTATGGCACATCCCTAAGTCAATAGGCAAAAGGTTTCTGAATAAAAGCCTTAAAATTACCTTATGAATTATTAACTATTCCCTGTAATACCGTTGAATTATAAAAGCATGGAAAAATGGAAAGCAGAATTGAAAAGCATCAATCTCAGGTTCTTTAAAAATGTAATACTAATCATTTGAGCAGTGTACAAATCTTTTATTAAAGATAAAGAGGAAGCCATACTTTTTTATTAACTTGAGGATGTGTTCAATCCACATGATTAAAAATCTCATTACTAACTCAAGTCAGGGAAGTGATTTATTGCTGAAACAAAATAAAAGGCATTCTGCCCATAGCTGTATTTACGGTGAGGAAAACGCTCAGGTTGTATCTGCAGGGTGTTTCTAAGGGTGGATTCCATTTTTCTGGGAAAGATTTGGTTTGGCTGCAGTCTGTAGCTGAAGTGCTACCTTAAGCAGAAAAGCCTGAACTGCAATTATAGGTACCAAGAGATCTTCTCTGCTACTAAATCTAAATGAAGCAAATGATTTTGTCTGATTCGGTAATACGATGTGCAGAAATCCAGGATTTTATACGCAGGGACTTGTCAGGTGTAGTTAGTGCTGTGAAGTGAGCATCTAACTGCAGGTATCTGTGTGATTCTTCACCTATCACATACTAATGTGTATTTATTGATCGATATACTGTGGCTGTACTGTTCGAAAAGAGTGCTCCAAGTGAAGTCTCCATTTGTGATTGTGACAAACGATGGACTCAGTGATGTTATTTCCGTAAATACCATATTCTACTTATTCTACTTATGTTTCTGTACTTAGCAAGCCTTAACCAGGTCAAGTAGTTTGAGTGTTAGGCAACTATATGGGTGTCTTACACTTGAAAAGGGTGGATATCTTAAAATACTGAATTATACCCAGCGTAACTTCCAGTCCTATTTATACTACCTCTTACCATGTAAAATGAAGATAATACTGAATTTATTTACATCACAGCAGCTGTGGAAAAACTGCGTTATGCACACTTGCATATAGAGACAAGACATTAAATGATGCCATCAATTCCTGCAAGCCAGCAGAAATAGCTTTTCGCTTCCTGATAACTGTGCCTGGATGGCTCCCAAGGCTGAATGCTGCTTTTGCACATCTCCCAGGAAGTTTGAATTCTCTCCTGCATCGTGGGTGGAAAATGCCTGGTATTATCATGACAGGTGGAATAGGTATGGAAGTGTAAACCCTCCCCTGATCCTGGGTAACATATTGCCAGGCCCGGGCTTTGCTCCAGAGGAGTGTTTTGGGAGAAATTGCATATCTTGAAGTAAAGAAACATTTCTGGAAATAGGTTGCTTCAGAAATTTGGCAGATCTTCAGATGTTCAAAATGTTAGAAGCAGTCGAGACAAAGATTGAACAGTGGGTGGAGGCAAGGAAGGCGGTTAAAGGTGAGGTTAAATGTGTTGTATAGCTGTAGGAGAGATGTGTTGCACAAACACTGCAGTCATTTAAGGAGGGATCCATGTGACAATTTGCAAAACTGTGATAAATTATTTTGCTGGGCTCCTTTGCTTATCTTACATTTATCTTTACATCTCATCTTTCCAGTGCACTGTTCTGTTTCCATCAGCAGTTAGTATTTAATGCGCCAAGCAACTTCACATTCCTCTCACCCATTTCCAACCTTCAAATGTTAAAAACATGATTCGGGTGTCAAAGTATTTCCAGTTTCTCACCTTAAAATTATGTCCAGACGAACTCATCAGGCCTCTTTTTCCAGAGGATTTAGGACGGAAAAGTTTTTTTTTTTCCAGTCAGCAACAGGACCCCTCCTGTTTCTAGCAGGCTGCAATAGGTGCAGCAGGACATCTGAACACATCTCATGTGCTTCGGGTGGTTTGCATGGCAGCAGGAGTTGGCATCTGCCCTCAATGCGCCGTGTAAATGCGTCCTCAGCTTGAGAAGTTCCAGGATGTCAGAGAGTGTAGGAAGTACAGGAAACACAGGTGGGTTGTGTGCTTTTGTTTCTGTTTAGCCTGTACTAATTAGCCTACATGGGGAATGGCAAAATAAAAATGCCACCAAAACACACACTTTTAAAATCTCACTTAAATCTATCTCCAAAGTGGTTTTTGTTGTCATAGTTTTGGCAGTTGAGGGAGGATCCTCAAGAGAACAAGAACTTGTTTTCTGTGGAAAATCTGCTTTTCTTTCTTATTTTTCTCCAGTATTTGCACATAAGTGTTGTTATGTTTTCGTTTCCATCTGGAAGGTACAATCTTCATCTGAAATCTTTATGTTGTAGCTTTATGAAATAGCATCAAAGTAGGTGATAACGAAGACATTAAACATCTTCTGATGATTAACAAGATACTTTTAAAATCTTCCTTTATCACATGAGTGTAAAATGGATGCATTCGCTTATGTAAATCCATAACGTGCCAATGTGTGCTCAGTCTGAATGCTTCCAAGATTTCTCCTGCTTTCAAAGGAGAGCTTAACTTTAGTCAAACATTGGGTTGGGAGTGCGTTTCTCTGTGTTTCTGTGCTTAGTTTTGTACACAGAGTTCTTTTGCTCTACTGAGATGCTCCTGTTGGCCATCAGCGCCTGCTAATGTAGCTCAGGTTCCTGGTGCCATGTGAATAACAAAGCATTGGTTAGACAACCCTAGTGACTCAGTAAGTGGGAACTTAGTTATGTGAATTTCATTGACCAGCAAAATTCTTGGCAGCTAGTAAGTGCTTGGCCAAAATTTTACATTCTGGATCTCATCTGTCAGATTCTGGTCTTTCCTTTCATAGATCTCCAATGAGTTTGTATTCATGGTTGGGCTTAAGTTTATTTACAACTTTATTGTACCTGTGTTATACTGTAACTGGAATGCAATTTGTTGTAACATCATTGAAAAACCCAATTTTGAAAATCTGTGGAAAAGACAACAGCTTGAAAAAGGGAAAGGAAAATGACAGAGCTAAATCTGCACTCAAATAGTCTGTCTAGCAAATATCAAACTGATAAGTTTAGATTAGGATCTAATTTATGGCTTATATATATTGTAAGTTTTCTGCATTTCTCATACTGTAGAATACCAAGTCAGTGTCAATGATTTGACACTGCTTTCAAAAAGTACAATTATAGTATATTTCGTAAAAGAGTTATGTTTCACAGTAGTCCTTTGTTATAGATGGCAATAAGTTTGACACAGCTTGGTTCTGAGATGAATATTTCTTTTTTTTTTTTCAAAACATCACCTGATAAGTCACTCATAAGACTGTAATGTATTACAAATAAGCTTATCTATCAGAACAATGCCTTGATTGTATTAATGTATATGTGTATGTATGTATTTTGTACGTGTAGGTAAGTATGAAGTGTCCAGGTAGGAAGTCAATGCTGAAATACCTGCCAGACTGACAGGGTGTAACTCTGATATGTAGGTGATAAAAAAAATACCACCACGAAGAGCCAAGAAAAAGACAGAATCGCGGAATCATAGAATGGCCAGGGTTGGAAGGGACCTCAAGGATCGTGAATCTCCAACCCCCGCCACACGCAGGGCCACCAACCTCCACATTTAATACCAGACCAGGCTGCCCAGGGCCCCATCCAGCCTGGCCTTGAACACCTCCGGGGTGGTGAACCATGATGTTGAAGGGAAAATAAAATAAGTACATTTGTTGAAGTGTACGTTGTGCTGGAATATAGCCCCCTAGACAAAATCTGGCCTCTTTGTGGTCGGTGGACTTTTCTTCAGGCTCTACCTGGTGGTTTCTTTGTGGTCTTTTGTGGCATTTCAGGAGGAAATTTTAGGCATTACTACCCCACTCCTGGGGATCCCACAGCCTGCAGGACAGCACATTATAAGGATTTCCCAGGAGGCTGTGTATTAGTTAATCCTTTTGGATCTGCCACCTTAAAGCTGACAGAACATTTTGACAGCTGAAGTCAGCTTCACAACTAATCTAAGATTTATTTAAGGAGATATTTGCTTACAAACAGAAGTGTTTTTGAAGCAAACAGTGGAAAGGAATAATGACAAGCATAGTTAATAGTATCTGTAGTAAAAGGCTCTGCCTGATCTGCTCATAGCTTAGATTCAGGCAATCTGCCCCAGATCTGGCCAAGCCAAGAGAGCAACCCTAACCCCAACCCTCATCATCGCCCCTCATTGAGGACGAGCAGTATTCCAGGCAGCGTGACACAGCCTATGGTCATGGTTGCCTGTCTTAGCTACTATAGTTACGCTTTCTTTGTGAACACTGTAGATCTCTACTGCAAATTTAACACAGCTGCATACCTTAGTTTAACTCCACATGGGAACACATTGGAGGAACTGTGCTTGGCTCAGCAAGAAGCTGTTTGGAACGAATGCTCAGCATTTCACACCATCAGTCCCTGGTGATAAACCTCATGTAATGGGCTGGCTCTGAAACCCAAAGTTTTCAGCTGTTCAGATTTTCTTACTGTATCAGAAGGAAGTTCTGGGGATGCTTCAGAGACAGGGGTCTGACCCTACCCTGACTTACCCTAATGTTCTTTGGTGTTTCAGGTTCCTCTAATGGTATTGCTCTGGTATAAAGGTGCTGGAGAAGCAGGCTTAATGAAATAATTATGATGTATGCTGCATGGAGGTTTAGAGCCCTCAGGCAGCAGTCTTAATATCATGGTCTAACGCTTGATTTAAGAGAACATCTTGTATGTATTATTTACAGCAGATATTAGACCTCTGCCAGTACCAATGACTGCAGCCTGGAGGATTTATTAGCACCAGATATGCTATTTATTTTGCAGAAATACCATGTAATACTTGAAGCTACAAAACCAGTTTAGAAATAAATAGATCTTAGTATCATGTGAATGATGGATGAAGGCTAAGTTCAGACTTGCTCCCTGAGAGATTCAGGCAAATGCTCTACTGGATATTTAACTTCAAAACGGCACAGCAGAGGATTTTTAGGATATCGTCCTCAGTCTCTGCTGTGTATACATAGGGCTTCTGGAATCTTGTTGCAGAGGTCTTCTGGACTTGAGATATTTCAGCTCTTCATGTGCATGCTTAAACAGACTTATATCTTTTCAAGTAGCCTTGAAAGCATTAATTGATTTTATTAATTGATAGGGCTGAAAGCTTAGGTAAGGATGAGGAACCACTTATAGCCGTGAAATGACATGCCAGTCTTTGTGTGTGGGTCTCAGAGTCGAATGAGGGTTATTGAGCTGACGTGGAAAAGGAAATATCCTGCAGCCTCCCAGGAAGTCTTTCTGTAGTGGTAGGAGATAGTATCTTCAGCTGGGTTGTAAATTTATCCTTTTGTTGTTTCTCTGGAAATATTTTTGTGCTTTGAGTTTGTTCCTATCTTTCTCCCATTGATGGGCAATGAGCAGCTTTCCCTTGTGGTACAGAAAGGCGGAAATCTGGTCTCAGTGCAGAGTTTTGCTGGCTTAGCTGTGTTTGCTCCAACTGTGAAAAATTCATGGCTGCAGGTGATACCACTGTGCAGAGGGTCAGGATGTGGATGTTCCTTACCAAGGAACTCTAGTCTGCTTCACTTATGTTGCTAAAAGCTGACATGACTAAGCCAGCAGAAAAAATCCTTCCATAAGCACATGCTGCTGTTTACTCTGGGGGCTCTGTGTATATAGCTATAGGGGTGTACAGAGACTTCCTTGTGCAGGTGAGGCATAATTTATATAGTAAGTATATTTTTCTATAAGTGCTTCAGGTGAACTTAGTAAAAAGTATAGTTTTGCTGATGCTGCTATTCCTAATGGTAGCAGTTCGTACCTCTGAGCTGCTGCTGAGGCCAGTTGTTTCTTAGGCCATAAGTGCACATGGCTTATCGTGAATTCAAAGCAGCTTAATTTCATAATGGAGAATGCTACCTGTGCATCATTTCTGTTCTCTGCTGTGGTCTCCCAGATTAAAAAGTTCATCTTTAAGGTTGGGGATGAATAAACTCTTCTCTGTGACACCAAGGACTCCCTGTGCACTAAATGACAGCATAACTTAAGAAAAGATTTTGGGCAAATACAATGCAGGCCTAAGCAGTTTTCTTTCCTCTTTCCTGCTCTGGCTTTTAATTTTTATTTATTTTTTAATTCATTTCTTCTCAGCACACGGGAGGAATGCAGCCCATTGAGAGCCAGCTAACTAGCTGATTTATGGCTTACTTCCTATCCGCCCCAGTTTAATTAGGATGTTACTATTTCCTGCCCCTCATTACACTAACCCTGATCACTGACACAGAACTGGAAGCAAATTATTATGAAAGCACAGAGGAATACGAGCTGCTCATTTGTTTTGGTCTCCGCTGGAAAATTGAAATTGTACATACTTATAAAGTGCTTTACAAAGTATATTATGTGGCCTGACAGAGAGCTTGTGTAGCTAACTGGTGCTTTTCAGAGGAGAAAGCTTTTGTTATATTATTAATTATACATAACTGTACGTATGTCCATTATATCATCCCTTCCTCCAAGGAAAGAGGGAGGGATTCAGGTGGGCAGGTGGGTGGATGGGCTGCAAGCCAGCAGGGCTCTCACTGTTAGGCTGTGGCTGTGCATTGTGGCAGAACATGAATCCCTGCAGCCACAGGGGACAGCAGGAGAGAGTGCTTCCCAGAGGTTAACCAGCATGTGTGCAGATGCTGGTGCTGAGAACACAGGTTGGAATTGTAGAGTGTCTCAGTTGGGTTAAACCCTGGGTTTGAGCACTGCAGCATTCGCTCAGTGTTTTGTTTGTCAGGTGACAATAATTAAACAAGTTCTGTCCCTCTACATTATCTTGAGCTGATGCCTTTCCCTGTGGGATGTTGGTGTCCCTCTTCTCTGGTTCTAGATCATTTGAAAGTAAGAGGAACCCTCAGCACAGAATGCAGCCATGATACTGACACAGAAACTGGCTCCTACATGTGCAGTGAAGGGTTTGGTAATGAAGTTAGTTTCTCTTTGCAGCTCTGTGGCTGAAAGGGAATTTTCCAAAGAGATGTTCAAAGACTTCTAGGTACCTGACTCTGAGTGACTTCTCCCTGATGCACCGCTGCTCTTTCCTTCCTGAGGTGACTCTTCCCCTGGCTCTGAGCTGCTGAGCTGCGAGGACAGCTGGTTTTTGACACAGTGTCTGAACCTGTTTTCAGGTATGAGATAATCTGTGGGTCTGAATAGCACTTGATTTCATATTAAGAAGAAATCTGCTTTGGATGACTGTTTGCACAGTCTAGCAAAATCAAGCCCGTGCAGGAAAGGTAGGTTGGCAGAATTCCAGTTCTTGAACTAAGATAGCACAAAAGTTTGTGAATCTGGACCTGAGCATAACCACTTTTAAGTGAATATTGGCATTATTTTCTCTGTGATCTACCAGTGAGTCATACAGGGAGAGCAGGATCTCAGATCCGGTTTGAGATTCTCCAACCTGAGATAAAGAATAAAAACAGTATTCAAATTTACAGGAAGGGGTTGAATAATGTTTAAACATTTCTCCATCCTTCCTAGAGAGACTATGTGAACTTAAACAGCACTGGAAATGACAGCTGAGATTAAAACAGGTCGTCTCTTGCAAACGCTTTCACAATATCCCCACTTCTTTGACCCTGTAAGATGGAGAAGTTCTGCTGCTGGCACTCTGTCAGGGCAGAGCACGTTTTGGAATGGGTTGTTTGTTGCTCAGAAGCACAAATGAGGACATCCTCAGAGAGGCTGTGAGAGCACGCTGTTTGCTGTTTACAGAAAGGCTCTTTGTCTCTGTGAGCTCTCAGTCCTGCTCTGTGCAGGTTGGATGGTGGTCACTACTACAGTCTGCAGCACTTCACCAATGAGTGTGTGCTGAATTCCTGCTCCTTCCCATAACTTTTTCCATCCTTGATCATTCTTAGAGAGCTGGTGTTGTGATAGGGCAAGTAATAAAGCATGAGCTACAGATCAGATTTGTAGCTGCAGTCCTTTGTGCTGTTGTGAGCTGTGCTGAAGACGTAATGAATAAGAAGGGTCTCAGGTTCCTGAACAGTTCACAACTAAATGTTTTCTTGGGCTTCTAGAAACTTTGTGAGCAAACTCAGGAAATTTTCTGTCTTCTAGATCTGTAGTCATGGAAAGCAATAGCATTAGACAAAAAATATCTGCAAAAGAGATGCATTGTTCATTTTAAATTACACCCAGCTTTCTTAGGAAAGCAAATTAAATCACACTTAACCAAAGAATACAGATAACAGTATTAAGTACAACAGGACATTTTAATTACTAAGTAAAACAAATGTACATGTCTGTAACTGTAATTAAAGTAGTGTTGTATTTGCTGTGCATTAAAGTGACTTGCGTGTCTGCAGTACAGTAATTGGCTTACTTCATCATTGGTTTCTGACTTGACATTATGGTTACTGTAGAAGAATTCAGTGCTGATGCAGATATATGACAGGCTGTCTTTCCACCAGTGGAATTCAGATGTTAATTGTCTTCATCAAGACCCAGCCTCAGAGCTGCAGTTGTGCACTAGGTAAGATGCTCACCACCTCTTAGCTCTCTGCTCGCTCTGGGTGCCCTGCTAATGACACTCCAGCTCTAGTTTCTCATCCCTTGCTGTGGAATCTAGGATTTTAGGGGCTCAGGGGCTGTCATCGTTCTTTGGAGACAAAGCAGTGACATCTTAGCTGAAGCAAAGATGCGTGGCATTGAACTTTATCTCTGTGGCACTGTGCTGGGTGCAGGTAGTGACTAAAAGGGAAGCCTGTAAGAGTGATGGGAAGAATCTGAGAATGAAGAGGTTATTTCCCACATCTTGTCTTTGCACCGTTTTCTCCTCTAGCTTCAGGATGCTCAGTGGCAGTAATAGTCTTCAAATGTATGAAATACTGTGAGAAGAAAAAAAAACAATCTGTTCTTTATGCCCCTTTTGTTAGAAGAGTAATGATCTCAAAAAATCACAACAAGGAAGAGTTGGCTTAAAAAGTGAAGGAACAGTTCATAATATGAAGATACAGAAATAATGCTACAAATTCCCTATGGAGGCTATGAGAAGTTAATCCTTGAAAGTTTCAGGACAGGACAAGGTGAAATGTTTCTGAGGAGCACCGTAGTGGTGCTTGAAAGGTGAACATCTTTGGGTATCTCCTCCAGCCTGGATCCTGTGATTCCAGTGTCAGTGTGATGCTATTTAGGCAGCTGCATGGAAAGCAGAATCCCATCCTGGAGATTGCGTGGGGAAATCCTTCCTTAACAGGCAGTATGACCAGCAATGTGGGCTCAGATGTGGTCAATCCTGACCTCTCCAAGGTGAAGAAGCAAATCCAGATAAGAAATGATTCCTGAAGGCATAACCTGGACTCTCCTAGTGCCAAGAATACATAGGGCTAATACAGACCTCTCTTATACCAGTTCATTTACAGGTATAGTTTAAATATAGACATAGTAGTCAGTAACAGTACTTCACTTATAAAGTACTACAAAGATAGGAAACTAGCCTCTTATCACACACACATTGCACTGTTTCAGAAGGACAGCAAGATGGTGAAGGACAGCAAGATGGTAAAGGACAGCAGGTGCTGTTGGGGAGTGGACCTGTTGTTCTCTGCTTTGTCCTTGTAGGGGAAGACTGATTAGTTCCACAGAAAATGGAGCAAGATGAGTTAGGATAGCTGCTGGTTAATAGTTAATGAGCAGCCTTGGTTTGAATGCACATTCCAGAGACGCCCCTGCTGGCTGTATTTAAGCAATAAAATGCAGAAGGCAGCACTTTTGGAGGTGATTACAGTGGTGCACAGGACTGAAGGCTGAGTGACTTGAATCACTGGAGAGCTGGAAAATTCACCGCTTGGTATTAGGAGATGAACTTTGAGTCAAAAAAAGGAAGTAGAGCAGGTAGGCCTGCCAATTACTGAGCCTGATTGGCAGAAAGATGACTTAATTGGCAGCCATTGGGAAATCACAATTGACGAAGTACCTGCAAGATTTATACTGAAGGATAGATTATAGTTATTGTGTAACCAAGTGATGTATTTATAAGTTTAATTACATAATGGTGAGGCTTTGATTACATAATGGTAAGGCATCTACCTCAGCAACCTTGTGTCTAAATAATTTATATTTGAGATGCCTTCACCTGTTAAGTTTCTGGTCACAGCTAATAGGCACTGTCTGGCTAAAATAACCTGATGATAGAATTGGGATATTCCAGATGTGTTCCGTTCAACCACTGAATCAAACAGTAATTACTATTCCTTTTCCTTTGGGACATGAATAAAATGTTGATATATAACTTAAATTTGATTTTCTTTTTTCATAATGATGTGAAGTCCTAAAGTCAGTCTAAGCAGATTTCATACCCTGGGCACACATCTTCCAAGAGGCGATAGCTGGGAAGCCAAACAAGAACAAACCATTCAAGTTGCTGTGGGAAGGCTGAGGAATGTGGGAGATCTCTTGCTGTTTCACAGATAATAGTTTTCCTGGCTGAAGCAGAGAGTGATCTGGGAATTCTGCTCTGTGCAGCATGCAGTGCTGTGCCTGGAATGGGGATCTCAGTCTACCCGAGGGGAGCTGAACTGTGAGTCCATTGGGCGGCACGAAGAACCACCCCAACCTGAGAGAAAGGCTTCTCAGCAGCAGAAAGCAAAGGAGAGGGCTTAGCTCACAACATGAGATTTTGCTCCCTAAGCCTCTCTTCAGTGCTGGAAAATGTGTCATGGTTATCCAGCTGAGTTAGCGATAACGCCATTCCTCGGTGTACACGCCTGTGATTTACTTTTATTTTCACTACCTCTGTGCTCTCATTTCAAAACTTCTTGATTTTCTTAAGCTCAAAGAAAGCTGCCAGCTGTCTGGGGACATCACCCTGAGCCATGGAAATCTGAATGATTCATTAGCCTCTGAAGAGTGAGCTCAAAGCTTGAAACCCTTTGCAGATTCTCAGTAAAAGACATGGATTAGGAGAGATCTCGGTTTCCATCTCCCAGAGAGCTGCCAAATTCCCTTCTCTGCTCCTCCGGTTCTTATGCCACTTTTCAACATTGTGCATTAAATAACATGACTAGTATTTGTCATGTGTTACTTGTCCTTTTGAGCCTTTATGGAGGAAGAAACGTGCATTGTTTTGACTGGGTGTTTTAGGTTTTCTAAATCTAAACATATGTGTGTATGTTAGAGACAGTAGGTAAAAGAGCATGGGGTAGAGCATGGTTTGGGTCTGCATCGCCCTTCACTTCCAGAGAGATTTTATTTCACTCTTGGGTTAATTCCAAGAAAACCTTACTGTACAGAATTGCTCGGTCTTTGTTCTGTAATGAGCTTAAGGCTGTAGCAGCAAATGATGGGGCCCTCAAAGAGCAGGAGCAAGATTGTGCTGGGAGCCTGCTGGCCGTGTTTGGTGGGGTTGGGCTGTGGTTTGGTGCTATGGGACAGCACTGCTTGGCGGGGCACAGGGAAATTTCCTGGGGTGTCTCTCACTTTTGCTTCGTTTAAAAGAAACCCATCAGGGTGAAGCAAAGCTCTGGAAGCAAAGAGGACTGTGCAAAATCCCACTCCTTGTCTGAACTAAAACCATAGTAGGTATGGCTGTGCTCCCCCAAAATGCAGAGAATCAGAGAAATGAAGCCTGTGGAGAAAGAACAACCCATACTGAGTGCTTGTGCTGAAAGGTGTCACTGCCCCTAAGAAATGCCTCAGTAGATGCTGTTTGTCAAACCCAGTGTTGCTATTTTATTGCACTCTGAATAAGAGAAATGTTAAGGTTGCCAGTGGAAGTCACCCCGCCATGTTTGCTGTGTGTGTTGCACTCTCTTGTTCTGTGAACTCACGGACACTGACCTTTCTCTCTGCATGAAGCAGCGTATGCCTTAATGTGCCTTCTGTGCATATTATTTTTGTTAGTTCAGCATGCCTCTAATAATCCGTCTCTATAATTTGGTTTTCTCCATTCATTGATTGCCCCAAATATGATTTTGCAATGCAGAGATCCCCTAGTCATAACTACAAAAATGACAGGCAGTACTTTTTGTAATCTCCATATTTGACGCATGAAAGAAGGCTAAATTCCTGTTTGAATAAACAACATAATAAGGTTATTGAGAATAAGACCATTACTATATAAAATTATGTCTAAGTGGCAGATATAATTAACATTGGATTGTAATTACACTAATTACAAGTCACATTAAGATACTCCAGTAATGACAAAGTGAGCACCCTATAATTGAATGGAATAAGCAGGGAAACATGCTGCTCACACTAATTACCTAAATGAGCTAATATGTCTTCAGAGTGACAGTCATGCTCAGTGTTATTACACAGGCGAGACAATTTTTTAAGTTAAAAAAAATCCTAATTTTCTTCCTTCCCTCTCTTCAGGACCCATTTCAAATCATCAGCAGCTTCAGAATTTCTCTCTTGAGCCAAAAATAGAGAGATCCCAGAGTTTAGGCCTTTTCTAATTTTATTCAGCAAAATAGAAGTTTCAGGGCTACGCTGTGATTTTGACGTATTCCTGCTGCTTTAAAAGTAAAATCTGGCTTGTTCTGTGTTTATTGGTAGGCTTCTCTGACAAGCCAATCCTCTGTGATTTCTTCACTTGTCTAAATTTGAAACAAACAAAATAATGTAACTTAAGCTCAGTGTGCTCTACAGCATAAAGCATACTTATTTTGTTGGCTCCAGAGTAGCAAATAGGGCTTATAACAGTCTGGCTCCAGTTGTGCCCCTGAGAGTGGTAAAATTTGAATTATTCAAGGCAATTAGAGGGAGCATTGCAGTGGAACTCAAATTTCAGCTCAAGCTTCTAAGAGTAAAAACTAATATAAGAATAGGAATTCTACATGTTGTGGAAAAAAAAAAAAAAAGGAGAATACTCTTTTCTTTAAACACCTCCAGCTGTCTGGGTCTCTGGATTGGGAAGAAAAATAACACAACTGACCCTTTAACAATTCAATATAGTTTGCTAGGAAATAAAAATTAGAGCCAGTGCAATTCATCAGATTGCCAGTTACTTCAAACTTATCTGAAGAATGTATTATTATTATTTTTCCTTCTTCTGTAGTTCGATTGCTAGGGACCTACAGCACCAGCAATTCCCATTTCTTTTGGTGGTAGCCAGAAATGAGGAGCATATGGTTTCTTAGCAGTATGTCTGACTGTTGTTGCTTATTTTTATCCTGGGGTGTAGGAGGTTCACTCGCAGAGCAGTTTGATGAACTCTTTTCCTATCATCAGGAAAGCCATGAGTTTTGGGGGAACGTCTGGGAGAGGATGAGGAGGTAGCTGAGTAGGATGGTGCCCTCAAATATATAGATAAGTGACTGCAAATGTCATTTATTTGTGTCTTGGAGACCCAGCCTCCTCTGTAGAGAGTGGAGAGGATAAAAATGGCGTTGGAGGCTTGGAAGCAAAGGTCAGGGGAAAAAAGGGGAAAAAAAGGAAAAGAAATTAGTTGGCAGGTGAGCTAAAAAAAGATGAAGTCATACTATTTCTTTTGAGATCAGGAGGAGTACAGGGAGATTTGCAATCTTCATAACCTTGGAAGGTTCTTTGGTGGTGATGGAAGTGGAGGGAGGTAACCTGGAAGTGAGTTAGGGAGAAGAGATGCCAGGGAGAGAGGAAAGGCAGCTGCAGAAAACCCAGAAATAAAGGAGAAAAAAGGAGAAAGGGCAGTGGGAAGGGCACAGGTAGTTTTTAAGTCAACAGAGTGGGCTGGAAAGAGAGAGAGTGAGCCAGTGAGGAAATGGGAGCATTCAAGAAGAAGTAAACATCCTTCCTGTTGGCCTTAAAGAGAACAGAATTACCTTGGATGTAGATATATGTGTTCTATACAGTGAAAATTCTATTTTGCTTGCCAAGAATCACCAGTTCAGTGGACCCCTGTATCATCATCCACTGTTCTTACAGACGTGCAATGGAAATAAAGGATAAAGTGAGAGGTTTGCTTATACGTTCAGTCTGGAATCCACCTGGGTTCTCTATAGTCTTATTCCTGATCTCTTAGGGATTTAATTAGTCATACAAACATGTATATTCTTCCTTGTGAAATACAGAAATGTCGAAGACTTGACAGATTGACAATATATTGCAATCCATGCTACCTACGTGTTACGCCTAGCTACTTAGAGCAATTCATTGATCTGCAGATATGATGCAGGTATGTTTTACAACTTGCAGGATGACCTTGCTTATCTGAATTAATTCATTAGTTGAACAAATAAGTAAAAAATTGTTGTCAAAATGTGTAACAGCATTAAAAAAAGCAAAACAAAAAAAACCAACAAAAAAGAAGCCCTAGTAAAGGAGGGTTTGTGATTGAAAGTGTTATCTGCAAAGTTACCTGAGAATTGAAATTCCAAAGAAAATTGTGATTCAAATTCACAAAACGATCAAATGAATAATTTTAACAGATTCTCAGCTCTTCTTAAACAGATGACTGTGTGTTTGCAACTGAATGTTTGATAAATGAAAAGAGACAAAATGTTCTACTTTTCAGCACATTTTTATCCGCAGCTGGTGTGCAGACTGAGACCAAGTGTATGTTAGCTTTAGCCGTGATTTTTCAAGTTGAGGTTTACTATATTTAACTCCACATATATTTAGAATTGATGGAAGTAAATTTCTGAACTTTGGAAAATGTTGCTGAATGGAGACTTTGGTCCAGCTGAAAAATAACAGCGGTGCTCCTTGATCCTACCTCTCTGGTGCAGGGAATTGCTGGCTCCAGGGACCCCAGCCAAAACCTGGAGGGGTTTTCAGTTCTTCCTAATGGCAGCAAACCCAACATGAGGCACATTCATTTGATTCCCTGGTAGTGTGTGCACAGAATCCTACACCCAGATACGTCCTGTTGTAGGCTCCATGCTGTAGTACATGTTTAACAGAAAATATGCAACCATTTACTAGCATTGTACAGTACACTGGAGGCATATCGTACCTGTTTAGGAAAAATAAAGATATCTGAGGATTTGCTTAGATATTTTAATAATAGTTAATGTGTTAGAAAGCAGTTAACTTGGCAGAAAATTTTAGTATATGTTTTTCTAAGTGTCTTTTTTGCCTAACTGGTACGATAATAAAAAGGCAATTTCATATTCCCTTTCCTGTTCAGTAGGTGTGACTGCTTCCACACCTGCTGAAACATTCCTTGAGTCATCACAGTAATTATGAACATACTTAATTTCATGTACATGCTTTATATATTCCTATAAAACATATCCTTAACTTTTACAGAAATAATTGCTATATACTTTGTGCTAATAACTTAATATGTGGTTATGTAGAAGTCTTTCAATGTAGTGCCTGCATTCCCATCTGTAAAATGGGGGTAACATGTTTTCAGCTGCTGATTGTGTTCTAGTATTCGTATCAATATTGGTCTAGTATTCTGAATTTGAGAAATGCTATGCAAATTCTTGCTTATGAAAACATCACGATAAAGCTACTGATCAAAAATGTGATTTGAATGATTATAAAATAAGCAGCTCAAGGCTTTTGCCATGCTAATCAAATACCAAAGTTAATTTAGTTGTTATTTACAATAACAATTCATTCAGATTGGCAAAGATGTAGTTCACAGCCACTCAAGACAAAGAACAATGGTGACGGTGGGGATGGTGGCAGTGGCAGCAGGGGTGCCACATCTGAGCTGCGTTGCACTGTATGTACATTCATCCTCTTGGCTTACGCTGTAATTACATCTCCTTGATGAGTCACTTCTTTCACATGATGCAAATATTTATAGCTTGTAAAGAATATGATATCCAATCAAGGAACAGATTTCTGTGGAAAGGGCAAGACTGGCTTGGAAAGGGCTAGGCATCTGAGACAGGGAAACTCAGGAGATTGTGTTTGCTTAGGGGAATAGGAAGACTTTAATGGTACAAAATGTCTTCCTAAAGCAACACACTTTAAGAAGCCCAGCTCTTGTTCAGTTTTCTATTAGAGAAGGTGGTGACATTTTAAAGTCCTGTGAGATGAAAAAGATGTTCAGAAGCATTAGGTGTCTGGATGCAGTCACTTTACATGGCAGCGTCTCAATCCCTCTTGGGAGGTGCTGTCCCTGAAATTCTGTGTTTCTCAGCCAAACTCAGGCTTGATACTGCCTTACTGATAGACGTGGGGTCATATGAGAAGCAAGGACATGCTGCCCTGCCCATGTTCTCTGCCAACTCCAGATGTGTTGCGGAGGACAGGAGAGAAATCATGATTCAGTCCTCACCTGATGAAGCACAGTGAGCTGATGAGTGTAGGTTCTTCCAGGTGCTGGTAGAAATCTCATTCAACTCTTGGGATAAGCAGAGATAGTTTTCCACTTGGGTGGAAGAAAGGATTGGAGCTTTTACCCCTCTTTGATGTCAAAATGAGAAAACATTGAAAGTTTTCATTAGGGGAAAATATTGATTAGGAAACTGGTCGACACTAGGAATCCATCTAAAGGGTAATAGCTGACCAGTTCAGTAATGTGTTGAACATGAGTTTGATTTATTAAATTTAACTTCTGCTCTTTCATAAGAATAGATGGCTGTGTGATAAAGCATCATCAACACTATAAGTCAGGCTTGCAGGAAACAGTGACCAAATGAGTTCGGTAAACACTTATCCAACTTGCTCCAGCCTCTTCTAGGGAGTTTAAAGTGTTTGTGCCAGGGCTTAAGTTGCTTTCTGATAAGCTTAAACACAGGAGACAGAGAAGATTCCTGCTTCACATTTTCTTTCTGAGTATAGAATTATTCTTAACCTCTTCCTGTCCTATGTGTTAGCTGGATTTTGGTCTCATTGGTGCCAGCTGTTTACTAATGAAACTTTATTTATATAATTTTTCATGTTTATTTTTAAGTAGATCAACTAGAGGTAGAAATATTTTCAGTGTTGTTTGTCTTTTACAACTGACCACTTAATGTAGCAATGTTAGAATATTATAAAAGCTGAAACCCACTAAAACAACTTAACTCTTAGATTATATCCATATGCAATGAATTAATATGGGTAGAAACTTCAGACTGGAATGACACTGCAATCCTGGTGCTAGCTCTTTTGATGGATTAACAGCTGAGTGATACATGGCCATACAGGAAACTTTTTATGGATAAACATGCCTATGTGGTTGTGGGTTGCAAGTGCTATAGCAAAAGTCAGTATTCAGATGTTTCAGATAATTCAGATAATTTCCTCTCAACTCCTAGAATTCCTCTTTACTTAAAATTTAAAAGCTTTATTTCTGTAATTAATTACATCTCCTAGGCTCATCTGAAATAATGATAAATTCAAAAGTTTGGTGACCTGCTCTGAGTGTCCCTGCTGCTGGAGCAGGGCCTTTGGACCAAATGATACCCAGTGCTCCCTGCCAGCCAACCCTTCTGTGATTCTATTCATTCATAGTACTAAACCAGAAATGCCATTTCTCTTGAGTAGGTTCTAGCTGACATCTGTTGTGATCATGCTTTGAGATCCTGGTCCACCTATACCCAACTGTAGATTCCAAAACCAAAGTACTTTTGGGATAGAGCCTGTCAAAGATGACTGTCTACAAGATATCCAATATTAATCTAATGAAATGAGACTATAAATCATGTCACTGTGAAGTGAAACACTTAGTAGTTCTGCTGCATAAAATGGGACTGGAACCATCTTCCTCACTGCTACATGATGTAGTTCTTAATTACAACCACAGCAGAGATGAGTAGTCTTTGGGAATTGGAATGAGTTCATACAAGCACTTACATTATCAGGAAATATAAATAGTTTATTTATTTGTAGGACTGCTATCATCTTCTCACTATTGGATTTTGATGGACACTTGTGCTGTCTCAATCCACTCAGAATTCAAAATTGTTCTTTTGTGCAAGAACTTTATGGCAAAAGCAATATAATTTAATTTGGTATAATGTCTTTAAAACAATGATGTTTGTTTTTTAAATGAATATTTTATATGTTGTGTTTAATTAAAATAAAAGTCTGCTACTGATCTAGGAAACGCAAAACAGACTTGGGTTCGTATTTATGAAGTGTAACAATATTGGCAAGGAACAACTTATCTTGTTTATGAGACATGCCTCCCATTACCGCTACAGATTGCAGACGTTTTATTGCTGAGCTTTACATGGTTTACAATTCAACAAATGTAGCGAAACTGTCATCACGAAAATAAGCCTATAAATGGAGGTTTGGAGGATTTTGTTTTTAAGGATAGTATTTAAAGATCAAAAAGTGTTGCTGGTATCTCTGAAAGATCTCTAGCTTTTCAATTCTGGTAGAAACGGCAGTCCCAGTCTCTTTCAAATGAATGGGAAATGGGGGACATTTTTGCATCCATTTACAAGATACCTATATATGAAAAAGCTTGGCTTTATTCTAGAAAGCTCATCAGCGTGAGAAGGTAAAGACTTGAAAAACCCAGTTGATGTACTGCCTCGTGCATATTGAGATCACTGTGTGTGGGCATGGCTTTGCTTTCTGATGGGTGGACCTTCAGAAACCTGTTCTGGCCATCCCTGGGCTATAGGGAGCATCAGGTTGAGCTGAGTTCCTGCTGCACTTCTCCATGGCTGTCATAATAGTTTGATGTAATTAATGAAAGCACATCCAGGTCGAAGTATGACTCAAAACATTGCATTTTTCATTAAAGCATCCAGTGATATTAAGTAACTTCAGCATCTGGCCATTTAGACGCATGTATTTCCAGGACACTCATTAGTGTGGTGGATCTGCACTTCAATAATAATAATAATAACATTGTGAGAAGATGTGATTAATTAAAGCAAAACCCTTGTGATGCCAGCAGCTCTAGTCCATTTTTCATACGACAAGGTGTGAGGTAAGCAATGAAGCTGGATGAGCCGTTCCCATGCTGTGCAGTGAGGGAACAACGGTGACAAAAAGTCATCACTTTCTCCTTCCAGACATGGGACACAGAAGGTGCAAGTGCAGATTCTTGGTGCTAACTAGATGCTATGCAACTATGCTGCTCACTTGGTTCTGGGGCAGGTTTTACACAAGATTTTTTCCTTAGTATCCACATTAATTCAATGGAAATCAGATGAAGAGGAAGAAAACAATAGATGCCAGCTATGAAGTAGAGCGTTGCAGTGCAAGACTGTTTTTTATGAGATCTTGTGTTTGTCATCCCTGCTCTTCCCAGCCTCATCCTCAGCATGTTCCACACTGCTGACTTCAGAGGTTTTCAGACTACACAAAAGCCAGTCATTCATTTTCCTCTGATTTCATCATTTTTCACGTAATAATATTTTGACCAGATTAATCATCTGCATGGAGAGTGTGGAAGTCTTGGCAGCTACTTGGCATACTGAGATAGATTCCCAAAAAGACCAGATAAGCTTCTCAATTGTTGGAAGAGGAGTGATGATGTATCATTTGCTTATTAATCTTCCAGGAGCACAGACAGACACACGTCTTGGCTCCTCATCTACTTCTTTTCTCTCTCTCTTACCAAACTCTTCCCTGTCAGGGTCTCTGCATCACTTTGGATATACATTTGTTCACTGCTGTTTCATATTGATTTGGATCCACGTGTTCTTTAGAAAGCAAAGCAAAAAAAGGGTTTCTTGAATGTTCTTCTTGTTTATTTGCTTTTAATAAATAATAATTTTAAGTCTCAAGTGTTTAATTCTCAAATGTGAAGAAGTATTCAATAGCTTTTTAGCTGCTGCACAGGTTTGTTTTTCCTAATTCTCTTCAAAAAATACTGAACTGTGCAGTTCACTACTTTATGTTGTCTTTCTCCCCATTATCCACTGTAATTTTGATGCTTTTTTAAAACCTCGTGCTTAAATTTATAAGATATTTTCTGAAAAGAGGAAGAATTCTTTAGATAGTTGGATTCTTGTTGGTGGTAAATCTAGGAGAAACTGAGTTCATATCAGACAAAGTCAAATGCCTTTTCCATGTGAAATGGGAGGCGGTGTGAAATATCACAACATGCACAAAGCTCGATATTATGTGTTCTCCCATGTCTATAGAGTGATGTATCAGTGCAGGAAGGGATTATTCCAACATATTTCATATCCATATGTTTATTCTTCCTTTCTTACAAGATGGCAGCTTGCATGTAATGAAAAAAAATGTGCAATAGGATTAGATCAGTTGCTGCGAAAGTGCAGCAAGGTTCTTAAAAGGGATGATCTTAATATTGGCCTGTATTAGAGCTGAGTACAACTCTAATGTGCTTGTCATAGAAATCTTCAGCACTGGGTGCAGCAGATTAAGAGGCACGCCGTTCTGATCTGGGAGCAGACAGGTGGGTCGTTGCACTGAGCTGGAAAACGTAAAGGGAGAAAGGAGATGAGACTATTGCAGAGACTGACAGGTGCTGTGTTATTTCTATCTTCCTAACTAGTTGCATATTGAGCTAGATAGAAAAGCACGAAGTACTGGATGGCGTGCCGAGATCTGCAGCCTGTTCTAGCCTGGCTCTTACTGGTGTCAGTGAATGCAAATGCCATGGAGGTGTGAAACATTTTTAGACGTGGATGGGCCAAGTGTACTTGGCTTTTGTTGATTCATAAGGTATTTTGTGCGTAGATAAGTGAATGGAGATTTTGGCTGTCCAGTATGTAAAATGTGACAACTATTTCGGTAAGTGTTGTTCACTGTACTACACATTTATTGATTGATTTATTAAATTTACAGGTGTGTTATTTGATCTACAGATAGGTTATAACTTAACCTGCTGGTAGGACGTAATGTGGGTGGGTTATGTTATAACCTATAACGTAGCCTACTGTAAAGAAGCTGGAGAGCCTTAATGCTCAGTTGGGAATTTAATACAGCAGATGTTTAATTTTCAGTTGATAACACACATGAAACAGAAAAAAATATTTAGATCTTAGCTTATATATTGCCAATAGCAGACAAAATGAGGCTTTATTCCCTTTCCTTTGATAAACAGGTAGAAATTTTAAAGTCACTTATGTAAGAACTACCTTTAGTGGAGTTAAAATCATCTCAGTGAACCTTTTTATTATTACTCCTGTTCGAAAAGTGATCTCACTTGTGATACCAGTACATGGGACTCTTCATTTGTGACACTCCTCTAGTGCTTCAGATAGATACTGTTCACTGCCAAAAGGTTTGTGACGCCACAGAGGTCTACCTGGGGGTGAGAATTAACTGTTAACTGTTCTTCTATTCAATTTTATTTACTTAATTTCAACCTCTCCCTGTTCATGCAACAGAAAACTGCAAGGATTGCATAAGCATTGCCTAAGCAGCATGTGCTCAGAGTTTGCAGCCATCACCTCTGACATCTGCAGACACGTTAGGTATTAGCAGACCCAGGAGCATAATGCAGTGTCTGGATACATCTCACATCCAAAGCCCATTAAGTTTGGCAGTGGCAGCTTTTTCTCCTAATGTAGTTCTAATCTCAGCTCTGGACTGCTCATAACTACCAGAGATGGCCAGGCGCTCTCTTCTCCTTCCCTCATTTTCTCCACTCCTGGTGCCCTCTCTGCATTCTCCCCTATCCTTCATCGTGGGGCTTTTATCCTGCACTGCTCCCAGCTTGGGCTGCTCCCATCATCTCTCCCCCCTGCCAAGCCCCTGGCTCCAAAAACCAACTTCCCCAGTCACAAAACCAATTTCCTGCGTCTGCTCTCCCAGTATACCTCCTACCAGGGCATTTTTGGTGTCATTAACCGCTATTAGGAGAGACCTATTTTAATTTCAAGCCCCTCAATTCATCCGAAGCTTTTATGTTGGCTGCTATGAGGGTGGGAGCAGAAAAGCTTTTACACAGAAGAGATTTAGAAGAAAGGTCTCAGAGATGGTAAAGCTGTTCTGTTTTACTGGCACACAGAGTCACTTCTGCTAGCTCAGCTCAGACTTTTGGCAGCTTGTTAAGCTGTGTAGCGCAGGAGCTCGGTGTTGCTGGGATGACTTCTATCACACTATGTGCATAATTATTTACTAAAAGGATTCTTTGTCTCACTTCCTAAGTCAGAGGTGCCTCGTTACAATTCATTCTGCAGTCACGATGCTGCCTTTGTGGACTTTTTAATGTACCTGGCTGGCAGATAAATGCTTCAGATGATTTTTTTCCCCTACATTTGGTGACAGAAATGGTTACCTCTCCAAACATTTGAACATAAAGTGGCATTCAGATGTTGCAAGCACATAATATTTATTGGGGAAATAACCCTGAAATGTCATTTCAAATATTTGGAGAAAATAAAGTTCAGCACGGTGCATCTTTGAGCTAATGTTTACATCTCAAATGCAGACAGTAATAATAAGCAAACCCTCCCACCTTATTCTGTCAGCAACACAACTGCACTGAAGCTACGGTAACACACTGTTGTGCTTTCTAATGGCTGTAATTCATCACTTAAAGCTATCAGCTTGATAATAAAATACTGCTACAGAGCTTGGAGATTGATAGCCATGGCTTGTTTATTGATTGCACTGGAAAAAAGGAAAAAGAAAGGAAAGATGAATTTTTAAGCTGATAGCACGATGATAACTGATTTGAAATTTGCCATTTTCTTTTATATAGTTCTGTATAGTGTGGCAGCAACATAGATAGAGAAAATGCAGCGTTATCACACTAAAGCCAACTTCACAATATTCTCTTTCCCGTATATTTTTCAGCACATTAAATATTTAAAATAGTCTCATCACTCTTTGAGAATGAACCCACCTGTCAGCTCACCCCCAACAGCCCTTTCAGTCTCAGTCTTTCTCAGACTTTGAAGAGTCTTTGGATTCTGTATCAGAGAAATCTTTTTGCAATGGGAGGCGAGTGCACTGAACAACATATGCGAAAGGACAGCATGCCTTTTTGGCTGAATAAATCTGATGAAGTCAGATTTTATCGTTTCACATTATTTTGTGTGAGAGAAGTGAATCAGATTCCTGCTCCCTGGAGTTCCCTCTGCTGAGGGCAGGAGAAGCTGAGAGCAAAACCAAAGGCAGGCTGCAGGAGCAGGCAGTGAAGGCTCACATCAAACAAAAAGTGGTGGCAACATTGGAAAGGGTGCTACAGAATGAGCTAACAGCTCTGTTAATGAATTTGGTGCAGACACTGTAGGTCTCTCTTCCTTCTTTCGGAGTGCTTCAGAGAGCATCTGGGAAGATTTTCCATAATTCTGAGTCACAGTTTTTGTGGATCAAATCATGTGCATTCTATACGTCTTCCTGGGTTCCAGTTTCAGCAGTTTTATTTGGTTCCAAATTTGGTAGTCATGGTAACAACGACTCAAAAGCAATCTCCACTTTTGAAAAAAAAAAAATAAATAATATGTATGACCTTAATGTCTTTTTGTGAAAGTAAGAAAGCACAAAGACATTTCCTAGTGTCTGTATTTGTTAAATTCCAAATTGCTTTTCTAAAAATACAGTTATGAACTCCTTTGGAATTAGATAGAAGAAACCTATTTCAGAAAAGACATTTTAAAGCAATTTTATGCTGAAATGAGTCCTAAAATTCTGGCCTTTTGTTCTTTGTCATGGAGGCATAAGGAGAGAAAAGCCAGTGATCATCCTCAGGTTACAGTGATCGGAATGAAGTACATTTCCTGATCTTTCTTCTGCTTGAACTTTTACCAACTTTAATGGAAATCCGCATCTTTCTTCAGTAGAAAACTCAAGGACCACATTCTGCTCCTTTAATACCAATGTAATCTGTGGAGCTTGTTAACAGATAATGTTTCAGACTCTTTTAGCTTGTGGGTGATTCTGATGTAGTGTATGGGCTTTTTAATTTTAAGCTCTTGCTTGTTTCCAAATGTGGAAATTCTTTAATTGCCTAGGAATGACAGTGAAATCAACACCAATAGTATAAGAGCTACACCTTAATAGTTTGGGGTATTTTATGTTAAAAATGGACTTGGGATTTGGCAGGAGCAGTCCAAAGCCATTTGTAGTGATGGAACTTGGGTTGCTTCTCATGTTCCCTTTTGGTCCAGCTTTCATATGGACAGGAGTTGTAATGAAAGTTTCTTTTTCTTTCCAAAATCTAAAGCAAAATATGTGTACTATAAAAATACAAATATTTGAAATATGCTGTGGGAGCGATATAAAGTTTATATTGAAGTCTGGTTTCTGTGGGGAGTTGAAGATGTAGATGCTGTTGGTGACATTTCCATTTATGGCCCAATGGCATTCTTGCTTCATGTTTCCTTTACTGCCTTTTCTCTTATAGTTCTTATTTCTATTGGGGGATACCTCTTTTTTTTTTTGTCAAGGAGCTTCCAAAATGAGAGGAACATGACTACAAAAGTCAGGTATATGCTCCCTTACACCTATTTGCAGCATTGTTTGTAAATAACTCACATTCTGATTCCTTGAATTCAAGGAGACTGAATAATAGCAGACAGTTTCATTATACAAAGTGTATCAAGTGTACCACAAAAGTGTATCATGCCTATGTGTCCCTCCATAGCCCATGCACTGCATTGTCAGCCCCAGGATTTACTTCATTTGCAGTGCTTTTCCAAAGTGAGGACCTGATTCACTTCAGAACTCATCTCCTTTCAGTAGGAACAATTGCTCTGAGGTCCATTCATCACTTGAAGAAATGGGAGAATATGGTTCTGTTCCCCAGATTTGTCGTGGATACTGCAGAAGTCATTCCATCAGTTTTATCTTCTTCTTACCCAATTGTTTACATCAGTATGAGAGCTATGGCATGGAAGTTTGATATATTCGTGGTAATTAGGAAACTTACTGATCTGAAGGGCCAACAGAAGTTCACAATATGGAAAACGTTGACAATGTGTTTGCATTCTGCATTGCTTGCTGCACTCAGTGGCCATAAATGGCAAAAGTTGTGGTCCCACTCTAAATAAAAAATAATCATAACATTTTTTGCCTTTGTCACTGAAATCCCCAACTGTACAAATAATGTCAGCAAGACTTAAGAAATATATTCAAATAAATCAGAATTCAAAGACATTCACGTTCATCTATCTGTTAGCTTCACAGTCCCATACAAGGTCCTTGTCATGTCTCATTTCTTACTTTATGTACTTTTGACAGCATATGAAATGTCCTGAAATTTGAAATGGACTGGCTTACTTTATTTCTAGCTATATTTCATGAAACTTGGAGCCTGGAGATGGTTTTACTCTGTAGGCTAATACAGTCAGAGAAATGCCATCAATTCATGTTTTGACAAAAATTTAAAAGCCATTAAATCAATGCTGTCTTGTCATAATCTCTAGCAACTGGGAATCTCCATGTTGGCCTAACTGAGGAGTTGTGTGATGGAACAATTCCTTAATTGGAAGCTTTCCTCCAGAACTGAATCCCTCCTGAAAGGAGGGATGTGGGGAGAGCACTTATTTTGTAGATATATGGAAATAAATATGGAGAATACTGTCTGTGTAGTTCTGTGCAGTACATTCACTTGTAAATTGTATTTTATATTATTTAAGTAGTATTTCCTTCGTATGGAAATGCTGTTGATTCTTTGCTAATATCAGATTTGGATCTGAAACTGAAACGACTGGCATGAGAGATCTGAAATGAGGTGGTCATCTATGCTTGTCTAGGCAAGAGGTTGGGCTCAGAGTGTTGTTTGTTTTCTTAGTTTTGCATACTTAATAATGAAACCAAGTTACCAGTATTAATTCATTATTAGTGAAGGCCTTTACCTGTCTCCTCCTTTCATTATCATTATCTACAATGGCTATTATTAATTGCAGAGAATGTTGCTAAAAGAAAAAAAAAAAAATCTCTCATTAGATTCTAGAGTCTTTAAGGACAATCTCATGTGGAGATCAGAGCAAGGAATTTAGATCACTGATATGGTCAGGTATGTATGTATATTTCAAATAAGTGTATTACATACATAGGGATATACATACATGCATGCACACACTTTCACACGTCTGCATATAATATATATTTACACATATTGCTCTTGTAAGCTCTAAAAATACGCCAGTTAAAAATTAACAAATCCAACATGTCCAGTCAAGGATTTGTTTTAAGCAGAAACTATAGCTCCCAGGACTTTGTTACATTTTAATTTTGTTCCCATCCTCCAAAAAGAAGCCTTTGTTTGCACTCAGCGAGAGCACCTGTGGAATCTTTAAACGTTTTCAGGCACGTTTCAAAAGCTCATCCTTGTGGTAAAGATTTAATCTATCAAAGTGGTATAAATAATGTAGACATTGCCTTAGGTGTCACTTCTTCCCCTCGCAGGTTGGAAAATAGCAGAAGCATCACTCTGCTGCACATTAAAGTATTTCTTAGCAGAACAGTGACAGGATCCAGGGCTGTCCCTGGGTTATAGACACCCTATTATTTATTACTGGTTATTTATAAGGTCCAAAAACAAACATAAAAACCACAAGGCTTCTGAACAAGACAAAAACGTAACTGGCGAAATAATGTCTTATTAAAAAAGGAAACAGTCACACATATGCCTCTGAAGGCTTTGCTGTTCAGGTAATTAAAATAAAATTACTCAGCAGAGCCTAGATGATTTATGTTTCACTGCTTGATGAATGTTCCTTGAAAACCAAGTCTCTAAGAATCCAGCTTGGTTTTGGTTAGAGCTATGAACAAAGACCTTGTTTTTCTATTAGTAGAGTATCAATATCTGCATAATGCTTGTAGTTTGCCCCACTGCTCAGTTTCTGCTTTTTGCTGTGCATCTGTGCTCTCACACTGCAGTGATCCTTCTGTCTTCTTCATCACCAGCCCCAAATAGATAGAGTGTGGCTCAGCCCCAGAGCCTTTCTTCTGGCACAGGGAGGTTTGGCCTTCCTCAATGGTGAGTGCATGGCAGGAGCTCAGATCTCTGCTGTCCTGGCATGGGAACATTTCAGCTTGGCTGTTTAAATAGGGAAAATGTGTGGCCTTCCTAATGGTGGGAAGTCCTTCTTGGTATTTCTGTATCCCTGTTATTCAGTCCACCTTTTTTCATCTTTTCCTTTAAATATCATGCACAACATAAAACATGTCTGTTTAGTTATGAAAAGAATCACAAAATATTACTGCTTTGACCCAAATAATCTTCTCTAAACAGAATTTGGAAGAGCACCCAAAGCCACTGTAATCTATCTGCACCAGAGTGAGCCCTGGATGTGGGGCACAGTTGCTGTGAGGCACTTCTGATCTTTGATTGGTCCACAGTTACAAGAAGAAATAGCTCCAAGCTTCTTTTCCGTTTTTATTAAGTATTTCTGCTTTGCATCATAAGATGATGCATCTCAAAAGATGTCTTTTGAGCAGGACACTGATATATTGAATGCAGATTAATTTAATAAATGTAAATGTAATTATTTAATGCAGTCCTCTCCTTATGATTTTGCTTTGATTCAGAAAGGTGTTTTCTACTGCAACATTGAGAAACATGATAATTTATGGGTGAATGTTTGGTATGAAACTGCAGTAGATGCAGTGCTTTATTGGTTGCATGCAGTGCACATTTGCATTCACAACCAATGAGGAACTTTGCATGCAGTTCCCTATATAGGATGCTCTTATAAAATATGGCATTTCTTTCACTGAAATATGCACATGTGAAGAGATCATTTTAAAATGTGAAGATCAGAGTTGAAGAAGCCGTGTTTACCCATTGCTTCTTCAGACATCCTGAGTTGCATAAATATCATTCTTTGTGTGTTTGCCATGTACACAAATGCATAAATAGATCTCCCAAATTGGGAAACAAGTTTAAAGAGTGGGTTCATTCAGTGTCTTGGCTTGCTGGGGATCAGAGTTGATGTATGGGCTGCTTGAATGTGTTGGGGTCTCTAGTGAGGCTGAATGGTGGGGAAAACAAGCCTTCAAAGGAGGATGAGATGAATGGGGGAGCTGTACTGTAGGGTGGTGGATGTTGGGGCATGTAGTGCTCCCTCTCTCTGAGCTTCAGGAGTTTCTTCCTAGCCGAAACCATATCAGTGCATCTCTGATGCTGACACTTCCCTGCATAACTGAAGCATTTGCAAGCCTAGACATGACAGACACCTGCTCCTTTTTTTCATTTTGTATTTTGAGAAAGTTAAGCCTGTTGCTGTCCCATCCTGTTTGCATCACCTTCCAGGTGGCTGCGTTGGTATGGAGAAGCAGCTCAGGTCATGCAGGCTGCTCTGATGGGACTTGTGCCTCCAGGAGCATTTCTGTGCCTCGCCTTGCAGGACCCAGCTAGCCCACCTGCCTTGCAGGTCCTGAGGGCTGGCCCTCAGCTGTCAGTGTTCAAAGTGCTCAATTCATAATTCATCAAACGTACACCTGAAAATTTTTTCTTGTGAATATGTGTGATGTTGTACACAAATGACTTTAGTGTCTGACCAGAGCAGCGTTAAATGTGCCCATGTAAGAGTTTCCACAACCATTTCAAGACCTGTGGGATGAAGGTCTGACTGGTCAGAGGGTCATGAACAGCCACAGACAGCAAAACAAGCCAACGTTCAGTGCAGCATCTGTGTCATGAGTTGCACAGTTGCTTCCTTGGGAGTTCTGAATTCTTTGAAGGTTTTCAGCCAGATCTCCAGCGGTGTAGAAAGATGTACAAACAAGAAGGGAAAGGCAGCAGAAACAATTGTGATTTTTCTGCTCCCAGAGCGGTAGACCACAAGCTGAGCAACTATTGGTGATTGGTGGATGGTTGGACTGGGTGATCTTAGAGGTCCTTTCCAGCCTTGGTGATTCTGTGATCCTATTCTTCGGTTTATTGGGCATATTGGTTGTTGAGGGACATGGCACATATGAAGATGTGGTGAGATGTTTCATGCCCCACCATCTGCCTTGGGCTATAGTGCTTCTCTGTGTATATATCTAGAAGTGCAGCGTGTGACCTGGGCATGAAATGACCTTCTGGTCATATGCATTGTATGCATAGTATAAGTGGATTACATTTATTAGAGGTTGGAGTTGATCTCAACTCTGACAATGGCAAATATGTTTCAGTAAGGTATTGTTCTATCAGCTAGGCAAAAAAACAGAGTGATAAATGCTTGCTAAAAAGATGTAGAATTGTTAGAAATATTTAGAACCATTCTTATAAACATTTGGGTGGTTTTGGAATGTTAAAGGAGAGTTAGCATTTAGATAGAAAGTTGTAGACTATGGAAAATAGCAGGAGAAATGTCTGAGGACTATCCTGATGAAACACCAACATTTTAGTATAAAAGCCCAAGAGCAGTAATAGTTCTGATTGCAATCACATTGATCTCAGTGGTATTTCTGGGGTGAAATTTGCTCATTTAGGAAGTATGTACCAAAAAAAAAAAAAAAAAAAAGAAAGAAAAAAGTTTCTTTCAGCTCTCATGGGCTTATCTAATGTAACAACCAGTGCTTCTCACCTCTGTCCGTGAAAATGGGTTTCAGAATGTCTCTGGGTTTTTACTGATGGAAGAGAAGTTGAAAAGTTTACAGTTCACATCTTCCTGCTCAATCTTCCTATAGGAGAAGCCCACGCTGGCTCTAGACTTTGCATTTATTCTAGCTACTGGCTCTGCTGGATGAAAACCTTTCATAACCCTATTAAGCAGTCTCTGGTAAACCTTCTAATTCCTGAAAACTTTTCTAACTGTTCCATGGTTTCACATGCTATGGATAGAATTTTTGAGAAGGAGCTATTAAAATCTGAATTTAAGGAAAAAAAAATAAAAAAGCAGCTGAACTGTCAGCTGTATTCAGTTTCAGGTATAAAAATTAATTAGCCAAAGAATTTCAATTTTACTACTGGCAAGTCAGACTAAATTAGCTTTCCTATGGGAAAAAGTAAAGTTCAATTAAAACAAAAGACCTGTGTGGAAGAGATTCTTCAAACTATTCCAAGTTTTCAGATCAGTGACAAATTAAGAGGGATATTAAAATTTTATTCAGGTCTGCATTTGGAGAAACTTTAACTGTACCAGTGTGCAAAAGATAAATAGAGTCTGCAGACTCAGTTCTGCATGACTTTTGATATAAAAACTAATAGGATGGAAAATTAGTATGAAGCAAAAAAAAAAGTGCCTAGATATTAGATAATTAACGCTGCTTACTTGCAGTTCTGTAACAGTTGACTGACAATGGGGATATTCATTGTCTATAACCTGAGAGCAAAGTCTCTTCCTTTATTTGGCTTGACAGCAGTGATTTGAAGGCAGCAGAGACAATAGAAAGGAATGCACCACTGCATTTCAAGAAAGACTTGCTCAAATCTCACTGGCAGAGCCTGGAGGACTGTAAAGGAAGTCCATTTTTTCTTTTCTTCTCCCTTTCTTTTTTTTGCTCTAATGGTCCACTGGAACCTTTCCTGATATATGAGTGCCTTCTCCAGCTGCTTATTCTAGTGTGAAGGTAAAAGTTTTATCTATGAAAGTAGATAAGAATACAATAAATGAGCTACTGGAACAGACAGATACCATCTTGGTCCAGCCTTCTGTCTCTGAATGTGCAACAGCAGATGCTGTTTAGGAAGAACAAAGACTGGCCACTGGAACAAAAAGCACAATGGCTGAGAGAGCTGTTGGGAGGCATAAGTCTTTAAAGTAGTGAGGCTGAGATGACTTTGATTTCTTTTCCCCTAGGTGCTAGGTGTCAGAATGACATCAGTAGTTCAAACTGACAGAAGATTTCTTTTTGTAGCCTATCATTTTTGCCTTAATTTGGAAAAATTGTTGTGACTTCTGAGGGCTTAGGTCCCTAATTATATTATTGTAGCTTCTCCGGTTACCTCCTAACCTTCAGTTTGGCCAGGAACCTGTGTGGTGAGTTAGTTTGGTTCAGGTAATGAGCGATGGCTCATTAAGCCACAGAAGGTTGCTTACATGGATGAGTCCAAAAGAAACAGTTCTGAGCAAACAAAATGAAAAGAGTGATGGAGCTCTGGTTGTTGGTTGTGGTAGATATTATCTCTGGTCTGTTCACCTAATCACACAGATGTATGGGCAGGCAGATGGATAAAAGGAAAAAATCTTCACTTGGGTTGGAAGAAAAAGGTATCAGACTTAGCATTTTGAAATTTGTCAGAGCAGATGGAAGAGTGGTGGGTTATTTTTGGGCTACAGCAGCAAAGTCCATAGTGAAAACAAGGCTGAAAAACTGTCCCAGAGTGCCTGTGACAGGCAGGCACTGGGGACACTGAGCTCACCAACAGCTGGTTCTATGGGTGTTTGAAGAGCACCTACTGATGGCCCAGTGCAAATTTCCCTGCCATAGTACCGTGGATAAGTGCTGTCGTAAGTTTGCTGCAAGGTGAAGTGTGGTGTTTCCCTCTCTGTAGCAAAATGGAGAATTCTGAGACTGCAGAGGAATAGAACCATGTGTGTTGTGCAGTGTCTGGAGACGAGTCTATTGCCAAACCATCTCCAAGGGGATTAAAAGGGTGGATTAAGACAGGGAACACATTCTGGGAAACCTTAAAGGACAAGCCAGCAAGGAAAAGAATGCCAAAAGGAAACTGGGAGCATGGAGAAAATAGTACAAAGGATTTCCTAAGTGATAGTTTCTTGGTCTGTATGTATTGATGCCTCTCTCTCTAATAACTATTAACCTCTGTAGACAAGCTAGTTAGAGAAATTAGCGATCTTAAAGAACTTTAACACAGCTTCCAGCTCACAGTGAAGCACGGGCTTTTGTGGAAATCCCTTTTACTCCAAGCATGCCCAGAGCCCTCCCAGGTTTTAGCATGGCTGAGCCTAAATTAACATTCCAGTTTTGCTGCTTCACAGACACAATCTATCTGCAATGTGATATTTATCCGTACAGCTGGCAGCTGTGGTGTCAAGTGCTACGGATAGATGAGACCATTACTATGATACAAATATTTTCTTTTCCCACATTCACTCTTTGAAGCAATCACACACAACAAAGTTTGGAGCAGAAGTGTACAGAGCAAGAGTCAAAATTCCTCCTTCTCTCTAATATATAAGGGAATTTGGGTTTGTTTGTTATAGTCCAAATGTACAGAGGGTAAATAATTACTTCCTCTTCTAGGGGCCAGTTTAAAAAAGCAAATTCCACTTACAAGCAACTAGAAAAAGATGCTGAAAGTATGTCTGTAACGCTGTGATTTGCATAATTAATATACATTTGCTATTAGGAACACTCCCAAGCAAGAACACATCACTCACAGATGAAAACCTCTAAAAAATCTCTATTATCTGGCAAAGTCTGGAATTGAGTGTACTTGGATCTTTAGAGATCACAACAGAGCTGGAACAAAAGAGAAAAGTCAACTGCCTGCAAAAAAGCAAATCATTCAAATGTGCCTACAAAAAGGGTATTCTGAGGTGGTTGAGCATTTCTACCTCATCATTCAGGCTGCTGTCACTTTCTGTATGAAATGAAAGTCTTCAGACTTGCAAGCAGGGTGTGCAGCTGATTGGCTGGTGTCTAACCTGCATCAGGGCAGGAAAGTGACATGAAACAAATGTGTTCTTCCACTTTGCCCACGAATCTGTAAGTTATTAGAGTATTTTCAATGTTTCAGAATGTATTTTGAGACCAAGGCCAAGCAGTTAGGGTGCAAGCAATGCTGGAGGTTTCCTGGTGTGTCTTAGATGGGTCGTGCAGGGGAGATGCTCCGCTATTGATGCTGGGGAAGCACTGGCTGGGGATATGTGGACTGATGGCAGCTCTGGCTGCTGGGACTTGGGATAACTGGATTTCAGACCCTGTGAGGAGTGGGGAAGGAGGTGAGGCCTCATGTGGCTTGAGCTGGCTTTGAAGTTGGCTCTGCTTTGTGCAGGTGTTTGGATCAGAGGCCTCTGGAGTTCTTACAGATGAGGTTATTCTGTCAGTCTCTGATTTCTCACTTCTGTACCCAAAAGAAAAATGACCAGTTTTCTTTTGATGAGTTCCGAATCTTTGTACTTTGTATTTGCTTCAGTACACTGATTTGTAGTACCTTTCCCTATGGATTTCTTTGTGTCTTTATGACCTTTTGGGAAATCAGACCCAGTTTTGATTTTGGTTCTTCACTACAAAGGAAAGGAAAAGTACTGAGCAAAATACATCATCCAGGCAGCAGTCTTCCCGACTCGACTTTTATTCCTAATAATCTCACCCAAGATATGAATTCTTTTTTACAGATTGTAGCCTCGATCTATTGAATGGTCAAAATACAAAGTAAATGGAAATTCATGCTCATGATGATTGGAGGTGTACTTATTTTGAACCATAGGAAACAGCTGTCTGTAGTTTCAAAGCAATAAATTGTTGTGCTAGTCATATCTTCTTTAAAATGTCTTAGGACTTCACTCTTTAATACCTTTTTTTCCCATGTCTTTCAATAGTGAAACTCAAACCAATGTTTTCACTCAACTTCTACTGAATTTCTATAATGTTACAGTGTTTGATCTGTAAATATCACAATTATTTAGTTATAGGAACTAGCCAAGTTTATTTATTTAAAACAAACAAGCACTCCACTAATGTTGTTTGCTTTTAGTAAAAATGTGTTGCACTGAGTTTTATTTAGTCAAACTTTGCACTGCTTTCTGTTTCCTCGCAGTGCAGGTTGTGTAACTTCACTTGCAGTTTACCTTAAGAGCTAACAATGTGCTTGGGAAGGCAGATATCTGTCCAGAACACACTCCTGGCTTGGATTTTATGTTGGTTTTGGAGAACTGGAATTCTTTTCAGACATGATGTCACATTAAATCTGGCCTGGATCATTGGACTGTCCTGAATTGAAGGATCTCTAGGAGACTTGGAGTTTTGTGCATTCAGAGGAAACCTTTACAACTCATATTCAGATTTTGTTCATAGTCTCTTCGTGGCTGAAAGAAATGTTCAGCTTCCTTCTGGTACTCCCTCTAGCGTTGAATATACTGTATAACTGGAATTGGAAAACAAATGCAGACTTGTATTCACACAAGCCCAGGGAAAGAGTGGATGTAATGGTTGTAGGTTGTTGGGTTTTGCTCCCCTGGGCCTAGAAAGTCCATCTGAGCTGAGAGCAAATGTGCATTGTGTGTCCAAATTTGTTTGAAAAACAAAGCTGAAGTTGGCCATTAAATAGGAAATATCTTCAAAATTTACCAAATACAGAGGAGGAAGATAAGAAAACCTTGCTGTCTATTGATACCTCACAATCAGACAAAAATATCGGCATTGAAATTAATCTTATATTCAAGCCTATATAGTTTGCAGTTGCTAGCAGTCCCTTTTAAATCAGTACTGGAAAGAAAGACCTGGCTGAAAGCAAGTCGGGTTTTTCAGTTATATAAAACTCTGAAAGGCTTTTACAAATTGCTGCTGTGTGGGAGGCAGCTTGCTGCAAAGCTGTCACTTGAAACTTTATCAATCAGAAGACAGTACAGTTTTTAATTATGCAGATTTTCAAAGTAAAATAACTTTTTCTTGCAGGAAAATGTAGAATGGAGTCAGGTGAGATCTGGAACAATCTGAAAGGTTTTGAAGAACTGCTGGGCTTAATTGCAATGGCTTTAGAAAGCTGGCTCTTACAAAGAGGTGTAGCGTACTTGAAGTGTTTGAGCTTTCTCCTTTATAAAAGAAAAACCTTTCCTCTCCTTAAAAACTGTACAAATTGCCACTGACTTGCAGTTATCTCTCCATCCAGAGACAGGCTCGCTCTCAGAGTATCCCCGAGTCTCACTGTAGCTGTAAAGATCTCTGCACTTTCTGCATTTTTATGGCCTAATTTAAGAGTCTGAGCGTGAAGTTGTAGAATTTTCTGTCCATCAACACACAGCAGGGGCAGCAAGTGCGGAACTCTGTGCAAAGTGTCTAATAAATCCTTTCCTTGTGGAGACAGTTTGAAGTTCTCACCAATAGGTAAAACTGCTGCAGACATCCTGATGTTGGCTAGGAAACCTCAAAACCGCTCAGCTGTGCTTTCTGGTTTGACTGTTACATGAGATGCCATGATGTCATGTCTCCTATATCTTCAGAGGAAAGAAACAAAGAGTTGGATTTTATGCTGCTTTAGCAAGATAGACGATCGGAAAGGAATGTGAATTAATCATGAACACTCCATTTTGCTAATGTGTTTTGTGATGGGGGAGAGAGAGAGAGAGAGTTTCCTTTTGCTCTTTTACTTTTTGGGTTGTTTGACTTCATTAAAAGTTGAATTATACTGTTTGCTCTCACTCTAAGAAACATGCATCACTAACATGTCATGTAGTTATGACTGATATGTTCCCTAAACTCTTTTCTCCAGTGTTTATTGTGCAACAGAGTTGGCACCACTAGCTGTTGAAATTTGATCAAATCATGACTTCTACCAGAAAGAAGCACTTCTGAGATTTCTCTTACAAAACAAGAAGCAGTTTTCCCTCTGATTTTAGCTGGCGTTTCCACTGTTTCCCCTCCTTTTTTAATTTTAGCATTGTCTTTGAGAACATTCTCTCCTCTGGCAGTGCTGTCCTTTTCTGAGTCTTGTGCATAAAGGTTGTCTGAGGAATCCTGATCATATCCCCAGTACAGAATTTCTCCTTCTCCCTTTTCTTTGCGTGGTGTAGCTGGTAATGGAAGTGATGGATGGCACGTCTCTCTGCTGGGTCCTTTCAGATGTTTGGGTCAACCAGTGCTCATGCTTGGTTGTTCTGGGATGAGGTCACAGGTCCTCACCCTCTGACTCTTTATAGATTCCTTTTTAGTATCCTTGCATTGCCTGCTTCTTGTTCTTTCTGTACTTCAGCCTGTAGTAAGCTTTCTGACAATTTCCCTTCCCCAGCTGCTTTGCCTACCTCCTTAGCTCTGTTTTAAATCATACTGTATTTCTGGATCCAGCACCTACAAGGCTATGACCCCTTCAGTCACCTGAAGAATAGGCTTGCCTGTGGGTTTTAGTCTCCTGGGGTCACAACGGCTCCCTGTGCTCTGCAGGCGCTTCAAAGTCAGCTGCCCTATTTTTTGGCATTCAGACTTGAAGCCAAAAAAGAAATGTGGCACTAATTTATATCTCCCAATCCACGAGTTCTTTTAGGTCTATCAAGCAAAGTGTCAACTGCTATGGATGTGCACTTTTATCTCTCTGTCTGCTAAACTGCTGGCTGAGGGGAAAAAAATAAAAAATAAAAAATTAAAAATAAAATAAAAATCAGGACTGCTGCAGATGTAGACAGTGGTCTCCAAAGAGATTCTTGAAGCACCAAAGATCACAATCTGTGTCTCTGCCCTTTCTTTTGTGTTCCAAAACCTTTGAGCACAGAGACATTTCAAGCGAAGTTCATCTCAACACTGGCTGCTTGTTCTCAGTCTGGCAGCAGCAATGCTTGGGTCAGTCTTTGTGAAGAAAAGGGAAGAGCTGCTTTCCAGCACAGCCCCGTATCACCTCGAGGCGATGAAAACCTCCTTGGTTCTGCCCCATAGCAGCCTATGTGTGGAAGGAATTGTGCTGTCAAAAGAAACTAATCTAGATACTTCTCTGAGTACAACATCATGCTGTTTAAGCTTTCTCACTGCTACTCCTACTCCAGTAACATTTGAGGGAGAGATTGACCTTTGAGCCTACTCTTGGATTCTGAACCCAAGGAAGCGTAGATATCTTTGCATTACTTTAGAACTGCAAGTAAAAGTCAAATCTCTCTCTTTTGATGACTTGTCTATGAATTTTGACTGGAAATTACCTAACTTTCTTGGTAACTAGTTGAGCATCTTGTGATTCATCGGTTTCTTGCCAGTAGTACTGCAGTAGCTGGTTATTCACATTTAGCAAAGCCTCCAAATTTTATTTTCAAACTGCATATTGTGAAGTGGGATTGACAGTTGCTGAAATTTATGGCATTTGTGGTTGTAAGAGAAAATGTATTATTTGAAATAGTACCCCTGCTGCTGTTGGATTAGGTTATACATACAGAGTGTTTCTGACATTTCTGCGCTACCCCTAATGAAGAAAAAAGAGGGGAATTCAAAATTTAAAGATTTGTAGTTAAAAGAAGAGCTCTAGAAGTTGGAAAATCTACTGTTAAAATTCTCTCATCACCTCATTTAGGAAAATTGGGTGATTTAAAATGCCATTTTGAGATTGACGTGAAAATTTGAAGACTGTATCAGCGACTGTTATGTAAATGGTTCTTGAAAAGCCTCTGGATCATTTACTCAGAGGTGTATTTAAAGCAGGAAATGACTTATTCATGCATTGTTTCAGGAGTTCATACTGTGATTATTTTTTTTTTCCAAGATATTTGAAAGGAAGCTCAGACAATTATGAGTATGTAGAAACCCATATGATAAACAAGGGCATCAGAGTGGGTATGGAAGTGACAAGAAAACAAAACCTTGGAACAAATACTGAACAAACAATGGGCACAACTAAACAAGCTGAGTGAAACTGCTGAGAAAAGTCTTGAGTAGGGTTTTTTGCTGTGAATGTCAGAAAGTCATACAGGAGTTTCACTTGGAAACCAAATTAACACTTGAAGCTGAGGTGCTCTGATAATAGCTACTTGTCCTTGGCATTTCTCTAGGCCTAACTCTTGCTTAGGAATTCTTGAAGATTCTGGTCTACTTGTAAGGCATTGTGTGCTTTTAATTCTCAAGTATTTTTTTTTTATACTGAGAAAGTGAAGAGGTTTAGTCATAAAAATGAGTATGATAGAATATATCAAGTAAGTTTCTAAGAGAAGGTGGGAAGGTACTACTAGAGTTTAGTCAGGATATTACTGCTAGCATGTAGGGTAAGGCTTTTAGCCCCTTTTTCCCCTCTGTTCTATCTAGTTCTATGAGAAGATTGTTACAATTATGAGTAACCCAAGCACAAGAAAGCATGGAGAGATATGAAACTTGACAAAGAACAGTTTGGGTGCGCTCACTTGACCAGAATTATTTACACAGGGAAGCGCTTTGCCTAAATAGAGTGCAGAAGTTGCTTTGCTCTGAATTTCCTCTTAGCATCCTGTGTAGTTTTGGGCAAGTGATTTAATCCTTTATTTCATTGTCTGTAAAAAGCAAATGCCATTCTCCCCATTGCGTAAGGAATGAAACTACCAGCCCCTGGGTGCTGCTCAGATACGTCAACAGTGCAGCCCATCTGAGTGCCCAGGTAGTAAGCAGAAAGAGGCTGATATGAAGATCCTTTCCAGTAAGATTATTGCTGACCCCGGGTCATACATAATATTGTATTTGTGATTTGATTTATCCTTTCTAGAAATCTTTTTAATATGTCTTTATTGTTTCTGATTTAATTAATCCCCGTCTAGTTCTAAGGTTTATCAGGATCCTTCAGTTTATCCTATCCACTGGCTCAGACAGGCACAAGATTACTGTAGCATGGAAGATATTTATTGATTCCTAACTTTGGTTAGCATAGTTTTTCCTTTATTTTTATTTTTATTTTTATTTTTTAAGTATTTTGTTAATTAGCACATTGCAAAGCTAATCACAGGTATCTTTATGTGTAATGGAGCAGACACTTCTCTCCAAGAAACAGCTGTTGTCTTTTGCCCTCCAACAGACCAACTTTGGTGAGAAAAGGAGGGATATCAAACCAGGTACAATTAAAAACTTGAATGCATTTCCTTGAAGAACAACAGGATCCTTCCTCTGTGAGTTTTAATTCGGTACCATGCTTAAATCTGTGAGAATGATGCTAGTCTTCAGTGTGTTGGGCTTTTAAACGTGACAGCTCACATACAAGTGCCCCTAAGAGAGGACTTGGTCTGGAATGGTAATGAGTTTCTAGTGAGAACAGCTTTGGCTTTCTGCTGATCAGTTTGATCTTGCATTGACAACTGTTTCTCATGGACAGACTTTGCGACTCCTTCATCTTAAAAACAACAATAATAAAACTTAGAGAGCCCCGGGGCTTGGTGCTCACATGCTATTGTGTTATTCACAGTTTTGTCTGACAGTGAAGATTTCTGAGGATGTCAGTGGCCTCGAAAGAGTAATACATTCTCAATACACATCTGAATGGAGCTGCTGCTGGCTCCAGCTGCTGTAATCTAGATAGAACATGATGTTGACAAGGTTAACATAGAACTTACACTCTTGTATTTCTATTTGAACTTCTAGAGAAACCTTCACAGTTTCACAACTTGTATTCGTTAATGGGTTTTAATTAATAAACTAGAGTCAGATGTACTTGCCACAGCTGCTCCTTGGCATCACCAAGCTGTAATCAGCTGTCCCTGGACTGGAAGGGAAAGGTGAAGAGTGAGGGTCATGGAAGTGAAGAGGTATCAGAGGTTGTTTCTTATATTGATCTTATCTTAGCCAGTCATACAAGAAAGGCACCTTTGACCTGAGAATTCCTCCATGCAATGTAATGATTGATCGTACTATATTGAGATGAGAACCCATTTTCTTACAATATAAATCAAAGGCTGAAAACTGAACTGTTGGAGTCCCTGTTTGCTCAGTGCCCCTTTTGTGGTGCCATTTCTGGCTTCCCTTAGAGCTTTCTTCAGCATATTGTGGAGGCAAGAGGCAGGCTGAGCCTCCTCAGTTACTTTTAAACAAAGATTTAGTCAGTACAGACACTATGATTGGATTTTCTGGCATTCGACACATGAGCCAAACAGGAGAAATCTTGTGTTTGAAAAATCAGTTTGTGGCTGCAAGAATTGAGTCATGTAACCTCTGAATTGCAGGAGACAGAAAAAACGGGGGGAAAAATGGTGCTCAGAACACGAAGCTTAAATCAAGACACTGCTCAAACACTGATGAGAGCACATTTATAAATCCAAATAATAAATAACAGAGAAGCATGTATTTACGCAAGGAAATTGCTTGTGTCGCTCTTGAAATATATGTATGGTATTTTTTATCCGTTCAAGTTATGAAATAAGAGCGTCAGGACAGCAAAAACAAAGTTCTCTGCTGGCTCCACAGGGTAATAATTCACACAGTTCATCTCCATGTGATCTGCACATGTTGAAGAAAGATAAATCAAGCATTGGATAAGAGTTATTAATTACCTGCATAAAAGAACTTGAGACTGACATCATGCTGGAGGAAGGGATGATCAGAGCAGAGTGGATTTTGCAGAGAACAACATATGCACCACCATCTTAAAAAAAACCCAGCACTTTATCACATCTTCTCAGATATATTTTGCCATTCCTTTTCACCATCAGCTGTACTTTTTTCTTTATTCATGGTGCGGATAAAAAACATAAGGTGGAAAATCTACTCTCCATAGTTCCTCCCCTGTTTAGTTCCTTTAAACTAGTAAATGGCCATCCTACCAATCATCTGCAGGCATGAATCAGTCTGTTTTATTCATTCCTTCTGAACAGCTGATTATTTTTGGTACCTTTTTCCTCTGCTGCCTGTATGTGAGTATCTTGCTAGGATTGTGATTTGTTGGTGAAACAGGTGCTGGCTTGACCCCTGTGTTGCTTGCTCAGTGTCTTGAAAGAAAAAGCAGTAAATGTGCCATGAGGTTTCAAAGCTGACATAATTGAATCTTGCCTGGTAGGAAAGACTTTCTCTGTATGGTGTTCTTATTTTTATTTTTTTAACTCAAAAAGGGAAGATGCATAAGTGGGTGCGTTTGTGCACATAGATAGTTCTGCCAGGCAGTTTAAGGACCTGAAACTGCATTTTTCAGTGGCACTCTGAGCACTGTTTGTCACTGACTGAGCTTCACAGCGCTGAGCAGTTCATGAGCAAAACAGTCAGGATCCTTTACCTGGAGATTTCGTGTTCTGTAGCCCTAATTGTGCAAATTCTCACAGATAGGAAGAGCCTTTTGTGCACACAATCCTGCCGAAAACTTTTAGGTATTTAGATATTCAAAGTAACTTCTGTGCAGAAGCTTCAAAGATCAGGGCCTAATGGGACAGGAGGCAGAAGAAAGAGCTCATTGTCACTGGTAATAACTCCTTGTCATTCTCCGTGGGAGGCTGGTGGAGGTTAAAAAACCTGGGAAGGATCGTTGCTAAGTGCTTGCCATAGCATCTCTTGCTTAACCAGCACTGGGGTTGCCTGCTTTTGAGATCTTTCCAAAAGGTTTTCAGTAGCTGTCCTGCAGCCTTCTTCTGGAAAGAGATGCTGAATTTACGTAGTTGATGTTCTCATAGAAGTGGGCATAGCTACATCTTAAAAATCCTGTTACTTGACCCCTCTGAGTGTCCTCTGGAAACTTTTGTCTTTATGGTATCTTTTTTCTTCAGTATTTCTTATTCTGGATCTGCCAGCCATGATGCTTTCAATCCTATTGCTGTTTCGTGCAGCGTTGCTGTAATTTGGTCTGAAAGGCCCATTTTTCTATAAATACTGATTACCTTCTGGGAATGCAAGAAGGGGCTGCCAAATGGCAGCATGGCAATTCTGCTTCAGTTCTGACAATAACAACTGCAATTCAAATGCCCATGTACCAAAATAAGGCCTGGGGACTCTGTTGCATTACTTGTCATTGGCTGCTCGTTATAACCTATCTGGAAATGTTCTTTGTGGCAACATGGAGATTGTGTCTCAGCTTGAATTCTTATCAGAATCTCTTTCTGCAGATGAAAGCTGCTGATTTCCCTCCAGAGCAGAGAGGAGGCTATTTGACATTTGTTTGTTGGCTAATCTGTTTGAGAAATCTTACATAAACTCCGGGAGGGGAGCTGCCAATTTCAGCACGTTGGAGGAGAAATGCTTCCTTATTTGGAGAGGTTTGCTCCTACTCGGGGCCTCAAGAGTGGTTTCAAAATGCTTCTGGTATTTGATGACTGTGGCATAACTCTGGAAATCTGTGTGCGCTTTGTATTCCTCCTTCGACTGCCTTGAGATAACTGCTGTATAGGGGTGGTGGTCGGGGTGAGAGCCCTCTGATCTTCGTGTTAGGAGGGTTTGTTCCCTTCCTTGCTGGAGAGAAAAAGGGTTGGGCTTTTTCTGTGCCAAAAAACACCCACACAAACCCCCCCAAGTGAAAGCAACTCCCTGCCTTCTTATCACCTAGACCTTTTCGTTATGCTAAGGAGTGGAAAGCAGCTATGATGGTGCTGCGGTGCTGTAAGGCAGGAGACTTGGTAATGCACATGGGAAGACCCCAGGGGCCAAGGAGGTTACCTGGGCAGGAAGTCCTTATGACAAAGGCTCTTTGCCTTTCCTACTGATATTCAGTGCTTTTCTGCATTTGGCTTTCCTCAGTTTACCTGTTTTTTCCTCGCATTTGAAGAGCTGTTTGTTTAGAAGTGTGTATTCCTGTTTCTCTGGAATGTACTTGCTAACTGCCAGCCCCAGAGTTGGTTTTACATGTTTAATTTTATTACGTTCATGAGGCAATGTTGGCAGGAAAGGGACTATAAAAAGCATTCATTTTGTGGAGTGGTGCAAACATGTTTTCGGCTGAATTGATGACACTGAATATAAAGCACTTCTCATTTACACTTCCCCTTAAGGTTTGTTTAATGAACTAAGGTTTTCATGTTACTTAGAGGTGCTGTTCTTTCTACCCATCCAGAAAGGATACAAAACTTAATATGCATTTCCAGCTGCTGCATCTCTTGTAAAACAACTTGTTCAGGAGCCCTTCTCCATGAATCACTGGGGATGATGGCAATTCCTCTCTACTATTCTTACTTCTTGCTATTTTCCTTTGAGTTATGAGCTCTTTTACCATCAACATATGAGTAAAAGCGACTGTTTTTGATTGTGGATTCAGAAACCAGTTCTGAAGGTATCTCAAGATTTTGGTGTAGGTCTGTGTTTGCTCCATGAGAAATTCACATGTTTGGGGTGCACCATTGGTTTTGGTCTTCAAGTTGCTTTGACACTGCCTGCAAACAAACAGCCATGATTCTCCAGTGTAAATGGCTTATCAAATTTACATCTAAATTCCCTGGCAGTGGGATAGTATTAATTATAATGCTCATTACAACTTCTGATCTGATACTTTGCAGGAGGCGCTTCCTTAGGCTATTAATGAGGGCCGTAATGAAAAATGCATGTTTCCAATTTTTGTCACGCATTGGTGTCTGGAGGCTGAAAGTGGTTTTGTCTAATGCTCAGCCACACAGCTGAATTATTGCTCTGGTGAGGTTGCTCAGGCCCTCCAGGTCATACCAGGAAAGACAAGACCTGTGCATAGCAGAGCACAGAGAGGCTAAATTCAGCCTTGCTATTCTCCTATGTACAGGTTGTGACATGCAGTTTGTGTTCCTTCAAGAGAGTGGGCAGCCATCCATCGTTTCAGCTGACCTATATTTGAATGCAAATATTAAAAATAGCTATAATAAGGCATCACATAAAAGACTGCATCTTTTCTTCTGCCTCTGTAACTTCTTCATCTGCCACCAACACCTGTGTGCTGACAGCAGCTTCAGGTTGGGCAAAAGTCAGTTATTTGTCAGCCTTTCCATACACCTCGAGCACGCATTAAAATGACAAACGTTGGCTGACCTTTAGCAGATGCTGGTGGAAGAAGCTGTTTGTTGCAGAGCAAAACTGTGGGAACTTATTCAAGAGCATAGAGGTTCCCATTTCATGTCAATAATGGATATCGCATCAAAAAATGCCATATGCCTCATTGAATATCTGATAGACATCGGAGACTTCGAACAGAAAGAGTTTTTGAGCCAGTGACATATCAAATGCTGTCAGAATAATCATTTTTTCTCTGATTTCAGTCAATTGCTGTCTGACAATTGAAAGGCAAGCCTATTCAGAGAGTGTTCACCCACGCTGGTGCCTGATCCTCAGTGCTAGCACTGCTTGCAGCCATAGGTTTGGAAGCAGAGAGAAAAAGTACACATATGAAGCACCAAATGGAGGTTGTTAAACACGAAGCATATGTGTTATTTAGCTCTGGAACATAGAGAGGTTATGAAACCATTCTTGGAAAAGAAGATAAATACATTTCCTGTACAGCAAAATAATTTATAATGAATAGATGCATGAAAAGTTTGCTGAAAATCGGGCACTATCGAGATGACAGAGCCCTGAAATTCAGCTTATAACTGGAGCCTATTCCGCACTGTGATAATGAAGTTCAGGCTGTTGTCTAGGAGCATGATTAAACACAGGGCATGATAATGATTAGTAAAGGGTCTTAATTTGTTTTTGATAGACTTTGTGGTCTCCCTAGTAGGAATTGGAAACACACTCCCAGTTCTCAGCAACATTATTAAATCTGAACTCAGTATTACTCAGCGATAACACTTTAATCAGTCTTGAATCTGAAGGCAGAAATAAATAAAAGTGTTCTGGTTTACTTTCCGCTTAGTTCTCAAAAGTTGTGCTGGACCTCAGTCTGTAACACTAATTCATTTTTGATTGAATGAGAGGGGGGAAAGAAAATGCCAAAGGCTACCCACTATCCAAATATTGTACAGTGCACAGTCAAATGAAATCTGAACATCAGTGATTACATTTTTAGTAGGATGAGTGTTCTGACTGAAATGCAGCAATCTGTCACTTGGCCTTTCCATGACATTCAGTGCATTGAAATTACCAGGGAAAGATTGGTTTTTGACATGCTAAATTAACTAAGTTAGAAATGTGAGCTTTATCATCTCTCCTAATTGTTATAGGGAGAGAGGAGAGCTTTCTGTTGTTTATTTTCCAAGCAAACTATTCAAACAGCAATTAATTTTTAAAAACTTATAATACAGTTTTCCTGCGGAAAGGTCATCTTTGAAACTGGTAGAGTGAGTTGGTTTAGAAAAACAGCTTTTAATCTGAACTGTAGCAGTTCAGTGATTGAACTGAATGCTTTCCCTTACAGTCCAACATATTCATAATTACAGTTTATCTGCATGACATTTGTCACTGCTGTGCAGGTGACTGCTTTGCAAATGGGACGTTGAGTCTCTCCTGCTCAGGCAAGGGTTGGCAATGTCCACCCTGCAGTGGCTCGTGGTGCAAAGCAATATTTACTTTCTTTTCACAGTAAAAGCATTATTTTGTACCAGGAAATATTTGCACTGCTGTTGGTTTTCATACTATGGTAGATGAAAACAAGGACAAATAAATTGCTAACGTAAAAGACAATCTTCTCTGAAGAGCAGGAAGGTCTGGCAAATGGACCAGTAGATGAAGAAGAAACTATTTAAAATAGTACTTCAGATATCTAGAAATTCATATTCTTTCCCCAAAACTCTTTATTTATTTAATTTTTCATTTGGTGTGGTGTTTTCAGTGATGTAAAGCACCTATGTGATCACATATCACAAATGATGCTTCCAAGGTTACCGTGCAACATCTGTTGCATTTTCAATCCTTTTTGTTTTTCTTTCAAATTAAAAAGATCAGCAATGAAATTCTGCTTGAAATGGGCTATGTTTTTCTTCCTTTTCATTTATTTTAGATCTTCAAAAAAGCAGTTTTTTATTCCTGGTGCTTGCATGGTAAGTCCGTGTAGATAGCACCAGGCCATGATATTGAGAATGGAGTCAGAAAGGGGCAGTCTGTAAATTCACAACGTTTCAGATTTGGAGCACTCTCGACTCAAACAGTCATTACCTGTGAATGTCAAAAGATCCAAAATAAAAAAATATATATATATTTTAGCTCCTGAACAAATGTACAAATGAAAGTTTGGGAAAATTTTCTTTCTTTGTTGAGTATCTGCATTACTGGCCTTGCCATAAAAGATGGTGAATATTAATTTCACTGGTATTTATCGGTTATCTGACAGCTTTCTAACCTCGCCTTTCTATTCCCAGCTTTTAGATAACAATTTGTAGGCCTTATGCTAAGCAAACATTTAGAGAAATTTTTGGCTGTTCTGTGTAGGAGGGTAGAGAGACTGCAGGCGTCTTTGGATGAAATTAAGGGAGGATTCCTGTCCATGAGGTCTGTTAGACATTTTTTCTTCTGCCTAAAGCAAAAAGAGCTACCGAAGTGCATGAAATAGAAAAACTGGTGAGAAGACCCTAAAAACCTATTTCTAGTAGTGATTTCTGGCTGAAGTGGTGAAATTTAAAGCTGTGCTTGAAAATGCATGTTTGTAGACATGCAGGCAGAGTTATTTTGGCAGTATCCAGCAGTAGGTGAGCAGTGTGGGTAAACCACAATTGCAGCCGTGCACTGTAAACAGAAAATTCTGTGGGCAGCCTGACTTATTGCCAGGCAAACTGAGATGAATGGAAACATCAGTGACATATTTTTTGACATTATATAAATTAGAGAAGGGTCCTTGCTCACTCATTGCATTCTTGCTTTTGGAAGGCAATTCCAGGTAGCAGTGGCGGTTCATCGCCAGTTGATGAAATGCTGTTTTATGATGTGTTGCCTGTAATGGGATGTGATGAGGCCAACTGCACAGCCAGGATTTCAGTGTGCCCACCACCCCTCTGGTGGTCCATCCTGAGAGCACGTGCTGAATTAATAGGAGTAAGATTAAATACAGTGAGTGATTTGTGTGCGTACACACATACCTACAGGCATACATAACCCTGCTTGGTTGCCTGTTTGCATCCAAGGAAAAGTTTGCACGTAGTGCTTACTCAGGATGAAACCACAGGAATTTACCCTGATTGTGTAGCAGCAGCCTCTCCCAAGAGCATGGCCAAGGATGGCAGTGTTAGGAAAGCTTCCTGCAAAGCTCGTGTTGTCTTGGACAAGTCTAAAGTGGGAGGTAGAGATTGATGAGATGGGTACAACGAGTTTAATGGCTAATTTAGGAACCTGAAAAAGAAATGTCTGAGGAATCCATGAGGCCAGAGCTCTTGAGCGTAGTGTAGAAGAGCCACAGCAGAAGGCTTTTAGAAGCATACGGTATCCCAAATTGGAAGGATCTTGTAAGGATCTTCGAGTCCAACAACTCTGAGCTCAACTGAAATGCTCTTCTGCTCTTTATTAATGAGAAAATGTGACAAAAACGCATGGTGCAACATGCAGCTCATCAGTGAAAAAGGAAGGGTAAAGCACCTGTGTGCTGTTCTTTTAATTATAGACCAAGTCAGTTAATAAAAGTAAATAAAGAACATGAGACCTCTCCTAAGAAGGGTACAAATCTTTTCCCATGCGATGGTAATTAGTAGGTAGCAGAGTTTGGCCTTTCCCTGCCCTCCCACCCCCTTGTTACTCGATCCACATTTGTGTACACAGCTCCTTAAGCGAGTGGCTGGGATCAGTGGAGGTGGAGGTTGTGCATCAGAAGTTTTGTCTTTGAGCTTTTGGATCTTCTGTGATCATAATTAGCAAGAAGCTGAGCACAGATCTGTGATCATGTTCCCTAATTTTTGGCATACAGGGGAAGACACCTGCTTTAAGCTAATGGTTATGCTTGAAGTTTGTAGAGTGTGAATGCTTATGCAAAGCTGCTCAAGAATGCAGGAGAAATGTTGTATCTTAATATCCCAAGAATACTTAGGAGGAAGTTTTTCACTCAGAGGGTGGTGATGCACTGGAACAGGCTGCCCAAGAAGGTTGTGGATGCCTGCAGGCATTCAAGGCCATGCTGGATGTGGCTCTGGGCAGCCTGGTCTGCTGGATGGTGATGCTGCACATAGCAGGGGGTTGGAACTGGATGAGCATTGTGCTCCTTTGCAACCCAGGCCATTCTATGATTCCATGATAAGACTCTTGACAAATAATACATTGACTGGAAGGTTATTTTCCATTCCAAAACGCTTTCTCTTCCAAAACCTATTCACATGAACCCAATGCAGTATAACCTGCTCTAATTCCTCTGCAGGGAGCCAGGATGGACCCTGACAGCCACTTACATTGCAGTGCTCACCCTGGCTTCTGTGTCATGCCTGTGTTGGGCTTGAGGCTGGGACGCTTGAGAGCACGATGCCCTCAGACTCGGAGGTACTCGTGTGCCTGCCAAGGAAATCCCCAGTATTTAGTTTTGGAATTAAACATTAAGAAGGAGCAGTTTTAAGGCTATGTTATCTGGAGCTTGTTTTTTTGACAAAAATAATTCAGTTACAACTGTTTGCGACCAGCTTTCTCTGCATTTGGATTAAATAGGAACAGTTTTGTGTCCGCAGTGGGGACTTCATGTCTCCGTGGCTGTGCTGCAGGGCTGCTCGGGATGCTGGCTGGAGGTTTGGCCTGCCCTAACCCTGGCATTTCTGGAGGGATGGCTCCCTCGCGTGGTGGTAAGACACGGACCTACCTCCTGCTTGCCCTGCAAAGAAAACACTTCTGTTTTGTTTTGTTTTAGTTTGTTTTACGCTTTTTTCCCCCGCATTTTGTCACCGTGCTGTTTTAATACAGCCACTTCTTGAGAGGCTGAGAAAGAGAGAAACACTGCTAAAATATCTTATTCCTCTGTTGATCTCAGGGCCATCATATCACTTATAATTTGTGTTTGAGGATGAGGTGCAAACCTGGCTGTAAAATCTGTGTTAGAGCACGGTGACCAATGTCACTGCACTGAGAGACACCGCTGGGGAACTCAGTGCTCACTCTTTAGTAGTTCTGTGCTCCACTGGGCAGGGCTGGATTTTAGGTGAGCAGGAGAAATATCATATTAGACAGAAGTCTAGAGAACACCAGGGATAAGCAGTAGAAAGTTTCAAGAAAATCTTTTCAGCAGAACCCAATCTACTCCTGAGATTCCATGTAACTTTGTAGCTTCACATTTTAGCTTGTTATTACTATGATGTCACATGAATATTGGATTTCCTAATGAAAATCTCTATCCTCAACACAATACAGAATTTTCATATCAACTCCTGTAGTTTAGTAAGCATTAACTAAATATAAACAGAATATTGGCAGGGAGGTTTGACCTCTACTGCCATACCACCAGAATCTGCCTCTGTCATGGGTCAACATCATAAAATAGGAGGCATTACTTTTGGAGCAGCCCTCACCCCATTGGTCAATTTGTTATTTAATTTGATGGGTGTTCAGAATGAAAACTGCCTGTGATTTTGCCTTCACGCCCTTGTCGTATTAAAGCTCTTGCATCGCCTCCATGGGATTTCCTATTTCTTTAGTGGGAAAAAAATGCAACCAAAACCATCAGCTCTTTTTCCTTAAAATTCAGCTAGTGAGCTTGGCTCTGCTTTGCTTTAAATGGGAGTTTCGACAGTCTTTAAAAATTCAGCTTGCTTAGAGGTCGGAGTACATGAGACATGAAGATATGGGAGATTTGTCTTCATTTGATCTCTATTTCAGTGTCATCATGGGTTTTTTTTTGTATTTTTTAAATTGTATTTTGTAGGCAAAGCTTTTATACTCTGTGTATTTCCATTGAATGTGACTTCTGCTTTTGGGAAACCACCATTTCCTCTCTCCTAGTTTCATGAACATTTAAAGTTTCACTTACCTTATAATATATAGGAATGGGAACATTTAAATTAAAACTGTTATTATTTTGTGGTGCAGTATCAGAGGTATTTTAAAGATTCAAGATTAAAGCATCCTTCTCTCAATGAACACATTTTAAATATACAGCTGCAGATGTTTAACTCACCTCATCCTGATCTAATCCCTTTGGGGTATTGAGTTGCAATCATTTTCTTCTCATATTTTCAAATAATATGGCATCAAACACTCAAAATAAAGGGTCGTCTGTCATAAAAGCCATTGAACTCCCACAGTTTTTTACCAGCTTATTTTCTGTGTAGTGCTGATAGTTATTTGAGAAGAAAGCTGAGCTCATTATGCAGGGACTGGGGTGCTTTGTATTTCCTCTGCTCATGGAGGGAGGCTGGGGAAGTGCTGTGGTTATGGCCATGGGGCTGTGGCCCTGCACTGCCCAGTGGACATGGCTGTGGGGCCAGGGACCACCCCAAGAGATGCTTTCCATCATGTAGACGTACGTGTTTCAGATTAAATATATATATATTAAAAATTAAAATAAAAAAAAGCCACAAATACTCTTGCAGTCTAGACAGCTGGTCTGGCAGTTGGTAATGTGAAGGCCTATTAAAATATTTATGCTATTTGTTATTTAACTTCAGTTGTTTTTTAAAGGGTTTGGAAGTGAGCTGGTGAAAAAAAAATGGCAGGAGGTCGCCCTGGCTGGGAGTGATGGGAGCTGGCAGCAGCTCGGGGCACTGCAGCACCCAGGACCCAAGCTCTGCTGCTCTCTCCTATGTAATCCACCCATCTTGTTTTCGTTCTGAGCAAGAGGAGGTGCCGATAAATATGCTGAAAATATTTTCACACTTCTCTTGGGTGGAATTTTGATTTAGTAACTGGTACATGAAGGCCTGGTTTCATGAAAACTTCTGAGTCAGTGACAGAACTCCTTTTGACTGAGTTGTAGCAATGGAAATCAGCTTTAAAAATGACATTTCCCTTCAGGTGTTAGCAGGGCAGGCTTTGGACAACTCTGGGTTGAATGTGACCCACTGCTGAAAACCAACAGGGACCTTTGAGGCCCATGAGGATGGTCTTTAGATTTGCCCTTTACAGGCTCGTTATTGTAGCTCTTTGGGAACCTCACTGTGCAGGAATTAATGTAGGATCCAATGTTTTGAATGTCTCAGCTGTTAACTGATGCCCCACACACAGGTTGGACAAGTTTCAAGTGTCATTTAATTGTTTTCCATAAGAGAGCAGCTCTCTTGGAAATGCATAGCGGCTCTCTTAATTATATTGTTTTCACTTTAAGTGAGTTCATCATCAGCAAGAAGTGGTACCAAAAGTACCACCATGGCTTGAGCAGGTACAAAGAAAGATCTTAGAAGTGACTCCACATACTCCAGGCAAAAGCCAAACAGCATGTGTGGTAGATCACATTGGATATACACTCCCTCGTTTCCTACAGGAGATGCAGCTCTACACATGCAAAATTCACCATAACCTTGAAATCAAAAAGGTGTTTTCACAACAATAAAAAACAAAGGAATTGCACATCTTCAGTGGGTGAGTTGAGAAATAGGGAAAAAGAAATGGCAAGAATGAGAAGGAAAAAAGGAAGGGGAAAGGATGGAGAGAGAAGTCCTCAAATTATTCCTTTTCCAATGCCCCAGTGCCTTGACAACTCACGTAAAAATTCATTGAAAATTTATGCAAAGTTATTAAATAAGAGAACACTTCTATCCCGTCAATCTGCAATTCACTTAGATATTTAGTGAATTCCAGATATTGGTTCTTTGGGTTATATTCAACTCTTGACTTTCCTTAGCTGTGAGTTTTGTAAAGGCTTTATAACACAGAGCAAGAGGTCAAATATAATCGGTGTTCAGAGATGGCGATACAGCATGAATAAATGGTGCTAGACGTACGGAGATCAAATTAGCAAAGCTTGGTTTCATGTTAACCATAGATAATACGGTGTGAAATTATTTAATTAGTAAAAATCCCTGGATATTCTGAGCAACAAAAAGGAGCAGTTTGGAAGAGGAGCAATGTCGAGAGGATGGTCAAGGAGATGAGTGGCAGAGTCTCCATGGCTTCTTTTGTTTGTAGAGGATTGAGACAAAGGGCAAATTTAGTTCTCTGGTGAGGTAGAGTTATATTTTTCTTAAGGTTGAGAGTCTGTGAAGTGTTACTTGAGCAGCCTGTTGCTCAGGTCTGTATGTATGGCATACAGATACGTGTGGTTGGCTTTTTAGGTGTTCACCTGGTCAGCGTGCTTTGCTCTGCCAGCCACCTGGGTGGGTTTGAGACCTTTGGCATTAACATTCAAATCAAGTCCCAGCAGCAGGGAATGCTCTTCTGTCTTCTGTCTTCTGTCTTCTCTCTTCTCTCTTCTGTCTTCTCTCTTCTCTCTTCTCTCTTCTCTCTTCTTTCTCTCTTCCTGCTGTTTAGTATTTTAGGACTTCAATACATGACACTGCATTGCTCTTTCTGTGTTTTCCTTGAATGGACCGTGAAGAAGAAAAGGTGATTGAACAACTTGATTTACTCAATTATATGACTAATTACTTGATAAATCACATGTAACTCTTTATTTTGCAAGACAACTACTATTATTTCTCTTATTCCTTGGATTGCAGTAGCAAGTGAAAGATGAACAATAGTAACAGTATATAAAAATGATATTTCTGTGCTTACAGGTTTGCTTTTTATTAGTCACTTAACATATAAAGCATATTGTTGTGCCTGTGTTAAAGACAGTGGTTCGTATATTCAGTCATCTTCTAATAAATTATAGGGTTTGCTCAAATTGTAGTTGCACTTTTGATTATTACACTTCACAGTGAAAACTTGCATTTCTCTGTTATATTTCTGTGCTTCTTCCTAAACTACAGTTGCTGCAGGACAGCTTATCTAGAACCTTCAGATTAATCTTTACCTGTTTTTTCTTTTGTTTAATTTTTTTTTCCAGTCTTTCTTATTTTCCCCAATTTCACAGGGAAAATTTTGGCTGAAAACCTTGTAGTTACTGAGAATTAAAGATCTGAAAATAATTTGGAAAGAATGCACTCCCAAAGGAAGTGGAAACCTTTCATTTTAAGTGGCTACAGGGAGGCTACATCTCCTACCTTTTCTGCACTCAGTCCTTCCATGTATGTGAGGTTCAGAAGAGCAATTTGCAGCCTGAAGACCTTTGAACATCTCATTCTGATGAATCTTTCTTAAATAATTGGTGTCGTTTGAGCCCATGATAGCAAAAGGAAAAACAGATGCAAATCCATTACCTGGCTTCTAATTTTTTTTTATCCCAGTAGGTATTTTTTTTATCTCTTGCTTATGTTTCATCACATCACAGGTAATTGCCTTCAGGAGCGGTCTGGTTTAAAATATTAAGAAGGCTATTTATAATGTTGATTTTATTTTATTTTGGGAGGTTGTTTGTTTATTTCATATATACATATTGGAAGAACTGGGAGGGCTGCTGTCTCATTAGGAATAGGAGAACTGTGCCAACAATGTGTGTTTCCCTGCATGTATCAGCAGCTTCTCTTCAAATTTGCTATTAAAAAAAATTAAAGATTGGTTTCTGTGTACCATGTGCTGCATAATTCAGTTTAGCAGTGAAAATAAAATGAGGTATTTTACAGTATTGTACACATACAGCAGTGAGGCAAACGTGGGTTAAATGTGATCAGATTTCTCTGATTAAAGTAATCTGAGTGCAGGTGCAAAGATGTTGGCTAACTGAAATTTATTCAAGCAGGTCTTTAAATAAATGTACGTTAAATCAGTGATAGAAGGTGAAACTGTGATGAAATCATTTCAGCAATTGCTTGTAACTTCAGAATTTCATTTTGCAAATGCAATGGCTGTGGATAGGGAAAGAAGAAGCAGAAATGAACTGCAAGTTGTTTACTACCCAGGAGAACAAACTGTAGTTCTGCTCTACAACTCAGTTTTTAGGACTTGCGTAAATAAGATTCAATCCACTAACTGATTTGGAGATGATAATCTGTTAACATTTAATTTGGTGAGCAAGAAAAGGCTTTAAAGCAATATAATGTAGTTCATTGGGCGCGCTGTTGGATTCCATTATTAAATATAGATGCATATTATCAGTGGCATTGTGTTTGTTATTTTAATAATTCTAATTAACTTCTGGTAATTGTAGTGAATCTGCTGCCAACTATCCTGGCTATGATCATTTTTCAGGGTTTTTTTTTTTTTCATTATTCAGCCAGCCAATGAATAAGGGATGTTTCATGGCAAGCTGAACTCCAACAGCGCTGGAAACTTTTCTAGTTGAAGGAAAATGCTTTTTGATGAACTTCATCAAGATCTGTCCATTTTGAGGAGCTTCTGAGAGATTCATAACATAGTAATTTACAAAATCATTACAGTTATTTAGTTTTGCACTCTTTCTTCCTGTTATTGATTGGTGAGGTTTGCATGAGGAGGTACAAGCTTTCTCCCTGCTAATTATCCTCTGTCTTTTTATAGTCCCCACTCTGTTGTGCAAACCACAGTGGTTTGTAATAGTGATAAATCCATGTGTTCAGGCTGAGATGCTGCAAACCCTTTAGCAGTAGAGAACCATTTACACATGCTGGGCCAAATTCTTCACTTACCTAACACTTCATTGTCTGATATATCATCTGAAGTAGGGAGTTGCAGGTGAAGATGTCTTCTTCATCTCCCCCCATTAACTGGTGAGACCTCTGCTCCCATGCTGGAGATGGCACTTGGGGTGGTGTCAGCAGTTTCATTTGCCTCACGTAGGTCTTTCTGCAGTTCCAGGAATGTCGACCCATTTCAGCTGGTGAGGTGGCAAGAGTGGAGTTGTTTCTTCAAAGATGTGCACTTGGTACAGGAGAAAGATCTACCATCAATAGGATTGCATTGCTCAGAAGCTGGTTTTAAAGCAGCAGATTAAAAAACAAACAAATGAACAAAAAAAAAAAACAACCAAAACCCCACATTTTTTAGGTTATCTAGAATTATTTCTAATAGATTGGGAATATGGCTATCTCTATAAGGTGGAAAGATTTATTTTTCTTCTGAAGCAGCTTTCTCATGGGAGGGAGCAACTGCAAACTCAGGTGTTTATGAAGTCTGACTTTATTTCACTGAAAAAATAGAAACTCATTGTAACTGGAATTATTTTAATACAAAAAAAAAAAACAAAACAAAAAAACAAAAAAAAAAAAAAAAAACCCTAAGGGTAATTGTGCAATAGTCTTTGTGAATGAATGGTGTATGAAAAAGCTCAGCAGCATCATTTGCTTCTAGTCTTCTTTCTTCCCTGAATTTTTCCCGTTTCTGAAAGGAAGGTAGCTGGATCATAGAATCACAGAATGGCCTGGTTTGCAAGGGACATCAAAGGTCTTTAAGCTCCAAGCCCCTGCTGCAGGCAGGGCCACCAACCTCCACATTTAATACTAGACCAGGCTGCCCAGGGCCTTGAACACCTCCAACCTGGCCTTGAACACCTCCAGGGAGGGGGCATTTATTTCCTAAATCTTGCTCTCATCCCTTTAGCTGATGTAGAGCAGAGCAGCTGAGTTGTCTGGGAATGGTCATGCCCAAACCATTGACAAAGATGTCAGGATAATCTGAGCACTGAAAGCATCCTCTGTAAAGACATGAAGTATGGTGCTGGGAAAGCACTTTTCCAGCAGTTAAGTGCGTGACTCCATTAAAAGGAGCGATACTGTGTAGTTTTAATTTGGAAATAAGAAAACTTAGTAGGTAAATTGAATTGAGCCCAAAAGAGTCAATGGGATGTAATTTAAGACTCTAAAATAAAAAGGAAACTTGGGATGAATATATGCATGGCACCTTCTGAGTACAAAGTCAGACTGTCAGCTGATGTTGTTATTAGCACTGAGGGATGGTATCCATTAAAATACAGGCTAATTTCTTACGCTGTCAAGCTATCTGACTGCTCTTTCTTCAAAGCTCATCGTGTTGCTGAGAGAGTTATTGAACTTATCCTAAGCCCCTAGACAATGCTCATCTTCAATTTGCCCATCAGAACATCCATACAATTATTTGGGGCATCTTCAAAGCGTTTCATTGCTTTTGAGTAGATCATTGAGATAATGTGCTCTCTTTTATAGTGGCATGCCTCCTGGATGACAGTGTAAGTAAATGAAGCTTCCACCTCCCAGTGATCTTTTCCTTTTCTCCTAATCATCAAATAAAAGCAACAAATAAATGCAAACTCTGACAATCTATGTAGCATATAAGTTCCTCAAAATAAATTAATCCTAACTGCTTTTATCTCGTTTTCTATTTATCGCCTACTGCAATTTGGTCTCTTAATTTGTTTTTTTTTGCAAGTGATGTGTTTGATTTCCTATTTTCAGTGAGTGCCTTTTGGTAGGCTTCAAGCATGACTGGCATAATGAAAAGTCTTTCTTTCAAGGGACTTGCATATTTTTGTATGAGGAACTTCCTTCTCCAATAATTGAGATGAGATGGCACATCTTCCTGCTCCTTCGCTCCAAGTTGTTGCTTATCTTCATCATCGGTGTGAATGAGAATAACATTTACAAACGTAAAGCAAAAGTAGAAAAAGTCCATGTGAAATCTCGTGGCAAATCCCAGTGTCTATAGTATCCAGAACTTTACAGTGCTCTTGACAAAGATCACAGAATCACAGAATCACAGAATCACCCGGGTTGGAAGGGACCTCAAGGATCATGTAGTTCCAACCCCCCTGCCTAGCAGGGCCACCAAACACACACATTCAGATCAGGTTGCCCAGGACCCCGTCCAACCTGGCCTTAAACACATCCAAGGACGGGGCATAAGATAAGATACGTCTGTAATCTGGCAGTTGTTGGGTATAGATGCAGGTAGATCAGGAGCACTTTTTTCTGTTGTGAATAGCAATCTGCTTATTCTTTCTTTGTTTATCAGAGCTATAATAGTGCTGTCTTTTTTATGTGCCACTGACAACAGCAACCAAGAACACAATGCCCTCGCTTGCTATGAGGTAGAGGGAAGCGTTATTCTAAGTAGACACACAGATTTCTGGTATCCAAATTTGGTGATGGATGGGAGCATTGAATGAATGCGGCTCTCACCGACGAGGCTCTGAAATTTGCAGCAGCTCACACTTGGCAGTTTATTTTTTATTTTTTTTTTATCTCCATCTCAATTACATAGTAAGATGTTCTTTTTAAAAACTTGTTTGTTATTAAGATATAAATCTACTTATTTTAGTCGTGTAGTGCATGCCAGCGTAATGCAATACAAGAAGATTACAAGCTGATGGTTAGATGTTAATAACAGTAACACAAAACATTAAGGCAAGTGACATTTACATAAGTATCTTGATCTTAATACATGTAATTTACATATGAAAATTTAATCACCATAGAGATAAACAGCTGCAATGTTTAATTAAACTCTCCACACAAAATCAGCCTGCAAGAAGTAGTTTGTCACTGCTAATTTATCACAATTCTCATAAGTATTCTTTAAAATAAAAATGCAAAATAAATGACTCTTATTGATAATTTAACTTCTGGTTACTTTATCGTATTCTCAACAGGCTTTGATAATACAATTACAATATGAAGATTCCAGGCTCATTTTCTCACAATTTAGAAGACAAAACATAAATATATAGAGAACAAATGTATTTGTTTACAGACTTAAGGGTCAGCAGTATGGCAGCACTGGAGTACAATTTAGGCAAATTTAATGCCATGATAAGTTATGTGTAATGAAGGGATGCAAGTCTCTCTCTGCGGGGCTGTTTAAGGAGGAAACAATTATAAGTGAAAATTAATGCTGGCATTATCGTGGAGCTGGAACAGGCTCCTCACTCACAATATCCCTGAGTAAAACACACATTTTAGAAATCAGAGATGTGCTGACATTCAGAAGTTATTGAAGCCCAGGCTTTGCTTCTAGTGATGTATTTTAAAGCCAAACAAAGCACACAGTATCTTGAAATAAACAATTTATGTGCATTTCTGTATATTCCTGAAGAAAATCAAAATTAGGTTTACTGAATCCTCTTCACAGTGCTAAGATAGCAATAACAGCAAAAAAAAATAATCATTTTTGCAAGTTCTGATTTGCTGGGAATGGAGAACAGATATTTAACCTTTAGTACCTTGAAATACCTATTTTTAGGTGTGAAATTATCTTGTACCCTAAGTAGAACAAACTGTATATCAAGGTTGCGGGCCGTGATGAGGTTATCAGATGTGCCTTCTACATATGCTAAAAATTGCCCATTTATATATAGATTTTCTGAACTTCCTACACCATGGTAACCCCAAGAGAATGGAAAACTGGCTTGCATATGGCAAATTAGCTCGTTCTATAAATCTCATGAACCCATTAAAGCGATGGCTCTCAGAAAATGTGGGGTTTTTTTTGCTTTGGAATTGGATTTTGTTCTCTTTATTGACTGTATCCATTTTGGTATAGGTCTTGTTTTAGGGATGTGATCATTTAGTTGTTAGTTAGGTGGTACACCTGAAGATGATACTTGGGCCACAGGGAGAATGTGGACTTATTTGGTCATGGGTTTAACAACCCTTATTCTTAATTACGTACTATTTAATGAACGTAGAAACTGGTTCAGGTTTATCTTTGTAAGTGGAACTTGTAGGAGTGTTAGATATGAGTTAAAGAAAAAACGGGAATTGTGTCTCACTGTAGTTATAAACAATACTCAGAAAAAAAAAATATCAGAATTTCATTTTAAAACAATACAGTATTTATTTTTGTTTTGTTCTAATTCTGATTTTTGAACATAGGCAAAACTGAAAATGAAGAGGCCTTAAGCACTGTAACTTTCTGCAGCTCTTACTGGTCTAAGTAGCCACATCAACCTTGGGGAAATTTTGTGAGCTCTTACTCTTCAAATATTGTCACGTATAACACTCACGAGTTTTCTCCAAGTTTGATCATACAGTGTTTTTTTCTTTATTTATTTTCAGCAATTATTCCATTTCTTGTTTAGAAAAATACCCATCCAGAGTTCTCGCATTTAGGGCTTGATTTCATTACCATTCTAGTTGCCCTTGCTTACTTTACCTGGCCCCCAGCTGCCATGCCAGGAGCATGCAGATCTGTGCATGTCCCTTGGGCAGCTCCTGCAGCAGTGCCATGGGATTCCTATGCTTAGGCCATCCTATCAAGCTCTTTTACTCCACAGACCAAGCAAAAGGTCCTAACTGGATACTCTATCAACTGTGAAAGTCATACCTAGGAGTGTGGCCAAAATTAGTGATGATCCACTACGCAGAAGCTGGGGAAGGAATAAGCTTCCTTGCCAACATAAACAGAAAGTATTCTCATTACATGGTGAATAAAATTTCATCTTTGACTTTGGTGTGTTTATAATGTGTTGGCAGGCAGCTGATCAGTATGGCATTTTTCAGGATGCGCTGCTATTAATTGCTTTGTGTTATAATACATATGGTCACAATTTGAACTAGAACATAGCTTATTATGTACAATTCCCTTGTGGTTAAAATATTTGTATTCAACAAAACAGAAGGAATGGAATGAAGATAACCTGAAGTAACTAATTCTATGGTTCCAACATTTGCAGCTATGGATTAGGACTGTTTTGTGAGATCCACAGGTGCGTATTAGTCAGTCCTAGGAAGAAAAGAGATGCTAAGCAGAAGTAGAGTTTTAGGGATACAGATAATTACAGCCAGGAAAACTGGAAAAAGAAACACCAAAAACCAATCTTCTATAAGAAAAGAGTTTAGAATATTTTCCAGTCCTACTCTTCCTGATAATTTTTGTTGAATGCAAGTTAACTTGTTTCATATTACTGTTTTTTGATCTCCTGAGGATGTTCTTAAAAGATACCTAATTCTTTGGGATTTAGATATCATTTACTGCAGATATATATATATACTATTAATAATGTAACTATATTAATAATATATAAACCATTAAGTAAGTACTATGAAGCAAGGTCTGTGTAAAATTCAGTGCATAAACCGCCTTTCCTCATAACCTTCTACAAAATTCCATTAATAAAGCTGAATGGAGACATGGTTACTTGAGGGGCATCCATCTGTATACCCTTTCTGGATATAAGGCATCTTTATACATTTGAGCTGACCTGTTTATTCAGGAAGCTTGTGTTTAGATTATTGATGGTGACTTATTAGTTATACCTAAGTTATATATACACAGTGTCTTAGTGGGATAGGGAAGTTCTTTCCATATCTGAAAGAAAGGTCATATGGGATGCCCACCACTGAATGTTAGATGAGTATCCGTGTTTATAAAAGAATGTCATATAGGTATTGATAAAGACTAACAGACTGTGCATATAGTTCACTCATGGTCACCTAAGGGCATTCAGCTTCCTGCTAAATCAGGTCCAGCTGCAGGAAGTCCATCAGTCCATTGAATAATGGTGACTAGAGGATCTATTTTTTATTATTTTTGGTTGGAGTATCTGCCTCGTGGCAGCATAATGTGCTACATGCAAGCCTCGAGGATGCTGTTTAACAAATGATGGTGTGAATCCTGCGTTGTCTCAGGAAGGGGATGAGGTATGGCATCAGTGCAGTGGGAAGCTGAATTGCATTTGTCTTAAAAAATGGATAGTTTTTGTTAAATTTCTGCCCGTGGAATGCACCTCAGAAAGACTACACAGATCAGCTGCCTACTTTCAACTATAAAATATATGTCCCTGCAAAGCGATGCTCCCCGTACCATGCACTTGGGCAGGAGGTGAGAAAGCACACGGCTTTATGAAGTACTTTGGATTACATGGGCTATGTTTGGCCATCTATCATCTGTGCAGATTCCATAGTATCCTGTTGAAATTGAAGTCTGTTGAAATTGAGGTCCTGTTGAATTCTGACAGCCCCTGGCCAGTGTCCGCAGATCTACTTTGCAGACCCCGTGTCCTGATGACCTCTCAGTAGCACGGCGCAGTGTTAATAGAGGATGTGGCTTTATGTGTGCCACAGATGAATTAACTGCTCTGTTGATTGGGTTTGCAAAATCTGTTGGGATAAAAGTATTAAGTAAATACAAAATGATTAAAATCCAACTCCATAGCAGAAGTGCAGTGTGCCTTTTATTTCCTCTTCTAGCTGGGAAACCAGTGATGTTAGAAGCACTGTAGACTAGAAGTCAGTAAGAAGGTGATTTTGATTATGTTTCTTAAGTGACAAAGTACAGCAGTAGGACAAATTGGGCTACCAAGGGCTGACTCCTTTAACTGCCATCTCCATCATGCTTAAAATAAATCATTGACTCTAACAGTAGAAAAATATATTTCAACATTAATTAAAAATAATGCAAGAACACTTTATTTATTTGCAAAATACGCATAACCTTCCGGTGGAAGTGTAGACTTTCTCCTGTGAGAAGTGATCGGTCCCTCGGGAGATCTTTTCTCCCTATCCCTTGATGATGTCAGTGAGTCCTTGATTAGCTGCTGACATATGAAATTATGGGGGGTCAGCGGGGTTAATGAGAGGCTTCTTTATACAGCCATGCCCATACACTGTCTCCCTCTCTCTTCCTCGGCGTTGAGTTGTATGGTGACCTCGGTGACAAAGTCAAGAGAGAAAATACACACTATGATATCAGCGCAGTCTAATCAGCGGTCCTCTGTTAATATCTAATTATTTAATAAAGGGGTGATGAATTATTTGCTGCCCGGAGTTCTGTACGAACCCGAGGCTGATCTCTGTGGAAGTGCTCTTCAACTGCCTCCGCCATATTGTCATTGATTAGCTCTGTCATGTTGAATATATTTTTGCAGGTGTGACTTGCATTGGAAATCCTGTTCCACCCTGGGGATGTGGGCAGACAGAGTTTGTCATTGCCAGTGAGGAAATGTGGCTGCGTGTGAACCACCAGGAGGACAGAACGGACATGTGCATGCCAGGTGGGTTTGTGGGGCTGGAGCCTCTCATTGCCAGTCTTCTATAATGGTGCTCTTTAATTGCTGTAACTCCTCTGTGCCCTTCCTAACTATACTGTGAGAAGAAATTACTGATTTTACAGTTCCCTCTGCACCTCTGTGTTGACAGCTCGGTTTTCAAGGAGCAGCAGTTCTGCTGTCCTAGAGAGGATGCTGTTGGGTCAGGGTGTGCTTGGGGAAATCTGCTGCCTTCTCCTTTGGCCTCTGCTTGTACCCATTAATTTAAATCGTCCTCCTTTAAGGACTCAGCTTAGAAAAGATTTTCTGAGTTGGAATGACCTTAACATATGTCATGCTTTCTGCGGAGTGGGTGAAGATTATTTCCATATTAATTACTGTTGCAAAGTTTTCCTTTCCCAGCTACATGCAATTCCCGTCTGTTCCTTCCTCTTCGGGTTTTCCTTCTTATCAGACTCCTTCCCCTTATGCTCCTCCATCTTACCGTGGAAAAATAGGAATGGTTGAGAAATTGTTTTACTGAAATCATTGTTCTTGACAGAAATTTATTTCAGGATATTATGCCCATACAATTAACCTCTCCAACTGCATAGTGGGAGACATAGTGTGGCTGTGTGGGCTTTTGTCCCTTGAATTACCTTTAAAAGTTGTCCTAATGGTCTCATTCTATCAGGGTCCTTGCTGAAATTTCAGTTTTTGTGTAGTTTTATCCAGGGAATGCTGGATGAAGAAATTATTTTATAGGAAACAATATGGATACAATTCACCTGGGCCAAATAAAAGCTTTCTTATGCAAGTGTGAATGTGAAATGTGTGGGTGACAAAGGGTGCTGATGTCAGTGTCACAGTTCTCTAGTTTTTAGGGTGTAAGTGATTCAGAGTAAGCTATAAATATTTGCTGAGACGAAAGCAGTTACACAAGTGGGAATGCTTCTCTTTAACTTTGCTTTTGATTTTGCCTCTATTTATTCTTAAAGCATGTGGGTATACCTGTGTGAGTGACTGAAGGGGCAGATCATTGCTCCTGTTTAGCTCCTGCTACAGACAGTTCATTTGGCTCAGAAAGAGATGTGCAACGTAGCTCTCATTTCTGAATCCATTGCAAAGACACATCTTTGCACATGTGAGCATCAGTGGTTGGCAAAGTAAGGATCAGTCCAAGTTCAGTACATGCTCCAAACAAGTGGAGTAAGCCAAGAAGGCTTGGTGCTGTTGCTGTGATGTCCCACTGCTGCCTGCAGTGGTAAAGTTCCCTGGGTTGCTATTGCTGAAGTCCTGGTTGGTTGATGTCCCTTGTGCCTGCCCTGTGGGATGGCCCTTCTTAACGCCTCGAGTTTCCTCAGAATCCTGAATTAAGCATGGAGAGTGATTCAGGCTCAAGGCTTCTAGGAAAGAGATAATTGTTCTTTTATTATTATAATAGATCAAAATAAAATCAGCCTGCACTTCTGAAATGGAGTGTATTTTTTTTTAGCTGGAGAAATGTACAGTAATTCTTTTACAGTGTTATCAAATGGCATAATAAAATAGCAAAAAGCTTCTCGTTTTCTAGGCTATTTATTTTACACACTCTGTTTGAATTGGTGTGTATATTCAAATCTGGGGTTCGTTTTGGAGCATCAACCACCCAAATGACCCACTGAGTGTCTCTAGGTCCTAAAGCTGCTAAATTTTGTGTGTACAACAGTGTACACATTCTTTCATGCCTATATTTACACAAACAATTAACTTACAACAGTGAATGTATAACAAATATTAATGCATGGTAATGGCACATAAGCATCTGAAGTGCTATTGCAGTATGCAAATACCAGAAAAATAATGCTAAAAGAATTCCCAGCATTTATTTGGTACCTGTGGTATCTGGCACACTGCTGAAATAATTGCACATGCGCCTAAGCAGTTCCCTGCACGTCTTAATAAAAAGCTCCTCTTTGCTATGTACTTCTATGAAAAACTTACAAAACTTGGTATTACCAGAAAGATTCCAGATTACTGCAAGATCCCCAGTTGCCATTCCTGTTTTAATCTTTTTTTTACCAGAGAATTTAGTGTTCTTTAACTTCTGCCGTCCTGTAGGTGCCTTCTGACAGTTCGTTTGAAACTCTGTTCACGTGTTTGAAGAGCAGATCAACCCCATCTCTCTTTCTGTGCCCTCTTGCTGTTCCCAGAGTGGTGCTTGACAACTGAAAAAAAAAAAAAAAATAATAGAAATATACACAGATTTTGTGCCCCAATTAGCAGTGCTAATTGGGGCACACAAGTAAATTGCACTCTCGCCTGTGGAGCTTGTCAGGCAGTCAACCAGAGCACTGAGTCACCAGGAGCGTGGCTCCGACCCCGAGTTACTGGTTAATCAGGTGCAAAATCAGAGGGCCTGCAGGAAGGACATAGCCCAGCCATTGGCTATCACTACAGAAGCTGCTTGGGGCTCTTCTTCTTCCTTTCCTTCCTTTTTTTTTTTTTCTTTTAAAGGACAAAGTTTAAAATAATCCCCTGCACAGTTGAGAAGGAGGCTGCTTGTAGTTCACATTATGTGCTAGGGAAGGAGCTGTGTGTTCTGTTGTCCAACTATCTATACACCAACTGTTTTAGGGATGACCTGATCTGGCTGTGTATCATTGTTCGTTGCAGGGGAATTGGACTAGATGACCTTTAAAGGTCTCTTCCAGCTCTAAGGATACCATGATTCTATGATTCTTTCACAATGGGAAGCCAGTAGACTGACCCTTGTTCCCACCACCAAGCAGTGGCCGTTTGGAAAGTTTCCTTGGATGGGGAGATTTGGTTCTAGTGTGCTGGCATAAAGGTTCTCATTCATCAGCGTTATGATTTACCCTCCACGAGGAAATAAGAATTTCCTGCAGATACATTTTAGTTGTAGGCATTTTTGCTGTTTAAGGACAGAGCAACACAGTCATTTTTAAAGGTAGGATATCACTGTTGCACAGTGTGTTCTCTCTGCATGGCTGGGAATGGGATCCAGAGGGACATAATGGGGATGGGAAGGAGCAGTGCTGACCTGGGGTGGAGTAAAAGCTGCTCCACTGCTTGTATGGCTGGTAAGACATCCATGGACTTCTGAGAGCTTCATCAGTGCTTCAAAAGAATAATTTATATTTCAGGCTCTTTCATTGGTGAGAATCACTCATTAGTTGCTGTTTGTGGTTTAAGATCTGGGATAGTGTTCTGATCCCAAATCTCTTTCTTGAATATACATTGAATACTTTTTTTCTCCCTTAAATACTTTTAAAATGTCTCTTGCTGTAAGGAACTGGATCCACTAGATGGTGGTAAAGACCATCGACTATACCTTCTGTGTAAAGAAAAGAGCCAGAAAAGTTAAGCCTGCATTACGCCATTCAAACAAGCAACCAAACAACCCACCAACTAAATCTACCCTGTGAAACTGATAGGAAGCATCAGAAAGCTGTGCTGCTTTGAGGCAGCGTTATTATACTGGGAGGATCTCTGGATTAAATTGTTTTGCCAGGCTAAATATTGAGTAAAATGATTATGAATAATTGTGGCAAGTTTTAATACAGATCAGAAAGTAAATTAATCCTGTTCTAACTCATGGATCATGGATCTCTTTTTCTTCAGATACAAATGAATAGTAAACAACATTTTGGCAATTTTTAGGTTAATCACGTAGAACTGATTACTCAAGAAGAAGGCCATTAACATTTAGTCAATTTATACCGTACTATGTGACAAATGAAAATTAATGTTGCTGTTTTTAAGATATGAAATGGGTCACGATTTTAAGAAAAATGATTTCCCCTAAAGATAACTGATAATGATGGCTGAAGGGTAGCACCGAGCAGCTTAGCACCATTCATAATTCCCTAAACAAATACTGAGGGGAAACAAATAAAGCTGAGTCTGTCTGGTGGGGGGAAGAGGCAGCACTTCAGCTGTTATTTGTTGGGTCTTTTTGTTGTTTTAGGTGTAGCATTCCGTGTTCATTACTTGTTAGCCATTTCTGATGGAAAAAACATGATTAGTGGCATTCAAACCTTCATTACCAACAAGCAGGTTTTGCTGTTGAGCACTGTATGCTCTTGGTGACGTTGTAGTATTGTATCTTGGTGGATCAGTTGTTCCTGTTGGTAATGAGTTAATGGGGATGCCTCTTCAGTACTCAGATGCTCTGGTTTGAGAAGAAAATGCTTTGCTATGATCAGCAGAAGCGATGCAGGGAAGTTTCCACTGGCATTTGCAACAAGTTGGGGTGAGAAATGCATGCAAAACAAGTAGGGAACAATGATCTTTAGGAAAAAAAAAAGTGTTCTTTTTTCTAGAAATACATGTTTTATACTGTGGTACTATCTCAATATTAGACTGTACAATGGAATTCTGAACAAGTGTTAAACAGGTATGTGTTTCTCACCTCCTATCATTTTACCTTATGGGAACAGTGCAGCTCTGGGTACATCTCTGTGCCTATGTGACATTTTGCTGTCCTTCCCCATAAAATAACTACAAGAGGTCTTGGCCTTTTGCAGAACCAGCAAAGCCCTGCCAGCCCAGAGCTTCCTCTGTCGCTCAGCCAGGGAGGTGATGGATGGGGCTTTTGGATCAGTGTGCAGGAGCTTTCTAATAGAGGAGGTGCATTAAGGAAGACGTTTTCACATTTGTTTCAAATCACGTTCCACATTTTTAATGATTAAGTTGATTAAGTTGCACGTTACAGATTTAGCCTATTTTATATACCTGTGATCAGAACAAAACTTTTCAATTTTATTGAGTTTAACAACTTTTCAAACTGCAACAATATAAAAGACTTTTTCTTCTTTTTTTTGGGGGGGAGGAGGAATTTATGGAATTTATTGCTCTTTTAGGATGGAAGACAAACACTCAACTCATGAGTTTCCTGTGAAACGAGATACTCAGTATTTGTGCATCTGTAGAGTGATGGCTTCTCCATCCACAGCAGTCCAAACCCAATCTGTGTGACATATAGGACCCATTTCAGCCTTACAAGAGTGCAGACATCACGAAGTAGGATATATCAGTAACTGTGCCAGGACTGACCTTTGCAACCTAAGAAGTCGGTGATTTGTGGAGGCTTGTTACATTTAGTAATCTACATTTCTCACTGCTTACAGCAGCATTTTCACTATCATTTTTTTTCCTGGGGATGCTGCATGCTGACCAGCTCCAGAATCCAAGTTGCACAGTTAGGAAGATAAACATTTCTAAAAGGTTTTAAAGAAGCAATTTTGTTTGGAAGCAGCAATCATATCTGAGTTTCTTTGGGGGATTGTTCGTTGCGGAGCAGCTTGGGGATGGAGTAGATGTGGCTGCATCTCAGCATCCCTCCTTGCAGTGGGGCCTGATATTATTTGGGCGCCCCTCATTCTTCATCTGAAATTGTGTTGCCAACTGAAACAAAAAGAACAGAGAAGCTATAAGTGGGCCATTGCTATAGAACTGGTGAAAAGCTGTGTTCCTCACTAGTTCTTGGGCTTCAGGAAAAGCATGGGTGGTTACAGCTGAGATTTGCAGTTCTGGGTTGGATTAGAGATGTGTCTCCAGCAGATGGTTTGCATAGACCCAATGTGGCCATTGTGCACACTACTGCAGCTCTTCATTCTCCTTCTTTCTGGCCACTTGTTAATATTTGCCTTGCTTTAGGTTGATGCAAAAAGCAGTGCATGATGTGCTGAGAGGGTCATGACGTGGGAAGATCATGCTGCCAGCCCTGAGGACAGTTTGCCTGCAGCATAGCCTGGAGATAAAATTTGAGCTATTGGGCTTAATGCCTTACTTCTTCATTGGTTTGAAATTTGCTTTCTTTAGACATTCTGCTCCTGCAGCAAGTGTGCTTGAGCTGCTGTCAGCAGCCATGGGGCCAGAGCCATCCTGGAAGGGGCAAGAGGGTCCTCAGGCTGTCCCATGTTGGGTCCCTATTGCAGACACCTAAATTCCAACTGCTCTGCTCCTAGGAGCTTCTGAAAATTGGATACCTGAAGGTGCATTGGCCTGCTTCTCCAGAGAAGTAGTGTACTTTTGGAAAGTTTAGACATATGTATTGTTTCTGTGTCGTTTACTGAAGTTGTATTAATGCCAATGGAAAAAAACAAACAAACATCCCTTGGTAAATGAGGAAATGGTTGGCTGTAATGGTTGTCAGGAAAATTCTGATACTGTTCTGTTTGCTGCTAAGTGGCCACAGGGAGAAGTCATAACAGTAAAGAGATTTCAGAACAAAAGTAACGTCAAGTTTCATTGTCTGTTCTTGCTGTGGAGAATTCCAGTGCTGCATGCTGCAGAGATGTGGAATCCCCACCAAGACCCAGGGCTGGGGACAGGAGCTCTCATCACAACCTGGTCCCAGCATACAGACAGCACAGGGGGTTGTGGGTGAGGGCAGTGCCAAATGTTTCTAGCCACGATCAAGAAATGGGTTCTTGAAGCATTTCTTCCTGTGCCAGAAACTTTTATCTTCTTATATTGCATACACAGTTCAGAAGCAGAGTGCGTCCTGGAGAGCAGTGGTTGGTCTTCTGATCCCTAAGATGCCACAGGAAATGAAGGACATTTTCCTTTTCCCCACGAGATTTTTCCAAGTGCCAGTTGCTGTACCAAACTGAAGGTGATGACCATTTCCCAAACATTTCTTCCTTCAGAGTCACTATGGAAAGGGGAACAGGAGCTCCTGTGCTCACCAACTGCCAAAAGGAGCTTCTGACAGTGTTCCCTGTAGATTACTTTTCTAAGCCAGCCTGTCTTCACAGACTCATTCCGCTGTTACATACGGCAATAGGAGCGTATAGCTTAACTAGCAAGCCCTGATTTTAGTTATCACTGAACCAGTTAAAAGAAAAACAAAGTATTATTTTAACCAATTCTCGCTCTACTCAGGCCTAAATTATTATTTTTTTCTTCAGCAACAGGCATTTTAATATGTCACTTTTCAGTTCCAGCTCAATAAGCAACCATTTATTTACAATTTTAAAGCAATCTTCAGCCTAGTCAGGTAAGAATTATTTCAAAAGAATAAAAACATTTTCATTTCCCATCACTGACAAAAATGAAAAGAACATGAGTTATGAGTCTTGCTGTGTTGTCTTAAGTTGATTACTATGGAATGATTAAAAAACTAGCTGTGCTGTCATAGCAGAAGAGTACATTATAAGTGTAATAACAGCTTAGGGATACAATCCATCAATGCCGTACTTGGAAGAAGAAAAAAAGTTGATCTATTTCTTTGGTCATCATTTTCAGCATATTAGATGACAAATAATTGTACATTCATCAATAACAATAGATTAAAGTTGAAATGATTTATTGCTATTACATTGTTGGTATGATGGAGCACTAGGTCACTCAAGCATTGATAGGGTCTGTATTTAATTTTCACGGGTCTCTTAGCAGAAATAATAGACAGAGAGGAAACCACCTGAAACAAGGTAGATCAAAGTTGGTGACTAATGATTTGTAGATTTGTTCTGGAGGTGGCAGCCCTCGTGCTTGGTGCTCGGAACCACTGAATTGGGCAGCCCTGTGCATTCCTGCTCGGCTGAGCAGCCATGGAGGAAACCTGGAATGCCACTGCTGAGGGTCAGGCCAGTCAATAAGGAGAAACTAGAGCTCAGTGTTTTGTCAGGCTCTGTGTAGGATGGGTTATGTTGGCAACGCCATGCTTCCCTGCTAGCCTGCTGGTCTGCTTGAAAAAGTACCTGGAGTTGCTGCAAGAGAGCAAGCATCATTTCTTTCTTACACTGATTTTAGGAGGAAGCGTTGTTGTTAAGGTCAGTGATAGGGTTTAGGAACTTTGTGTATGTGGTATGGAAGCCACCATCAACTGTAATGGTGAGGGAAGGGACTGCTAGAAGTTAAGATTTCCTTTCTTATTAGTTGATAATGAGAAACAGCAACTATTTTGATAACATTTATAACAATGGAATTCCACAATAATCATTAATGTACCAATAGCATCTCAGTGGAATGAGAGAGAAGACAGAGAGAAGCTCTCCCAGTCCAACCCTCAAATGATATCACTGCTGGAGTCCTCTGTGCTTCCTAAGGCTTTAGGGTAGCAATTTAAAATGCCAACCAAATTAAAGAGCATTATCATTTCCATAGTAAGAATGTCTCAAAAGGCTGTAGAGTTTTGTGTTGTTTTTTTTTTTTTTGTTGGCCTTTTTGTGTTCATACTTTATACATAGTTCAAGTTCAAAACTTTATACATAGAGCCGAATTCAGCAATAGATGGCTCAGAATTAATTCTGTAAAACTACAACTACTAAGAAGCTGATGTGTTAGGTAAGTTTCTCTAACTTCGGAAAATGAATGGACGCTGTACATAATCTGTTTGTAAAGCAGCTTCCATACCTGCCTACACACTGATGATGTGGGATTATAGGAAGAACCACTTCATTTTAAAGTAGCAGTTGTAGTTGTTTTCTCCAGCTGAAACTCTGTGGGGATGAACTTCCATTTAACCCAGTTGGGATGTGCTAGTAAAAGTTTGCCTAAGCTCTAAGAGGTATTTAAACTGCAGAGATATTTGGATTCATCCTCCTTCAGACATTCCTACCTGCCAATACATTGCCAAAAGTAAGTGACATGAATAGCAAAAGAGTTTTAATTTTCTATCTAGTCAAATCTTAGTATATCACACTCAATTTTCCTTCCTCAGTAATCTAAATAATTTCCCACCTTGCTCATGATGAATGTCTTGCCAGTTCCTGCTCAGTCCTTCCACTTTACACAACCTAATTAAAGAAAACATTCCATGATTGCCTATTTTTCCTCATGCATGACAACCTATTATTTTTTCTACCACCTGATTAGGGCTTTATTATCCTTGGATTTAGATTGATTTGCTGGGCACTTTAATAAAACACTACTTGGTTTGATTTAAAGGGCTACAGGTTTCAGTCATTCATAGAATTACTCTTCTAAGTAACTCGTGCTCTCAGTGCTGGGTGGGCTCCCTGAAAAGGGATTGGAGGGTACTGTGTTATAAGGTAAAGAAATGAGAAGCACAGGCGGTGTTCCCGTTGTGTGTGTTGTTAATATTTCTATTGGAAGCAGTCAGGAGAGGACATTTTGCAATATAATTTGTCAAGAGTGATAAATCTGTTTCATCATTTCTGTCAAGAATGGATCCCGTGTATTAAAACTACTATAAATATTTTCTGAAGATAAACCAAAACTTTCATATGATTAAATAATAATACATTTATGATGACAAATTACATTTACCATGTGTTATCTGAAACGCGAGACAAAATTAGGTAGTTAAAGTTCAAATGGATGGAGATCAGTTTTGATTTAAAATCAAAGGAATTTTATTAAGTAAATGAGATTTTCATCATTATTCCGTTATATCTAACATTCTCTTCTTTCAGAAATATTACTTACGAGCTCAGATGATTTAAAATAAGAAGTGAGCTTATATTATAGTTCAGTGAAGAAGTTCAGGAGCAGTTAAATGCCACGGCTCTGCCAGTCACCTTGCTGATGACTTCTAGTGTTAGCACGAAGCCTGCAGCCTGCTGGATCCATCCTGGCAAAGCAGTGCTTTGGGATCCCCATTAGCACAAAGCCTTACTCTTTGATTTCGTGCTGCTCATTGCTTCATCTTGTAGGAAATAGGCAGTATATGGCACTCCACTCTATGAGCTTGATCCACTTGCCAAAGTATTTAAACTTACACATGGTTTTTGTCTTCTACCATTGCAACTTTAACACTGGACACGTAAGGTTTATTTATTATGAAGATGACCTTTGGCTGGCAAGTTGGGTGCAGTACAGATCCATCTGTGTATCTGAAACCCATTCATAGCCACATGCTCTGAAACGACTTCATCCTCCTGGTCTGGCATCACTTCAGTATCCATGAAAAATAGGACAAAATAAACTGGCATTTTTGTTCTCTTTGATATGGAAAGTATATCTTCCATTGTTTCTCATGATTTCCTCCTGGAGGAACTAGTGGGTGTGGATGCACTTTGCAGTCCTAATCACCCCAAAAAAATCTGTTAATTTACTTACGAGCTTACATTTGATCCCTTTTGTAGCTGGAGAATAGGAAGAGCTTCCTTGGAGTGAAAATGCATTAATTTTCTAGTTGATTTACTAATTTCCCTGTATTTTGGGTGCTTTGAGAAGTGAAAAAGAAGGGGTGTGTGTTTGCAGAAACACGGGCTGTGGAGACAATTATGGTCAAAGTAAACAAAAGGATCATATAAAAGCCAAGTTGTAGTACTAAAGAGACTTAATAGCTATAAACTGGTAGCTATTAGGTTCTAATTACTCTCAAATAATTACGGAATAGAATAGTAAATGTTATTAGCTTACTTTAATATTCAACATAAAACATTGCTTCCAATCATAATTTACTGTTTGTTCAGCTTTAATATATACACATGTAAAACTGAGCTACTTCATAAACATCCTTAATAAATCCAATGGTCAGAAATGTGAGGAGGAGATCTATATGCTGTGTGCCTATACTATGCTTGCATTTCATTTAAACTGCTGTTCTGTATTTTGTCTAGAAACAAATACAGAAAAAGGAAAAAAACAACAGCAACAACAAAACAAGCAAACAAGATGAGAATAGAAGTTAGATGTGTAAGTCTGGTTCAGGTTTCCAGAACTTGAAAGCATCACTCATGGTCATGTGCTATACCCATCCTCTCCTGTCTGCTGGTGTTTGTGACTTGGTGACAGGCCGTATCTTCTGATATGTATCAGAAGATCTGTTTGTCCTGGCTCAGTTGCCCGATCTTATATTGTATCATTTTATTTGGAGAGTTTATGTAAAGATCTGCTCCCTATAACTAGCTGCCCAGTGCAGGTCTCAGATTAGCCTGAGTTCCAGTGTATTTCCAAGGTATTGCTGAAATCTGTGTATAGCTCCATGACATCCCTCAATCTTTAGTGTAAGTGCCTTTTTTCTCCGTATTTTGTTTTACTTTGTGCTAAAAGCATGGAGTCTATTTTGATGTATCTGTAGTGCCAGTGTGGCATGGAAGGGATGGAGGATGGAGTGCTGTAGCTGTATTGGATTAGCAGTATAGGGAGGGGTGATTCAGAAGTGATTTCTTCCTCCTCCTCACCTGCCACCCAAGCCCCGGTCCTTCAGCTCATGTAGAGGAAGGATGTGCTGTAGCTTACGGCCTTCCTGTTTGCACTGAACTGACATTTTATTCCTTTGCCTTGGATATCTTGCTGCAGATAAGAAGATGCTTTTATAAATCCTCATTGGCCTTAGCAAGCTGAGAAGTTGACACCCCAGTAAGGGAGAAGGGACCCAGCAGGTGTTGGTCTGGCAAGCTCAGTTGCACATAAATGCTGCATGCCGTCCCCACCTCCAGTCCCCAAATTCTGCTTTGTATTCACATAGGAGGATGCCCACGCCGGGGCTGAGGAGGACAGAAAAAGGAAAAGAGAAAAAGGGGTACTGCAGCCTACTGCCAGCTCTTCTAAATGTAGCCCTGCATGCTACATTAGCATGCATTAATCTCGTTTTCTTTGATTTTGCCCGCAACTGAGAATGGATAACTTTTTGCTTTTCTATTTGCGATAATGAAGTGTTCCTGATGTGGACAATTAGCGACTTTTTGTTCTTGGGAAATTATCTAGGTGTGTCACTCAGCAGCCTGCGCAGCTGCGGCTCCGACCAGCTCCGTGCCAAAGGCGCGCCGGCGAATTCGTGAAAAGAATCAGCCAGGCCTGTACTTAGTGTGGCTTTATTCAATTTCACATTTCTTTCTCTTTTTTTTTTTTTTTTTTTTTTTTTTCTCCCCCTATAATTTCAACTTGTTCACAAAGTCTGTGCCAAGCAAGAGACAGATAGGCAGAGTGAGAGGGCAGTCACGGCTCGAGACGGTGAGTGGGGATCTGCTGTGCTGGCGGAGCCTGGGCTGCCCTTCTTGCTTTTCACATCCTGACATTTATCATGGGGTTCAGTTCTGTACCGTTTGTCACGGAAAGAACTCCAGAGAACCCTTTTTTGAAAGGTTCTTGCGGCAGGCAGATTTTCAGCCTCAAGCTATTTTAAAGGTGGGCAAAGAGAGAGACCAAAATCTACATTTAAACTTCATACAGTGCTGTATATTGATAACCCAATTCCTCCTTCCTTCTGCACTGGATAAATACAGCGTCTCACTGCTCTCCCATTTTTAAACTTCATCGTGGGAGATAATCACCCAAGTACATAACAACAACATCGTACAAGCACAAGGAAATATGTCTGAAATTCCCTTTTTTATTGTGACATAAGATAGTACTTCCAAAATCCCAAACTGAATTGCTTTTCAGTAGATAAGCATCAAAAAATACATTTCCTGCTTTCGGTGAAGGTGCAATAAGGTGCTATATCAGTGTAATAGTTCAGAATGATATGCTCTACTAGTATTTTGATGAATTACATGATTATAGCTAAAATGAACACTTTCATCATGCCTGAATTAATAATGGTGGTATGATTTGGCAAGTACTCCTGCAGTGTTCTTTACCTCATCACTTCAGAAGACAGAGTTTTAGAGCCCATCCTTTGTCTCTACAGAACACAGGAATCCTTTACAGCTTAAAAACACAAGAAGCAAGAGAAATGTGACAGCTTTAAAAGGGAAAAAGAAACTATTGCATGCATACCTTCTCAAGCTCATCATGGCTTAATTGGTTTATTTTTCACTGCCTTATTCCAGTGTCTAAGGCAACTAACACTGTGTCAAAAAGAAAAAGATCAGTACGGTTTTTGAGTGCGAGAATAGATTTAGTGTGTTTTATTTCAAATAATGAGTTTCCAAATGATTCTAATGTCCTTATAAGGACATCATTTTCTGTTAGACCATCAGTTTTGCTTCAGAACTTGGGCAATCAGTTTGTTCACTTCTGAGTCCTCCATGTTAGTTGACTTATAAATGGACCCACGGCGTGATTTTAGTTATTTTGAGTGAAGCCAATTTTAGGGCTTTTCTGATTTGTCGAATGCTGTGCGTTAAAATCTCCACCTGGGGAGCTTCTCCAATATTGCATGTCTGTGTATCAGTACAGCACAGAGATAAACCTGCACAGCTGATGCCATTATAGTATTATTTAGTCGATAATAAATGAAGGCTCTGAGTCTTTGCAGCTGTCATCTAGTACCTTTAATGGGAATTAATTTTAATTGAAATAATAATAATAATCAATCTGCTGTAGATAGGAAATGTAAACTTTTGCAGGCTATTGTGAAAAATGGTGATGTTCCATGTATCAGAAACATCTGGAGCAGATGTTTCTGTAATTATGACACACTTGATGATTATGCTGTGTTCAATGGCCTTTGCTGGTACCCCTTGAAGCTGGTAACATTACAAGCTTGTGCCGGTGCACTGAACTGGAAGAGAGGAGATTCTTTCTAGGGCAAGACCTGTTCCTCTCTGTTTTCCCAAGTGCTTTCTGTCAACTGTTTATTTTTTTCTTTCTTTTGGTTAATCATTATCTTCTGTGTTTGTATCAAGTAGTAGTTTTGTGCCATGAAATATCTCAAGTCTGCTGATGCAGAAAGTAGATCAAACATTAGCACACTATTTTCTGAATCTGTATTATAGGAAAAATAACATTTGATGTGAGTGAGATTATAAGAGTTCAGTATAGATATTCTTTCAAGTTGTGAATTACTTTGTATCTTTCTATTTAAGAGATCTTATCATTGAAGGCAAAATGTATGGAAGAGTTTAGAGATCTGAGCTGATCACCTCAAGTGAGAGCAAAGGGAATTTGGCTCGAGAGGGCTTTACATATCTTTCAGCACATATCTTGTGCTGCTGGAAATCTCAATGTAATCCCTCTGTTGGGCCAACAGTTGCAAGTGCCAAGAGGCAGGTTGCTAGTACTGCTCGGGATTAGCCCAAATGCCAAGCAGAAACTTGGCAGAAGAAAGTTAAGCCATTTGAAATACAGGACCTCACTCTTGATTAAGATTTACCAGAAAGTCCTGTGCTGAAACATTATATGGGTGGATAAAGAGCTTTATACCCCTGCTCCTCATTTCAATAAGACACGTTCACCAGCCTCTTCCATTTCTCGGTGAGAGCAAAGTCAAACCAGATATCTTGCTCCCTAGAATAGCCCTCCTTTTGAAGCGTGAGCTTGGCACAATCTTGATTTTTGCCCCTTGTCCTGTGGTGGGTATAGAAGCACCATGCAAACTGCAAGTGCTATGTGGCCCCAAGGCACAAGGTATTCCCAGGGACCTCAGATATGATAGAGAGGAAGATGGCAGCTGGGGATATTTGAGAGCTGTCTGCTTGCTTTCTCCATTTCAATACTATCTTCAGCAGATTCCTCCACCTGCCAGCAGCTGTATGAGGTACTGCTCCTCTCTGTTTGCCTTTGGGTTTGTAGTCAATAGATGCCATGTTAATTAATTTATTGTTGTTGTTGTTATTATTATTATTATTATTATTGTTAAGTTTTTGTGCAGGATATACTAGTTTGGGGCATTCTAATACTGTAAAGTCTGTTAACAACTTGTGCGTAGAGGTACAGACCCAGTTTAGCCTCTGTTATAGTTAAACAAATTGTAATTCTGAATTGATTTCTCCTATGGAAATATCAGCAATATCAATTACAATGTCACAAGAATAAAAGAGGAGGAAAAGGCCTTTTTACAAGCCTCAAGATGATCATTTATAAATAAACTAAAACAAAGAAGCCTTAACAAAAAATCCCAATAGAATCTGCCATTGATAGCCTTTGTTTTTAATCTGATGCAAATAAATCTTGCAGCTACATATCCACAATAGAAATAACAAAGCAGACCATGCTGAAGTAGGTATGGGGGAGCAGGAGAGAAAAATGGTCTTTCTTTAATTAAGAGTATATGGTGATTTTCTGGTATTCCAAAATCAACAACTCATTCCTGCCAATTTCCTGCCAATCACCTCATTCCAAAGAAGGGTTTTTTGGTTGGACTCTGCTTAGAAGTGTTGCAGGATTGCTAGAGTTTCCAAATCCAAGTGGTCATTGGAGTTTTCAGTGTTGATTCTGAGAGCTGATCATCAGATACCGGTACTGCAATTACTTGTGAAGCTCAAATTTTAGATCCCTTGGGAACTGCAGTGGGTTGAAAGGAAATCTGAGGAAATTAATTGGTTTTATGATGTTATGAATTTTTAAGATGCTTTTTGAATGGAAGCACGGATACTGTCAAAAACTTTTCTCTCTAGAGAGTGCAGTTACTTCTCAAAACTTCTCTTGGCTTAGTTTAATAAATATTTATATATATATTGAAATTTGAAAATATTTGGCAAACTGTGGTTGGGCAGATAAATGCACGTATCTGATTTAGTGACTAAGTGACTAAGGGGTAATGCCATTGCACAAAGCTATAAATCAAAGACTTTCCTACCATGAACTTCAGAGGCAGTTGAGCAGGACATGGAAGGTAGAATTTCTCCTGTTAGTTGTTTGTTGGAATGGCAATTTCACATGCTGTAGTACTGTGTGCATTTTTTCTCCATTTAGAGTGCTATTTTTCTGTTGATTGCCTGGGATCATGCAAATGGTTTGTATTGCGTGTGGTGAACATAAATTCAAAAATCTAATTGAAAAACCCTATTTAATAAAACCTTCCTCTTGGGTGATTTCTGCATTGTAAGTGATATGAGCATCTACAGATCTCCAGTGCTGGACACAGCGCTGCTTGGTCTAGAAGATCATTACTAGGGAGATCTGCCAAGGCTTTTTGTATATAATTTTTAATAACAGTAACAGAAAAATGGCACAGCCTCAAGTCCGTTCCTACAACAGAACAAATCGTGTAACCCATGAAGTCAGCAGCTCGCTTGCCTTATGCTTTCTGGAACGTGAAAACATCTGACCGAAATTGCACTAACTGAAGGTGAAGTGCAAAAATGAGATTTCACCCTGCCAGGAGCAAGCATTACCCCTTTGTCATGCACACTGTAATTGCCCATCTGACGGTGAGCTCAGAGATGAACATCACCAATCTTACCCCACAGACTACATATGCTGGAGTGCTACACATTGTGTCAACCCACTTGGGCATGAACCATCAGCGTGCAGAGCGTTGCTAAACACTCTTGTTTTTAGGTCATACAGATGCAGATCATCCTGACTATTTCTCCAGACAAACTGCTAAATGCTACCTTGCTCAAAATCTGTTGGACATTGTCTGTGTGCTGCATTCAATGGTGATTTTTTTTTTTTTTAATATAAAAAGAGATACAAGTAATAATATGAAGCTCGCTTATGAGGCCTGCTTAAAACGGTGTATAAAACAACCAAGTACAGTAAATTAAACATGATACTCATTACATAAATACAATTATATTTATCAGCCTTTTATAACCACACAAAGCATTTACCAGTAAGAGTTATTTTGGAGTAGATAATTCCCAATTAACTTTTACTACTTTATTTTTGCTAATTTAGTTAGATTTAATTTTTCAAATAAAAAAAAAAGAAAAAAAAAACCCTGTATCAAATGACATCTCTAACTATTACACTGGAGATGAGATATAATTAAAATGTTATGTATATAGAATTGCAGCTGATGGGAACCTCAGCTTAAACTCTTATTTTTGTCTTTATTTGATTGTTGCCTGCATTGCACAGATAACATGATTGAATTGCTAGATGGCTGTGTGCCCATGATGCCAGCACCCTGAGCTCAGAGATGAGAGGAAAGAAAGAGCTTGAAAAAAAAATTACTTAGAAAATCAAGCAGGTCAAGGTGTGGCCTTGTATGTGCTGAGGAGCCCTCTAAGAAGTGCTTCTCTGACTGTACAGTTCTCTTCTGTACAGCTGGTTGTGTCCGTGGGCTTGGCTCAGCAGCTCACTTGGGCAGGGTGTCCCTCCCAGTGATCTAAGTTCTTCAGGCTCTTACCAGCTCCTTGTTTTCTTAAGGATGCTCTTGGGATGAAGGACCCTAGGGTGGGTGTCTTAATTTCACTGTATTTTTTTAAAGAAATCCTTCAAAATAAAATGAAGGGCAATTTGAAAAGGCTTCCAATCTAGTTTTTACTTCTATGGTTTTTACTTTGTCTTGGCAGTTATGGCTCAGAATCTATAGCAGTATTCAGTGTAGCCATCAACATCCCACTACAGACATTCCCGTGTATCAAATCTGCCATCTGTAAAACCAGAATAATCTGAGCACACTCCCAGAGAAGGGCTGCAATGTGTGGGAAGTGCCCTGAAGCTGATCCTACAGGGTGCGTTGTGAGATGGCACCAATGCTAACATGTCCTTTAACTTGGCAGGGTTAAATGCGCTGATGGCTGTTTGCCATTGATGTGGCCGTGCAGCCTTCAGATCAGGACAAGGCTTGGGGGCTCATGGGGTCTACCCATGACATCGGGTAGACGTGCTCTGTGGTTTTTCACAGGGGGAGGTGCACTGGAAATGCACAATATTATTAAACGAAACCTCTCTTAATTTCACCTGTCAGTAGTAATTAAAATGTAAGTGCAGTGTTGCTAATTGTGTTTTGAACAATATAATTTTAAAATGAAATAAATGCAAGCTCCAAGTGTTCAGCACAGCTCTAAGACAAGAATTAATGTGTTTCACCAGGGAAGGGGGACTTATGCTGATGGTAAGAATAGGCGCTATCTTTCTAAAGGCAAGAGCTGTTACAGACCCACTGTTCATTACTTTGGATGTGTCACATTTGCTAGTATGACAAGATGTATTATGGACGAAGAATTTTACAGATGGAGAGAAACATCCATGTAAGTTGTTTATTTGATTTTTTCAATATTTTTTTTCCTTTCTGTACTACCCTGGCCAACCTTGGGATAATGGAATTGCTTTATGCCTACTGCACTATCATCAGGCTTTGGATGGCTGCACAAAGGCCACTGGCAACAGAATAAGATGGCTGTAAAAAAATGCAAAAAATTGGGATAGGAAAAAAAAAAGAAAGGAAGGTACAACCAATAACTTGCCCTTAAATTTAAAAGGAACTAAATGAGGAACTTCTGGACAATTTATCTTGCTGTTTACAGATAACAAGTCACTTTGTTTTTATGTGCTCAGTCTAGTATTCCATAATTTATTTGAAAGAAGATGAGAAATAATGTAGATAAATGATGAAGTGTCAGGGTCTGACGCTCTTAAATGAAGCTATTATGGTCAAAGAGAAAACGTAAAACCTGCGGCTCATTATGAGAGCGTTCTACTTGTCAGTTAAGTGAAAAGGCCTGGAATGATTTCCAGTTTATTTGTCATTGCAGTTATTAAAGCTGTCTTTTTGGTGCCATGAAAATGAATTGAAGACTTTATTCGAAGTAAATTTGTACTAAAGCTTTCAGATGTATCTTATGTGAGTTCAGTGAGGCAAGAAAACAGCTTAAAAGCTGAAATATTACAAGAAGGCAACTACTGAAGTCCTGAAACACATAAGAATATAAAGTCTGAGGAAGTTACACGAATAAATGAAGTATTTCATCTCTTGGGAAATAAAGCTTAGTTTTACTATATTGTACACTTAGACAAAGAAATCAGCCCTTGTTAGTGGCAGCAAAATATTGTCTTTCACGGAAATGTGCCTGGTGCTCACTTTTATATCAAGCTATTAATTCTGGGACAACTTATCAGAGAAGTGGGGCTTCTCTGCTCCAATTTGCATTGAGCATCTTTAGAAATGCCACCTCTGAGCCAAAGATGTTGTATCAGTGGCAAGATGAGTTTTCTTAAGGTCATCTTGACTAATGTGGCTCAATAGCAGGAGAAAACAGCTTATGGGAGCTACAGGGTTGGTGAGAGCAGCCCATTAGGCTTCGTTTCCCTAATTGAATGTCCGGGCTCCAAAACATGACATCTGACTACAGGGAATGGGAGACATTACTGACGTTTTTATCCCTCTGGAATTAGTCTTCATGTGCTTCATGAGCCTTCTGCAGCTCGGAGGTTAGAGTCAAATTTTAATTTCCCTCAGACTGAAATCAAGTTAGCCCTACTACTGAGGTGATGGTTGACACTCACTTATTGCAGCCCCTTGCTAAGATTGTTTCTACTGAACTATAAATCTTGTATTTATATAGAAACAATTGATAGGTTTATTTTATTCTGCCTTGTCCATTGCTCTGGATTTCTTTTCCAGTAGTCGTGTTCTCCACAACTGCTTCATATTTGCCAAGACAAATTAGTGCACTTAAACTAGGTCCGAACTGTCCAAAAGGAAATTAAGAGTCCTTTTTATTTGTAATGGAAAGCTGTAGGAGCACTAAACTGAATGCTTAACTCCAAGCTCCAGCAGTCTTCTAGCAGTGTAGTTGACACTTTATTGCAGATATTACAAATGTTATGACATGTCTTCAGGGTCAAGTTAAAAACAAAAAGGGTTCCACGTTCTCATCAGAAGTAATCTGTCAGTTTTGTCATCAGATATTATAGCAGCCCTCAGTAGCAGTGTCACAGTCAAGGGTTTATCAGGCTCTGTGGTATATGTATACATACTCTGATTTCCAGGGGTTTATATCTGCAATAAAAATTCCCTCTGGGCTACAACTTGGCATTCATAGCCCAAAGGGATTTTTTTAATTTAAAAAAAAATAAAAAAATAAAAAAATAAAAATAAAAATCAGTGAAGAGCACACACACAAAAAAATCTTTTCTGCATTTTTAAAATACTTTAAATCTTTTGAAACTGGCAGATTTCAAATATTTAAGCGTCCAATGCTCTTTACATAAGAGACCATTAAAAAGGACAACTCAGGAAGGGGATAGGTGGCAGAGCAGACAAGTGCTTTGTGCTCATCGCGAGTATAAGTGTTGAGCGTTTGATGAGATGTATAATTAGCAACACATTTCTAAAGCTCTTGGTGTCTCTTTCTATTGAAAGTGTGCATGAGGGAATTAGGATGTCTGATGCACAAATATAAATCATTCCTTTCTCGCCACCCTCTGCCGTGGTCTTGCAGAACAGGGCTGATGCAGTGTAAGCTGCTCGGATAAACACAGCCCTGTGGATGCACACATGGCATCTGCTTGGCACAGAAGCAGGGGACTTCATTTTTACAGCTGCCAGTCTGGTTCTCTTTTACTACTCTTTCCATTCTGGTAGCGACCAAAACGTGCAAAGCATGGCAGGGATGTTCAGAGATATGCAGGAAAGGAAATAAAGCAAAGAGAAATTCCTATGGAAACAATGATTACAAATGGCATGCACGTACTGAAGGGCTTAGTGGTGGTTGAGACTTTTGTTAATTATTAGGTGATGTTGTGGGGTATGATACATAGAGACATTTTTTACTAAAATGTGATGAAAGCTTGGCTATCTCTTATCACTTCAAAAATTCCAACTTTACGCCTTCGTTTGCTTGCCAAAACCAGACCCTGTGTGAGTGCTTGCAAGTGCTTTGCATGGTATCTTGTTGGACACTGGGTACCACCTGCTTCTATTTGCTGTCTGGCTCAGGGGTGCCAATAGAGAACAGGGCATGTTAATGAATCTCTCTGGGTCTCCATAAATTTTTGGTAAACCAGCAGGAAATGATGCTGCTATGTAACAGGAACGGGGGGAAAACAGGACAGCCCTCAAATGTAGCAGCAGAACACTGCAAAGGTGCCTGCTCTGAAGGAGCTGCTCTAGGAGTCTTGAATTAGCAAAGAAAAAGAGCAAAATCCATGCTAGGAGGATCACAACTCCTCTCAGCTTTACTGAGAAAGCATAGAGGGGATAAATATATTTCAGATTATGCTATGGACAAAAGTTTGTATCCCCTTCATCCTTCTGCCAATCTGCAAGGCTGTAGTGGCAGTGGTTGGCTCTCTGGGGTTTTGGAATTCTCAGCCTGCAAACTTTGAAGAGTCTTGGAAGCACTTAGGATTTTCAGGGCATAATTTTCTACAGAAATGGAAAACATTCCTGATTTTGAACTATTTTTCTGCATTTTCTTTTATACTTAACCACCATATTTAGATAGCAAAATAAGTGGTTTTGTGTTGTGTTCTTACACATGCTCCTATTTTTTTTTTCTCCTGTATTATCTGTTGTTTTGTGGCTCATGAACTTATTCAGTTATTATGTAGGTTGTCATCTAAGTAGTATTATTATGATACAGCTCAGCTCTGAAGGATGCATCTACCTAATGATTCTCAGGCTTTTCTATCAAATGGGGTACATTTCAATGTGACTTTTCTATCAAATGGGGTACATTTCAATGTGTGGGTATGAGAGGGGAGCTCACGACACCCCTGACTGCCACTGTGTTCCCAGTTCAATCTGATGCCCAAAGAAGGATGGAAAGCTTTGCATTGACTTTGCTGTGAGACTGCTAGCCATCTGACTGCACAATATTAACAGGCCAGATGCTGAGGATCAGGGTCAGGAAGAATTTTTTATCTTGTTCAATGATGTCATCGGAGATGGGACATAAGGTGGTGGGTTTTTTGTTTTATGCTTTTTTTTTTTTTTTTTTTTTTCCCAGCTCATGCAGATGAATAAAAGGCAAATAGACACAGATTTATCTCATTGTAGAAGAGGGAAATGGTCCATTAGTTCAGTGTAAAGGCATAACAACATGGGGAGCCTGTGAAATGGTGTGCTGGAAGATAGAGGATACATTTCTGTTGCAGGTCATATGCCTTTTCTGGTATTCTTTTACAAACTCAACTAGGGAAAAGAAAAGATTGGAAAGATTGTTGTTCTGCAAAATCTTGAGCTGAATGAATTGAATTCCAGAGTGATTGTTCTGAAAAAGGACAGAGGATGTACTGGTCAGCCTTGGTAGGTGAACCATTACATCGGGGGGCTTAAGAAATGGTGAAAGCATAATTTAGATTTTTTTTTTCTGCCACTTTATGCAGGGGCAATACATTCTGGATATACTTTCACATACATTTCCACATACATGGCATCATAGGTATCACTGAAAGTAGAACTAAAGTACTACTTAAAAATTTTTACTTTTGGAAGCTTGAAAGTACCTTTTCTACAATTTGTTGTTAGCATTGTGGTAGAAGAGGTTAGCCTAGACTGGCTGCATCTGTGTCCCTGTAAAGTATTTGTATAATGCAAAAGTACAGCTTTTGAAGGGAAAAAAAGTTAATTTGACAGGTAAAGCATCAAGGAAAAGCTCATCTAAAATGTCATGTTCTTGCAACAGCGTTTCCATGTGGAAGGGGATTTGCATCACGATAACGTGCAGATAATGTTGTGCAGTAGATAAATGGTCTCATTACTGATTCCAAGTAAAACTTGAGTGTTGTTTCCACGTGGTGCTCCCATGGTGCTCACTGCCCTAAAATATGCAAAATTAATTGAGGGCACATTAGTAAAAATGGTCCCACAGACATCCAACCTGCACAGAGAGGAACGAGCCAAAGATAAAAATCTCTGACATTTGGCTGTTCCTTTTCCCTGCCTGATTTATCTCTAATTCAGACTGCTTAACTTAACTTAAATACAGATACCACAGTCGGAGTATTTGTTAAAGCACTAAGCTGACAAGTACAGAGCACCGGCCATTATTTCTGTTGGAGAGTCAGAGGTTTGAGCGATTCATTTTGTCGCCCGACACTCAGCACCACAATTCCTTGAATTCCCAAAGCTTTTCATACGGCTTCCTCAAGGACAGCTATCATGTCTTAGCTGCTGCAGTGACAGATGGGATACAACGTGTCATGTGATGGATAACGCTGGAGCCACAGTACTTAATCCTTCTAATACTAATAGCGGCATTATCATAGAGATTTATGAGAATGTCAGTTCCAAGTTCCCAGTTCCATTCATGGGTTTTTAAAACTTCAGCTGCAAAAAACATGCATCCATCCCATTAATTCTAATTATCATGGTTCATCTTCTCAGCAGTTTTGTACTCCGGAACCTTTCAGTGCAAATTAACGTACCAAAAAAGTGTATTAATTAATATTTGTAGCTTTTAATTTCTGCAAGAGTGTTGTCTGGAAGCAGCTGGCAGTACAGGGCCGCTGCTATTGAATCTTTGCCAAACAAGTGCAGATGTAATTTTGTTATCTCTTGCTTAGTCATTTACGCAAATTAATTTGAACAATTAGCCTTTTACTGGTCCTTCATGAATCATGCAAAAGGGATCTGCCAAAAAATTACTAGTTGACAGAAAAGAATTGGTTAACATTATGAATCGTAACAAAAAAGGTATTACTATGCTTGGGATAAAGTAAAACTTCAGGAAAAACCTAAGTGGTGTGTTTCTGTGTGTCATCCATTCCACTTGACACTGTCAGAGGAAAAAATAATAAATAAATAAATAGATAAAGGAAGAGTAAGCAGTAGGAATTTGGGAACTTTGTTTTGGATGAATACCAAAATATAAACTTTCTCTATTGAACGTAGTCTTGTCCTCACCAGTTGTGAAGGTGTGCTGGGGTTCTTTCACGTGGGGTCATTGATGAGGCGGTGCCCTCTGAAGGACCATCAGCATTGCTCATAATCTGAAAAAAACCCACGTGTCTACAGTTTCTTGGTCATCATTCTGGAGCAAGTCTGTTATCTTGCCCAAATCTCCTTCTTCTTCATAAAACAGGCTTCACCTAAATAGATGTGGATTTAGTCTTCAAGTACCACAAAATATGCTGAAGGGCTAAGACTTTTAGATAACTAATATTGAGAATGATTGCTTACATGTGATGGGTTTGAATGACAGTGAACTCAGATATTTCAAGGAATTGAATAATTGCTCTTTTCTTAAATGTGAAACTTATTTTTAATCAGATAAGCCAGACAATCAAGCAAATGGTGCCATCCAGAGACTAGGAATGAATATTGATCTCATTCTTTGTTTAAATGGTGTTGCACAAATCATTCCTATTATTATTCCTAAACGTTCCCTCTCAGGTGACTTTGTATTTTGATGGAGGCAGCAGCTTAGCCCTGCTGGAACTTTGTTGCTCCCTGGGGCACAAATGAGACTTGGGATCCCATTCAGCCTGAGGCTTTCCTGAAGTGCTTGCTGTAGCCGCAGAGCAGCTTCAGAATGAAATCCTTGTTTTGTGGAAGTTGCATTCCAGATCAAACGAAGCTGACTCTTTGTTAGCTGAGCCAGCCGCTCCTGTGCAAATTCCATCACTGGCAGGGGAAGGTATGGGTCCCTCTCCCTCTAATTGTTTTTTACAAGCTGCGCTTTCGCAGTCTGTATTGTTATTTCCATTTGTCCATTTGATTGCGGAGAGAAGAGACCAGATGTTGTGTGACAAATCATAGCTATTTGCAATCTGTTGGAATTCTTATAAATTGTACCAGGGATCATTTTCTGATAACTGATCCTGCAATCACTTGCGCACGTGCATCACTTAGAGCATGAGATGTCCTATTGAAGAGCGTGGACCTATTCATATGCTTAAATTAAGCACGCATCATGCACATTTGTGTAAATGTTTGTGTTGTAAAATATGCTGATATTTAGAACTTGCCTGTTAAACTCACCATTGCATTAATTTCCATTTAATCAAATCACGTATTATTATTGCACCGTAAAACTTGAAACCGGTTGATGTTTTTTATTATAATACGATACGTATGGCTCAAAATTTGGCTGTAGTGTATCCTGCAGTAGAGAGATCCAATTCTGTTTACTGCTTTGTAATTCACAACAAATAGTTCCTTCAGTAAAGGGCATCAAACCCGATTCTTTTATCCGTCTGTTGTTAGGGTCTATGGCTAATCAAGAAAGTGGTCTCTCACTGATACACTAGGAAGAATGAAGTTAGTTCCTCTGTAATTGAAAGTATCAGTAGTAAACTTGGCTGGAGCTTGATTAATGGTATATTAAAATCAGAATCTTCCTGGTGAGTGCTGGATAAGGAGTTTGGGGCAAATTACTTGGTTACTGGGAAGGCTTTAAATTTTAATCATGGAGGCACTTCAGTATCATTAGAAACTGAAAAAGACAATGGGCACTGGGAGAAAGTTATGTGAATTGATGTGCTTTTCAATCTCTTCTTCTCTGATGATATTGAGTGATGCATGGGCTGCAATTGAGAATCCTCTTGCTCCCCATGCCTTTGATTGGTGTTGTTATAATTTAATATTATACTGTTCTTTTTGATCATGGAAATCAGTCAAGTTAGTTGGAAAAGATGGAAGGTTTTAGTATAAGAAAAATTAGTTATAACATCCCTTTTTTATTTTTTAACGCGGTTCAATGGGAAATCAAAAAGCAAGGGTACTGTAAATTGTATTTAGAACTAGTAGAAATAGAGAAATTCTCTTTTTGCACTTGTGTTTGTTGTTTGATGTGATATAGCATTATGAACAAGAAACACGCCAAACTAATTCAAAGTCAGTTTGCTCCTACTGCTACTTCTATGAGAGAACTTCTCTGCTGCCTGAAGATGTCATTTAGATATTTTCTTCTAATCAGAATTTACCTGTAGTCAGTAAATGCATATTTGGATTTGCACCAACATTGCTCAGTGATTTAAATAGTTTCAGCCCCAGCCTTCTTTCTTTTTGCTGAGATAAAAGAGGCACTTTTTTTTCGTTTTCATCACTTTAGGAAGTTTGGACTTTAGCCTGAGTATCTGTATTCCATATCAGCTTTCTTCCTCTGTGTGAGCAATTTGAAGAACTGTGTAAACCTGACATGCTGTGCACATAGACTTGTGCAAAAGTATGAAAACATTCCTATTGCTAATGAGAATACTCATCCTTCCCTATGCTAAAATGTACCATTTCCTTTTGTGTTCACGGATGCATCTCATTGGTGGCTTATAGTCAGAACGTTATGATTGTTTTGCCTTCTGAGAAAGAAATACAAACTGTCAGCAGAAATACTATTTGCCTCCCAATTAATGATCTTGCAATCTTGAATCACAAAATTTTATCCTTCTTTTTTTGTCATTGCTGTCTCCAGATGATTTAATTTACCTGTAGTCCGATATTCCTTTGGGTCGGCAGTGCCTTCCAAATTCATGTCATGAAAACAATGTCATTGGTGTACTTGCATTCTCTGTCAAAATAATTATCAAAACTGTTAAATAAGATCACTTCTGACACCTAGGCAATGTGGGATTAAAAGTTATTTCTCCAAAGTCACATTGGAGTGCTGGGAAGAAGATGGTCTTAATTCCAGTGTGTTCTCTGTATTACAAAAATATTCTTTTTCTTTCTGAAGCTTAACATGAACTAGAAGTCTGTAAGCTAGGAAAAGGTTTCTTTCTAGCAAAGATAGAGCTTGTTGCAGCAAAGATAATTGCAGAAGAAACTTTTCGTTGCAAAATATGCGTCAGATGCGTTTAGATTGGAGTTTCTGCCCATGCCAAAGGAAGGTCTCAGCCAGTTCTTGCTGGCTGGCAATTCTGCACATAAGGCATTTGTGTAGGATGTAGGCAACAGAAGTCAAAGCTGCTGTTCTCAAGAAGGCATAACAACAATCTGAAAGGAATTCTCTCCCTGTGACTTTCCTGTTCACCCATAGTGTCATGCTGACGCAGATTAGAGACATTTTTAAAATGAAAAAGTTTACACAGAGTAGGAAATCGTTTTCCATCCAAAACAACTACAGTCTGGGGGCTGAATTCTGTCCATACAAGAGAAAATGCCAGACCAAAAAGTCAGAGGAAGAAGCACATCCAGGAAGGGTGAGTTGTGTTGTTTCTTTTTTCCTCCTTCTAATAAATGATGTGTACTTAGGGATTGAGAATATTAGAACAAGTCCTAGGGGGATACAGATTTAATGGAAGGGGATGAAGTTGTTGTGGAAACATATCATTTATTAAATTTTCTCATTCAGATGTTTATTATATGATTTATGGTGACTTAAGCTTATTATGTACCCCTTTTTAATTTATCACATAATGATTGTGCATATGTATATAGCCATGCTGTGAGTCAATTAATATGTTCAGAACAGATAAAACACTGAAGGAAGCCACTTTGATCAACTGATCCAACCTCCTTTTACAGTGCAGCCCTACAATTTCAACTACTACCAGGTTATTCCATATATAGTATAGAATTTAGATATATTCTATATGCATCTTTTTTTTTTTTTTGAAACAATCTTGATTTAAAGGATAATAAAGAGTAATGTTGTATAGCATTGCAATGTTTTTATGTATGCTTACGGCCTAATGTACATCAGACCATATTCCCAGTGGCATATAAAATCCCGTGGTTTCAGTTTTTCTTTTATCTATTTCCT